>NW_028227276.1:19506098-19558598 GCF_978045245.1 Mus caroli | reverse complement strand
TCTTCCTTTAACAAAACTGGTAAGTCAGCTGGCAAAAAGGATTTTCTTTTCATATATATTCCAAAAATGGGTAACTTGTAAATAGTGGTCTGTCTGCTGTTTGCTTGCTTGCTTGCTTGCTTGCTTGCTTGCTTGCTTGCTTGCTTGCTTGCTTTTTTCTTTTTCCCCCGAGACAGTGTTTCTCTGTGTAGTCTTGGCTGCCCAGGAACTCACTCTGTAGACCACCCTGGCCTCAATCAAACTCAGAAATCCTCCTGCCTCTGTCTGCCTCACAAGTGCTGGGAGTAAAGGTGTGCTGCACCACTGCCTGGCATTACTACTACTACTACTACTACTACTACTACTACTACTATTATTATTATTAGACATAATGAGATCAACTAGTTGGCCCGGTTTCATTTATTCATTTGAAATTAGTTGGACCAATTAGTTGGCTGGTCTGGGAGGTTTCTTTTGTTTCCGATTTGGGTGTTTGTGGGGTGTCAGGTATCTCTCGGGTATCTCAACGGAATGGATGAAGGTTACAGTGATATGGCTAGATTTTTGTAAAGATTACTTTTCTTAATCTGAGGAAAAAATAAAATACTGGGCTACATCTATATTGCTTCATTTCTCTTTCTCTTTTCTTTCTTTCAGATAAGGAGGTCCGTCAGCCAATTCCTCCTGCCTTTCTGTTTTTCATAACCCACACACACAATGCAGGCTACATCCATAGTGGGGAACAATCATGGAGGAAGAGGTAGGCTTTGCATTGGGTAGCATTGTCTGAGCGATATGTTAGTGGACCAGAGAGTTTGGATATCAAGCCGTATAATGTTTCTTTTTTTCTTTTTTTTTTTTAAGATTTATTTATTTATTACATGTAAGTACACTGTGGCTGTCTTCAGACACACCAGAAGAGGGAGTCAGATCTTGTTAAGGATGGTTGTGAGCCACCATGTGGTTGCTGGGATTTGAACTAAGGACCTTTGGAAGAGCAGTCGGGTGCTCTTACCTGCTGAGCCATCTCACCAGCCCTAATGTTTCTTAAAATATAGAAAAGTTCTAACAAAGTGATCTTTAACTTTTTTTTTCTCCTTCGGCTATGTACAATGAATTGTTTTGCTTGCTTGCTTGACTTTGTACAATGAATTGTTTTGCTTGCTTGCTTGACTTCATTTGGTTTGACATGGTTTCCCTTTGTACCCGTGCAGACTGCCCTTTGAGAATAAAATGGGTGGCCAGAACCAAAGTCTTTTGGATAAAGCACCACAATGGACTACGCACTAGCACTAACCCGTTTGGCTGCCTTCCTTCCCAAGGCACAGATTTTTCCCAGCATGGGAAAGACCTCCCTCCCTCCCTCCCTCCCTCCCTCCCTCCCTCCCTCCCTCCCTCCCTCCCTCCCTCCCTTTTGACCCAGTTTCACTCTTCCACCATACACTCAATAAAATAAAATAAAGTAAAATAAAATAAATAAAAGAATGAATGACGTTTCCAGTTATTTATTTGTCTAAGCTACCTAAATTCCCCTTCTACACCTCCCCCTACTCCCCACCCCAAGCCGCCATCTCCTCGTGGGGGTAGGGACCTGCACATCTGTGTCTTTCTCTCTGAACTCTTTGTTTTCTGGTCCACGTTGCTCCAGAGGAATGTAGCCCTTTGGAAATGGTAATGGAGTTGATAACACACCCTATCAGAAAGAGGAAGGCCCATTCACTCACTCATTCTCACCCAGCCCTGTTCTGCTACTTCTAAGGACAGAATCTTCTGGACAGTATTTACATGGCTTGCTATTTCTAAATTTTGGTTTTGGTTTTGGTGTTTTTGGTTTTGTTTTGTTTTTTTGTTTGTTTTTTTTCTTTTTCTTTTTTTCAAGACAGGATTTCTCTGTGTAGCCCTGGCTGTCCTGGAACTCACTCTGTAGACCAGGCTGAACTCAAACTCAGAAATCCGCCTGCCTGCCTCTGCCTCCCAAGTGCTGAGATTAAAGGTGTGTGCCCACCCACCACTGCCTGGCTCTATTTTTTTTTAAACATTATGTATGTATGTATGTATGTATGTATGTATGTATGTATGTACGTACGCATGCATGCATGCATGCATGCAGGCATTGTTTATACGACTACACTGCAGCTGTCTTCAGACACACACCAGAATAATACATGGGATCCCACGACAGATGGTTGTTAGCCACCACATGATTGTTGGAAATTGAACTCAGGAAGGACCTCTGGAAGAGAGGACAGTGCTCTTAACCACTGAGCCAGCTCTCCAAATAAAATTTGTGGAGAAATTGAGCATCTTAAAACCTTAGGCATCCTTCCTCCTCTCCACGTGGCCTCTCTCCCTCTTTCTACCTTCTCTCTTTCCCTCTGCCTTTGTACAATAAAGCTGTAAAACAACAACAACCTCTAGGCATGTGTGTCCCCTCTTTATGTATGTATGTGTGTATGTATGTATGTATGTATGTATGTACTTACTTACTTACTTACTTTCTTACTTGTTCCGACACCAGTCAGGTGTGGTGCTTCATGCCTTTAATCCCAACACTTGGGAGGCAGAGGCAAAAAAAAAAAAAAGAAAAAAAAAACCCCAAACCAAACCAAACCAAACCAAAATAACAACAACAACTACAACAAAAAACATCAAACAAAGTTTGGGTCTTAGTGAAGTAAGCAAGGCACAACCTGCAGGCAGGCAGGACTGATGAATTTGTACGTCTTACCCCTTCAGAGTTTACCAGAGGCTTAAAGGACTGAGTTTTTGGGACTGCCCTGAGACAATATATATCTTCCTTCCTTCCTTCCTTCCTTCCTTCCTTCCTTCCTTCCTTCCTTCCTTCCATTTATTTATTTATTTATTTATTTATTTATTTATTTATTTATTTATTTATTTAAAGTACCCTGTAGCTGACTTAAGATGTACCAGAAGAGGGTGTCAGATCTCATTACAGGTGATTGGTAGTTGAACTCAGGGCCTTTGGAAAATCACTGTTTTACCTGCTGAGCCATTTCTCTCACCAACCTAGTTCTGTCTTTCTGTCTTTCTGTCTTTCTGTCTTTCTGTCTGTCTGTCTGTCTGTCTGTCTCTCTGTCTGTCTCTCTGTCTGTCTCTCTGTCTGTCTCTCTGTCTCTCTGTCTTTCTCTCTTCCTTCATCCTGGCATCAATCAACACAGACTGTTTTGTGAGGTAAACTTAATAAACTTCTAGCTCCTCTCTTGTTCTCTTACTTCTTTCTCTCTTGCTACTTCTCTACTCTCTCTGCCTCTACTAAAAATGAAGAAGAAGAAGAAGAAGAAGAAGAAGAAGAAGAAGAAGAAGAAGAAGAAGAAGAAGAAGAAGAGGAAGAAGAAGAGGAGGAGGAGGAGGAGGAGGAGGAGGAGGAGGAGGAGGAGGAGGAGGAAAAGAAACCTCTAGCTCATGCAAGGGGGATGTAGGAAGGACACCACCTTCTTTCTTTCTTTCTTTCTTTCTTTCTTTCTTTCTTTCTTTCTTTCTTTCTCTCTCTCTCTCTCTCTCTCTCTCTCTCTCTCTCTCTCTCTCTCTCTCTCTTTCTTTCTTTCTTTCTTTCTTCCAAAAATACTCAGGGACATCACACTCCCTGTAGCCAGGGATGAGTCTCAGGGAATGTATGTGAGCTTGCTTTGTTTTGTGGGGCCAAACTTGACAGACATTTCTTTTGGCTTTGTGTGTTTTGCCAGCCAGCTCTCTTGCTCTGCTCACTCACTCACTCACTCACTCACTAACTAGCTTGTTTGCTGTGGTTGCCATTTCTATCTATCTCTGCACAGGGTTCCAAGACTGCCCTTTGGGAATCAAATGGGAGAGCAGAACTAAAGGCTTTTTGATAAAGCACCTAGAGTGCACACCAGCACCTTTGGACTGACTGGCTGCCTTCCCCCTCCCCCTCCTCCCCCTTCTTCAGATTCATTTATTATAGGTAAGTACACTGTAGCAGTTTTCAGACACACCAGAAGAGGGCACCAGATCTCATTGTGGGTGGTTGTGAACCACTATGTGGTTGCTGGGATTTGAACTCATGATCTTCAGAAGAGCAGTCAGGGCTCTTAACCGCTGAGCCTCCAGCCTCCTGCATTCCTTCTTAAAGCATGAATGATCCCAGCATGGGAAGACGGTCTGCCCTCCCTCCCTCCCTCCCTCCCTCCCTCCCTCCCTCCCTTTTGAGCCATTTTCCCTCTTTCACCATACGCTCAATAAAAGAAGTAAATGAATGAAGTCTCCAGCTATTTGTTCGAGCTATCTAAATTCTCTCACAACACCTCCCCCTCCCCCTCACTGCCTTCTCTCCCTATGTTTGGGTGGGGCTGGGGGAGGGGTGGGGTGGGGGGAAGGGATCTGCAAGTCGTCCCTGCAGGTTTGTGAACTATTGGCGATGGTCTGGTTCTCTGAACTGCTGAGCCATGTCTATCCAGAGGCTGGCTGGCTAGTTTTCTGCCTCAAGTCCCTGAGTGATGATTTCAGTGTGAATTCTCTGAACTCACTGTCCTTTCAGGTCCACATTTGCTCTGGCAACCGACTGAACCAAACAATAGGCTCACACTGAGATCTTTGGAAATGGTAATGGAGTTGATAACACACCCCAACAGAAAGAGGAAGCCTCCGCTCACTAGAAGACTTTCACTAGAAGCCTCACCCTGCCAGCAATTTAGGAATTGGTAAGGCCAATCTGGACAATATTTAAATGATTTCTACTTCATGTTTAATGCTTAATAAAATAAAACGTGTGTGAAGGTCTGAAGAGCGTTGACTGTTCTTCCAGAGGTCCTGAGTTCAATTCCCACAAACCACATGGTGACTTTGGAATCCGATGCACACTTCTGGTGTGTGTTGGAAGACAGCTGCAGTGTACTCATATAAATAAAAAAATAAATAAAACCTTCAAAAATAAAATAAAACAAAGCTTGTGAAGAAATTGAGCATCTTAATTTTATTTTATTGTATTGTATTTCACACACACACAGTATTTTATATATATATATATATATATATATATATATATATATATATAATCAACTGGCACAGAAACGCACATTACCTAAGTTAGCTGGGAGTGGTTGGATTGGATATGCAGAGAAGGAAGGAACATTTGCAGTTTTGCTGTTGCTCTTTTTTTTGGGGGGGGGTGGGCTGTTTAAATAGTACAGCAGAGCAGTGGTGGCACATGCCTTTGGGAGCACTTTGGAGGCAGAGGCAGGCAGATTTCTGAATTGGAGGCCAGCCTGGTCTACAGAGTGAGTTCCAGGACAGCCCGGGCTACACAGAGAAACCCTGTCTGGAAAAACCAACCAACAAACAAACAAACAATCCCAAGCAAAACCCAATCCAAACTTCACAAAAGGGAGGGACACTATAACAAATTACAATTGCTTGTATATATAGAAAAAAATTTCCTCCCCCCCCCCCAAATAACCCTGGTTCAATTAAATACGAAACTAACTAAGTAATCTCACACATACAAACATACATACATAAAACAAATAATGATAACTACGTGGCATGGAACTGCTTACACAGTTTGGATGCCACCTCCATCACATGCCTGCAGAAATTATTGAGTGGCCGGCCTGGTCTGTCTTGTATGTTTTTGCACCATGTACAGAGACTTTGTCTCTCATAAATAAATGAATACAGAGAAAGATATTCATTGATCTATACATGCCTGTGCGATGGCTCAGAGGGCAAAGCTGCTGTCTGTTAAGGTATAGGTAAAAGAGTAAGGCCTAAATGGAATGTTAAGGACTGAGGAAACTATTAAGGCCTAGATGGAATGTGAAGGCCTACTTCAGATTAGATAAGGGCTAGGTAACCTCTTACCTGGCTAGCCTGCCATTCTGCTGTTACTGCCAGAATTGATTACATATTCTCCTTGGATGTGTCCTCAGAAACCAATCAAGATAGAAGCCAATCGAACTGCTTCCTTTGTTCTATAGTTATCTGCAATAGGCTTGGACTCAAACTGACCACCCAGCAGCATTTCCTACACCCGCACATGTGTATACTTTTCTGGCATTTGCTCCTAGAACCTGCACTGGGGATGGAACCCCCGCCCTGCCCCAACACAAGAGAGACACCCAAACCACCGATTCAGTGCACAGACTACTTAGAATCAGACTTCTATTTTGAGTAGGGTGTGAGTGAGTAAAGTGTAAGTTCCCAAGGCCTCCCTGGGAACTGACATCTTACTTGGAAGAAAGAGACTTGTACGTGGGCAACTGACTTTCTGGTTTGCAATTTAAGACATGAATGTCACACTATTGATGGCCAAGACACTGGATGTCCTGATTTTATTAGTGTGTGTGTGTGTGTGTGTGTGTGTGTGTGTGTGTGTGTGTGTGTGTGACTCCATGGCCAAGCTAGCCCCCCCCTCCCAGATGTGTGTTTCTTATTTATTTATTTATTTATTTATTTATTTATTTATTTCTTGGGCCTGTGCTTGTGTATGACCTCGGCAACACTTCCTGAAAACCAAACCAAGCTAAACTAAAGCAAACAACTATGGCTGTCTGCCTGCCTGCCTGCCTACACAGAGAAATGATATCTCCAATCAAGTAACACTAACTCCTAAAGACGCCTGTTTCTCTTTTTCTTTTTTTTCTTTCTTTTTTTCTTCTGCTCCCTCTCTCTGTTCCCCCCTCTCCCTTTCTTCCTTCCTTCCTTCCTTCTTTCCTTCCTTCCTTCCTTCCTTCCTTCCTTCCTTCCTTTCTTTTCTTTTTTTTTCTTTCTTTTCTTTTTTTTTTCTTTCTTAAATTTATTCTTTTCATACATAGTTTCTTAGTGTAAGCAGCCCTGGCTGTCTTGAAGACACTTTGTAGGCCTCAATCCAGTAAGAGCCTGCCTCTGCTTTTCAAATGCTGGCATGAAAGTTGTATACCACTATGACCGGCTACGATTCTTATCTTCTTTTTTTTTTTTTGGTTTTTCGAGACAGAGTTTCTCTGTGTAGCCCTGGCTGTCCTGGAACTCACTTTGTAGACCAGGCTGGCCTCGAACTCAGAAATCTGCCTGCCTTTGCCTCCCAAGTGCTGGGATTAAAGGCGTGCGCCACCACCGCCCGGCGATTCTTATCTTCTTATTTTTGTTCCCTCTCCCCTCTTCCTTTTTATGATTTTTGCTTTTGACAGGCAGTGGTTGTGGCAGTGCTGGCAGAGGGAGGTGGATCACTGTAACTTTGCAGCTAGCTTATTCTACAGTCTGAGTTACACAAAAGGGGTTTCAGAATGACTGGTTATATTTTTCATTTATTATGCATTTTAATTATAATTTAATTAAACCAAAAGAATTTAGACTGACCAATTCAGAGTCTGGCATTTAAAAGTATAACAAAAGACAGTATGAGGCTGTCTGTGGATGGTCAAGGGTTCTGGCTGCTTTAGGGAGCCTCCTCACCTTTCTGCACATGCAAACTAGGCCACCTAGAGGCTGGACACAAAAGCTACCTTGAGCATTAGGTCACGTGACAGTCAGCCACCTCCATCTTTATGAGGATAGATGTCAGTCAGAGGACAAGATGGCTGCCACCCACTTGTCACCTTCCATATGCAGGCACACCACCTCCCTTCTGTTTTTGGATAAAAGACACATAACAATTTTTATTATTTACAGTAAGCCTTAAATAACACTCTGACAGCTGTGCAGATTTCTACTTGCTATGTGATTTGAATTTCCTTTTTTTGTTTTTTTTCTTTTAATTAATTTTCAGGAACTGCATGGTGGATTCACCTAGGTTCTGGTGCCTTCTTCTGTCATGCAGTCATCTAGGCAGCAGATAGAGCACATACACACACACATACTTTGAAAACTAATAGTAATAATAACAAACAAACAAATAAAAGAAAAGAAGGTTAAAAAAAAAAAAAGATTCTAGCTTCTGCCTGGATGTGTAGGTGGCAGAAGCAGGCAGAGAGGACCTCTGTGAGTTTGAGGCTACCCAAGCCTACAGAGCAAGTTCCAGGCAGGGATGCCAGGGCTACATCAAGAGAAACCCTATCTTGGGGCAAAAGAAAACAAAAGCAGAAAAGGTTCTGGCTTTTATTTTCAGACGTATGATTCTTCTAGCAGTATTGACTATCGAACTTTGATCATGAAGGCACATTCGATTTTATGACAGAGTTTGTGTGTGTGTGTGTGTGTGTGTGTGTGTGTGTGCAATATTTCTGCTGTAATTGTGGTTACATGCCATCTAGTGGTTTATGTTTGATTTCTGTAATCTTTTTTTCTAATTCTTTTTAATTGTAATTGTAATTTTAATTTAATTTAATTTTATTTTATTTTTTGTTTTACGAAATAGGGTTTCTCTGTATAGCCCTGGCTGTCCTGGAACTCACTTTGCAGACTAGGCTGACCTCGAACCCAGAAATCTTCCCATCTCTGCCTCCGGAGTGCTGGGATTAAAGGTATGTGCCACCAGTCCCGGCTATTTTTTAATTTTTAAATTTTATTTATTTAATATAGCTTTGTTTTTTCATGATGCACTTTCTCTCTGTAACCCTGGCTGTCCTGGAACTCACTCTGTAGACCATGATGGCCTTGAACATATTAATCTGTCTGCCTCTGCTTCCCAAATGCTGGGATTAAAAGCACCACTGCCCAGACTAAGTTTTTTTTTTTTTTAAATCTCTCTCTCTCTCTCTCTCTCTCTCTCTCTCTCTCTCTCTCTCTCTCTCTTTCTTTCTATTATTTTTTTCTTTTTACTGAGATACGGTTTCTCTGTGTAGCCCTAGCTGACTTGACACTAACTCTGTAACCCAGGGTGACCTTGAACACAGAAATCTGCCCGAGGTTAAAGGTATGTTCCACAATTGCCTCAGGTCTACTCTAATTCTATTTGAAAAAATTATGTGTGTATGTATGATTATATGTATGTATGTATGTATGTATGTATGTATGTATAGAAGTAATATTAATCCATTAATATCTCTTTTTCCTAAAATTCATGTCATTCCAGGTCCACAAAGTGAGTTCCAGGACTACACAGAGAAACCCTTTTTCAAAATAAAAAAAAAAAAATCTCAGATAGGGATTCATTGTGTAGCCCTGGCTGACTTGGAAGTCACTCCTTAAGCCAGGGTGACCTTGAATGTAGAAATCTGCCTGAGGCTAAAGGTGTGGTCCACAATTGCCTCAGGTCTACTGTAATTCTCTCTTTAAGAAAACAAGGGGTGGAGGGTATGGGGGACTTTTGGGATAGCATTGGAAATGTAATTGAGGAAAATACATAATAAAAAATATTTTTTAAAAAACATGTGTATTTATGTATAGAAGTAATATTAATCCATTAATATCTCTTTTTCCTAAACTTCATGTCATTCCTCCTTATCTTTCTCTCTCACTCCATGTTTGTGTGCATGTGTGTATGTGTGTTAGTCCTGGGTACACAGATTAAGAAATCATATTTCCAAGGATTTTTAGAAATAAACAAGGAAGCCAGGTGTGCTGGAACACCCCTTTAATCCCAGCACTTGGGAGGCAGAGGCAGGCAGATTTCTAAGTTCAAGTCCAGCCTGGTCCACAAAGTGAGTTCCAGGACAGCCAAGGCTACACAGAGAAAACCTGTCTCAAAAAAAAAAAAAAAAAAAAATCAAACACACAAACAAACAAACAAAGAAATAAACAAGAAATCCTAACCCAGACCACCAATAAAAAGGCTGTGGAAACTCTTTCATGTCCCTCTCCCCCACAGGTAAGTATGTACCTGCTTGTAAATTAATACTCCATGTGTGTGTATAGGATTCCATGGCCAGCTAGTACCAGCCCCAGATTTGTGTTTCAGAGATCTTTACTTATTTATTTTCCATGTACACCTCCAGGGAAACAACATAAAATCAAATCAGCTAACAAACAAACAGAAAAATGTAAAAGAATGGACTCATCTGGCATTTAAAAGTAATAGACTTCCGGGCAGTGTTGGGGCACACCTTTAATCCTACCACATTGGAGGCAGAGGCTGGCAGATTTGTGCATGCCAGGCCATCCTGGTCTACAGAGTGAGTTCCAAGACACCCAGGGCTACACAGAGAAACACTGTCTTGAAAGACCCCCACATCCTAAAAATAATAAAGAAGTAATAGACAAAAAGCAAGAGAAAAACATGTGTGCCAAGGCTGCTGGTGACTTTTCAGTGAATCCTCACCCTTCTGCACTGGATTCTGTTAAGTTCTATTCCACTAGTAGCTCCATGTTTGTGTGCATGTGTGTGTGTGTGTGTTAGTCTTGGGTACACAGATTAAAGAAATCATATTTCCAAGGAATATTTTTTCCTGGAAATATGATTTTTTCAAGTAATATTTTTCCAAATAATATTTTTTAAAATATTTTCTTTCTTTCTTTCTCTCTTTCTTCTTCTTTCTTTCTTTCTTTCTTTCTTTCTTTCTTTCTTTCTTTCTTTCTTTCTTTCTTTCTCTCCAAACTTCACACTATAACAAATTACAATTGCTTGTATATATAGAAAAAAATTTCCTCCCCCCCCCTAATAACCCTGGTTCAATTAAATACGAAACTAACTAAGTAATCACACACACACATACATACATACATACATACATACATACATACATACATACATACATACATAAAACAAATAATGATAACTAAGTGGCATGGAACTGCTCACACAGTTTGGATGCCACTTGCCCACCCTACCTCCATCACATGCCTGCAGAAATTATTGAGTGGCCGGCCTGGTCTGTCTTGTATGTTTTTGCACCATGTACAGAGACTTTGTCTCTCATAAATAAATGAATACAGAGAAAGATATTCATTGATCTATACATGCCTGTGCTCAGAGGGCAAAGCTGCTGGCTGTTAAGGTATAGGTAAAAGAATAAGGCCTAGATGGAATGTGAAGGCCTACTTCAGATTAGATAAGGGCTAGGTAACCTCTTACCTGGCTAGCCTGCCATTTTGTGCTGTTAACTACTATTATAAGGACACTTTCTCACAGCTTGTTTCTGCTGTTACTGCCAGAATTGATTACATATTCTCCTTGGATGTGTCCTCAGAAACCAATCAAGATAGAAGCCAATCAAACTGCTTCCTTTGTTCTATAGTTATCTGCAATAGGCTTGGACTCAAACTGACCACCCAGCAGCATTTCCTACACCCGCACATGTGTATACTTTTCTGGCATTTGCTCCTAGAACCTGCACTGGGGATGGAACCCCCGCCCTGCCCTAACACAAGAGAGACACCCACACCACCGATTCAGTGCACAGACTACTTAGAATCAGACTTCTATTTTGAGTAGGGTGTGAGTGAGTAAAGTTTAAGTTCCCAAGGCCTCCCTGGGAACTGACATCTTACTTGGAAGAAAGAGACTTGTAGGTGGGCAACTGACTTTCTGGTTTGCAAGTTAAGACATGAATGTCACACTATTGATGGCCAAGACACTGGATGTCCTGATTTTATTAGTGTGTGTGTGTGTGTGTGTGTGTGTGTGTGTGTGTGTGTGACTCCATGGCCAAGCTAGCCCCCCTCCCCCCAGATGTGTGTTTCTTATTTATTTATTTATTTCTTGGGCCTGTGCTTGTGTATGACCTCGGCAACACTTCCTGAAAACCAAACCAAGCTAAACTAAAGCAAACAACTATGGCTGTCTGCCTGCCTGCCTGCCTACACAGAGAAATGATATCTCCAATCAAGTAACACTACCTCCTAAGTCTGCCTGTTTCTCTTTTTCTTTTTTTCTTTCTTTTTTCTTCTGCCCCCTCTCTCTGTTCCCCCCTCTCCCTTCCTTCCTTCCTTCCTTCCTTTCTTTCTTTCTTTCTTTCTTTCTTTCTTTCTTTCTTTCTTTCTTTCTTTCTTTCTTTCTTTTCTTTTTTTTTTCTTTCTTAAATTTATTCTTTTCATATATAGTTTCTTAGTGTAAGCAGCCCTGGCTGTCTTGAAGACACTTTGTAGGCCTCAATCCAGTAAGAGCCTGCCTCTGCTTTTCAAATGCTGGCATGAAAGTTGTATACCACTATGACCGGCTACGATTCTTATCTTCTTATTTTTGTTCCCTCTCCCCTCTTCCTTTTTATGATTTTTGCTTTTGACAGGCAGTGGTTGTGGCAGTGCTGGCAGAGGGAGGTGGATCACTGTAACTTTGCAGCTAGCTTATTCTACAGTCTGAGTTACACAAAAGGAGTTTCAGAATGACTGGTTATATTTTTCATTTATTATGCATTTTAATTATAATTTAATTAAACCAAAAGAATTTAGACTGACCAATTCAGAGTCTGGCAATTAAAAGTATAACAAAAGACAGTATGAGGCTGTCTGTGGATGGTCAAGAGTTCTGGCTGCTTTAGGGAGCCTCCTCACCTTTCTGCACATGCAAACTAGGCCACCTAGAGGCTGGACACAAAAGCTACCTTGAGCATTAGGTCACGTGACAGTCAGCCACCTCCATCTTTATGAGGATAGATGTCAGTCAGAGGACAAGAGGGCTGCCACCCACTTGTCACCTTCCATATGCAGGCACACCACCTCCCTTCTGTTTTTGGATAAAAGACACATAACAATTTTTATTATTTACAGTAAGCCTTAAATGGCACTCTGACAGCTGTGCAGATTTCTACTTGCTATGTGATTTGAATTTCCTTTCTTTTTTTTAATTAATTTTCCTTGCTATGTGATTTGAATTTCCTTTTTTTTTTTTTTTCTTTTAATTAATTTTCAGGAACTGCATGGTGGATTCACCTAGGTTCTGGTGCCTTCTTCTGTCATGCAGTCATCTAGGCAGCAGATAGAGCACATACACACACACTTACATTGAAAACTAATAGTAATGATAACAAACAAACAAATAAATGAAAAGAAGGTTAAAAAAAAAAAAAAAGAGAGATTCTAGCTTCTGCCTGGATGTGTAGGTGGCAGAAGCAGGCAGAGAGGACCTCTGTGAGTTTGAGGCTACCCAAGCCTACAGAGCAAGTTCCAGGCAGGGATGCCAGGGCTACATCAAGAGAAACCTATCTTGGGGCAAAAGAAAACAAAAGCAGAAAAGGTTCTGGCTTTTATTTTCAGACATATGATTCTTCTAGCAGTATTGACTATTGAACTTTGATCATGAAGGCACATTTGATTTTATGACAGAGTTTGTGTGTGTGTGTGTGTGTGTGTGTGCAATATTTATTTCTGCTGTAATTGTGGTTACATGCCATCTAGTGGTTTATGTTTGATTTCTGTAATCTTTTTTTCTAATTCTTTTTAATTGTAATTGTAATTGTAATTTTAATTTAATTTAATTTTATTTTTTGTTTTACGAAACAGGGTTTCTCTGTATAGCCCTGGCTGTCCTGGAACTCACTTTGCAGACCAGGCTGATCTTGAACCCAGAAATCTTCCCATCTCTGCCTCCGGAGTGCTGGGATTAAAGGTATGTGCCACCAGTCCCGGCTATTTTTTAATTTTTAAATTTTATTTATTTAATATAGCTTTGTTTTTTCATGATGCACTTTCTCTCTGTAACCCTGGCTGTCCTGGAACTCACTCTGTAGACCATGATGGCCTTGAACATATTAATCTGTCTGCCTCTGCTTCCCAAATGCTGGGATTAAAAGCACCACTGCCCAGACTAAGTTTTTTTTTTTTTAAATCTCTCTCTCTCTCTCTCTCTCTCTCTCTCTCTCTCTCTCTCTCTCTCTCTCTCTCTTTCTTTCTATTATTTTTTTCTTTTTACTGAGATACGGTTTCTCTGTGTAGCCCTAGCTGACTTGACACTAACTCTGTAACCCAGGGTGACCTTGAACACAGAAATCTGCCCGAGGTTAAAGGTATGTTCCACAATTGCCTCAGGTCTACTCTAATTCTATTTGAAAAAATTATGTGTGTATGTATAATTATATGTATGTATGTATGTATAGAAGTAATATTAATCCATTAATATCTCTTTTTTTTTTTTTTTTTTTTTTTGGTTTTTACGAGACAGGGTTTCTCTGTATAGCCCTGGCTGTCCTGGAGCTCACTTTGTAGACCAGGCTGGCCTCGAACTCAGAAATCCGCCTGCCTCTGCCTCCCGAGTGCTGGGATTAAAGGCATGCGCCACCACGCCCGGCCATTAATATCTCTTTTTCCTAAAATTCATGTCATTCCATGTCCACAAAGTGAGTTCCAGGACTACACAGAGAAACCCTGTTTCAAAATAATAAATAAATAAATAAATAAATAAATAAATAAATAAATATAGAAAGAAAGAAAGAAAGAAAGAAAGAAAGAAAGAAAGAAAGAAAGAAAGAAAGAAAGAAAGAAAGAGAAGGAATCCTAACCATTACCACCATCACCTCCAATACAAAGGCTGTGGAAATTGTTTCATGTCCCTCTCCCCCACAGGTGAGGATATAGCTGCTTGTAAATTAATACTCCATGACTCCATGTGTGTGTTATTGATTCCATGACCAGCTATTACCAGCCCCAGATCTGTGTTTCAGAGATCTTTACTTATTTATTATTCGGGCCTGAGCTTGTGTAGGTGTTAGGCCACCAAACCTCCAGGAAAACAACATAAAATCAAATCAGCTAACAAACCAACCCAAAAATGTAAAAGAATGGATTCATCTGGCATTTAAAACTAATAGACTGCCAGGCAGTGGTGGGGCACACCTTTAATCCTACCACTTTGGACCCAGAGGCTGGCAGATTTGTGCATTCCAGGCCATCCTGGTCTACAGAGTGAGTTCCAAGACACCCAGGGCTACACAGAGAAACACTGTCTTGAAAGACCCCCACCTCCTAAAAATAATAAAGAAGTAATAGACAAAAAGCAAGAGAAAAACATGTGTGCCATGGCTGCTGGTGGCTTTTCATGACTCCTCACCCTTCTGCACTGGATTCAGTTAAGTTCTAATCCACTAGTAGCTGGGAAAGAAGGGGAAGAAACACAAGCAACCTCGAACAATAGGTCTCATGAAGGCCAGCCACCTCCATCTTGAGAAGGGTGGTCATTCAGCACACAAGATGGCTGCCACCAAAAGGTCGCCTTTCATCTTAATGAGGTCAAAGTGTCAATGTGCAAGCCAGTGACCGAACAAGGAAGTAGACATGCAGACAACAAACATGCAGGGGTACCACCTCCATTCCCTTCTGTTTTTGGTAAAGGACACACAATTTTTATTATTTACAGTAAGCACTCTGACAGCCCCACAGATATCTACCTTCTATGTGATTAGAATTTCCTTTTTTTTTTTTTTTTTTAAAAGTAATTCTCAGGGGGTGCATGGTGACTTGTCCTAGGTTCTGGTGCCCTCTTCTGGCATGTAGTCATATAGGCAGCACACACACACACACACACACACTTACATTGAAAACTAAAAGTAATAACAGCAAACAAGCAAGCAAGCAAACAAACAAACTAAGAAATATATAAATAGGAGGGAAAAAGAGATTCTGGCTTCTGCCAGGCTGTGTGGGTGGCAGAGGCTGGCAGGCAAGCAGGCAGAGAGGACCTCTGTGAGTTTGAGGCTACCCAAGCCTACACTGATAGTTCCAGAAAGGACTGCCAGGGCTACACCAAGAGAAACCCTATCTCTAGGATCAAGAAAACAAAAGCAGAAAAGGTTCTGGCTTTTATTTTACCAACATATGTTTCTTTCATTCTTCTCTTCCTTCCTTCCTTCCTTCCTTCCTTCCTTCCTTCCTTCCTTCCTTCCTTCCTTCCTTCCTTCCTTCCTTCCTTCCTTCCGAGATTTATTTATTTTATGTATATGAGTACACACTTTAGTTGTAAAGATGGTTGTGATCGTTAATGTGATTGTTGGGAAATGAAATTAGGACCTCTGCTTGCTCTACCCAAGCCCATTTGCTCAGGCCAAAGATTTATTTATTAGTATAAGTTCACAGTAGATGTCTTCAAACCCACCAGGATAGGGTATCAGATCTCATTGTGGGTTGTTGTGAGCCACCATGTGGTTGCTGGGATTTGAACTCAGTACCTTTGGAAGAGCAGTCGGTGCTCTTACCCACTGAACCATCTCACCAGCCCCCGACTTATGTTCCTTCTAGTACTATTGACTAAAGAACTTTGATCATGAAGGCACGTTGGATTTAATGACAGAGTTTGTGTGTGTTTCTGTGTGTGTATGTGTGCAATACTTCTGCTGGGATTGCAGTTACTTGCCATCTAGTGGGCTTGTGTGTA
This sequence comes from Mus caroli, assembly GCF_978045245.1. Classification (NCBI taxonomy): domain Eukaryota; kingdom Metazoa; phylum Chordata; class Mammalia; order Rodentia; family Muridae; genus Mus; species Mus caroli. The sequence goes on along the minus strand of NW_028227276.1, from coordinate 19,542,484 downwards.
ATTTCTTTAATTTTTTTCTAATTTTTTTTCTGAAAGTATCTTTCTTTCCATCTCTCTTTCTCTTTCTCTCTCTGTCTCTCTCTCTGTGTGTCTCTGTCTGTCTCTGTGTCTCTCTCCTTTTCTTTTCTTCTTTCTTTCTTTCTTTCTCTCTCTCTCTCTCTCTTTCTTTCTTTCTTTCTTTCTTTCTTTCTTTCTTTCTCTCTCTCTCTCTCTCTCTCTTTCCTTCTTCCTTCCTTCCTTTCTTTCTTTCTTTCTTTCTTTCTTTCTTTCTTTCTTTCTTTCTTTCTTTCTTTCTTTCTTTCTTTCTTTCAAGATTTATGTATTTTATGTATATGAGTACACACTTTAGTTGTACAGATAGTTGTGATCCTTCATGTGATTGTTGGGAATTGAGCTTAGGACCTCTGTTTGCTCTAGCCAAGCCCACTTGCTCAGGCAAAAGATTTATTTATTAGTATAAGTTCACTGTAGCTGTCTTCAAACGCACCAGGAGAGGGTATCAGATCTCATTATTGGTGGTTGTGAGGGACCATGTGGTTGCTGGGATTTGAACTCAGTACATTTGGAAGAGCAGTCAGTGCTCTTCCCCACTGAACCATCTCACCAGCCCTGGACACATGTTCCTTCTAGTACTATTGACTAAAGAACTTTGATCATGAAGGCATGTTGGATTTAATGACAGTGTGTGTTTCTGTGTGTGTGTCTGTGTGTGTGTGTGTGCAATATTTCTGCTGTGATTACTGTTACTTGACATCAAGTGGGCTTCTGTATAATTTCTTTAAATTTTTCTAATTCTTTTTTCTTTTTTTGTAAAGTAAAATTCCTGTCATACCTCCTTATCTTTCTCTCTCACTCCATGTTTGTGTGCATGTGTGTGTGTGTGTTAGTCTTGGGTACACAGATTAAAGAAATCATATTTCCAAGGATTCTTAGAAATAAACAAGGAAGCCAGATGTGGTGGAGCACCCCTTTTCTTTCCCTCTCTCTTTCTCTCCTCTCTCTCTCTCTCTCTCTCTCTCTCTCTCTCTCTCTCTCAATCTCTCTCTCTCTCTTTGTTTGTTTGTTTCTTTCTTTCTTTCTTTCAATTATTATTTTTTTCTCAGGTAGGTTTTCTTTGTGTAGCCCTGGCTGACTTGGATGTCACTCTGTAAGCCAGGGTGACCTTGAATGCAGAAATCCTCCTGAGGCTAAAGGTGTGGTCCACAATTGCCTCAGGTCTACTGAAATTCTCTCTTTAAGAAAACAGGGGGGGGGGGAGGGTATGGAGGACATTTGGGATAGCATTGGAAATGTAATTGAGGAAAATACGTAATAAAAAAATATTTAAAAAAACGTGTGTATGAGCCGGGTGTGGTGGCGCACGCCTTTAATCCCAGCACTTGGGAGGCAGAGGCAGGCAGATTTCTAAGTTCAAGGCCAGCCTGGTCCACAAAGTGAGTTCCAGGACAGCCAAGGCTACACAGAGAAACCCTGTCTCAAAAAAAAAAAAATGAAATCAAACAAACAAACAAACAAACAAAGAAATAAACAAGAAATCCTAACCCTGACCACCAATAAAAAGGCTGTGGAAACTCTTTCATGTCTCTCTCCCTCACAGATAATGATGTAGCTGCTTGTAAATTAATACTCCATGTGTGTGTATAGGATTCCATGGCCAGCTAGTACCAGCCCCAGATTTGTGTTTCAGAGATCTTTATTAATTTATTTTCCGTGCCTGAGCTTGTGTAGGTGGTAGGCCACCAAACCTCCAGGGAGGTTTTTTTTGCTGCCACAAAAAGGTCGCCTTTCATCTTAATGAGGTCAAAGTGTCAATGTGCAAGCCAGTGACCGAACAAGGAAGTAGACATGCAGACAACAAACATGCAGGGGTACCACCTCCATTCCCTTCTGTTTTTTGGTAAAGGACACACAATTTTTATTATTTACAGTAAGCCTTATAAAGCACTCTGACAGCCCCACAGATATCTGTGATTAGAATTTCCTTTTTTTTTTTAAAAAAAAAGTAATTCTCAGGGGGTGCATGGTGACTTGTCCTAGGTTCTGGTGCCCTCTTCTGGCATGTAGTCATATAGGCAGCACACACACACACACACTTACATTGAAAACTAAAAGTAATAACAGCAAACAAGCAAGCAAGCAAACAAACAAACTAAGAAATATATAAATAGGAGGGAAAAAGAGATTCTGGCTTCTGCCAGGCTGTATGGGTGGCAGAGGCTGGCAGGCAAGCAGGCAGAGAGGACCTCTGTGAGTTTGAGGCTACCCAAGCCTACACTGATAGTTCCAGAAAGGACTGCCAGGGCTACACCAAGAGAAACCCTATCTCTAGGATCAAGAAAACAAAAGCAGAAAAGGTTCTGGCTTTTATTTTACTGACATATGTTCCTTTCATTCTTCCCTTCCTTCCTTCCTTCCTTCCTTCATTCCTTCCTTCCTTCCTTCCTTCCTTCCTTCCTTCCTTCCTTCCTTCCTTCCGAGATTTATTTATTTTATGTATATGAGTACACACTTTAGTTGTAAAGATGGTTGTGATCGTTAATGTGATTGTTGGGAAATGAAATTAGGACCTCTGCTTGCTCTACCCAAGCCCATTTGCTCAGGCCAAAGATTTATTTATTAGTATAAGTTCACAGTAGATGTCTTCAAACCCACCAGGATAGGGTATCAGATCTCATTGTGGGTTGTTGTGAGCCACCATGTGGTTGCTGGGATTTGAACTCAGTACCTTTGGAAGAGCAGTCGGTGCTCTTACCCACTGAACCATCTCACCAGCCCCCGACTTATGTTCCTTCTAGTACTATTGACTAAAGAACTTTGATCATGAAGGCACGTTGGATTTAATGACAGAGTTTGTGTGTGTTTCTGTGTGTGTATGTGTGCAATACTTCTGCTGGGATTGCAGTTACTTGCCATCTAGTGGGCTTGTGTGTAATTTCTTTAATTTTTTTCTAATTTTTTTTCTGAAAGTATCTTTCTTTCCATCTCTCTTTCTCTTTCTCTCTCTGTCTCTCTCTCTGTGTGTCTCTGTCTGTCTCTGTGTCTCTCTCCTTTTCTTTTCTTCTTTCTTTCTTTCTTTCTCTCTCTCTCTCTCTCTTTCTTTCTTTCTTTCTTTCTTTCTTTCTTTCTTTCTCTCTCTCTCTCTCTCTCTCTCTTTCCTTCTTCCTTCCTTCCTTTCTTTCTTTCTTTCTTTCTTTCTTTCTTTCTTTCTTTCTTTCTTTCTTTCTTTCTTTCTTTCTTTCAAGATTTATGTATTTTATGTATATGAGTACACACTTTAGTTGTACAGATAGTTGTGATCCTTCATGTGATTGTTGGGAATTGAGCTTAGGACCTCTGTTTGCTCTAGCCAAGCCCACTTGCTCAGGCAAAAGATTTATTTATTAGTATAAGTTCACTGTAGCTGTCTTCAAACGCACCAGGAGAGGGTATCAGATCTCATTATTGGTGGTTGTGAGGGACCATGTGGTTGCTGGGATTTGAACTCAGTACATTTGGAAGAGCAGTCAGTGCTCTTCCCCACTGAACCATCTCACCAGCCCTGGACACATGTTCCTTCTAGTACTATTGACTAAAGAACTTTGATCATGAAGGCATGTTGGATTTAATGACAGTGTGTGTTTCTGTGTGTGTGTCTGTGTGTGTGTGTGTGCAATATTTCTGCTGTGATTACTGTTACTTGACATCAAGTGGGCTTCTGTATAATTTCTTTAAATTTTTCTAATTCTTTTTTCTTTTTTTGTAAAGTAAAATTCCTGTCATACCTCCTTATCTTTCTCTCTCACTCCATGTTTGTGTGCATGTGTGTGTGTGTGTTAGTCTTGGGTACACAGATTAAAGAAATCATATTTCCAAGGATTCTTAGAAATAAACAAGGAAGCCAGATGTGGTGGAGCACCCCTTTTCTTTCCCTCTCTCTTTCTCTCCTCTCTCTCTCTCTCTCTCTCTCTCTCTCTCTCTCTCTCTCTCTCAATCTCTCTCTCTCTCTTTGTTTGTTTCTTTCTTTCTTTCTTTCTTTCAATTATTATTTTTTTCTCAGGTAGGTTTTCTTTGTGTAGCCCTGGCTGACTTGGATGTCACTCTGTAAGCCAGGGTGACCTTGAATGCAGAAATCCTCCTGAGGCTAAAGGTGTGGTCCACAATTGCCTCAGGTCTACTGAAATTCTCTCTTTAAGAAAACAGGGGGGGGGGGGGAGGGTATGGAGGACATTTGGGATAGCATTGGAAATGTAATTGAGGAAAATACGTAATAAAAAAATATTTAAAAAAACGTGTGTATGAGCCGGGTGTGGTGGCGCACGCCTTTAATCCCAGCACTTGGGAGGCAGAGGCAGGCAGATTTCTAAGTTCAAGGCCAGCCTGGTCCACAAAGTGAGTTCCAGGACAGCCAAGGCTACACAGAGAAACCCTGTCTCAAAAAAAAAAAAAAAATGAAATCAAACAAACAAACAAACAAACAAAGAAATAAACAAGAAATCCTAACCCTGACCACCAATAAAAAGGCTGTGGAAACTCTTTCATGTCTCTCTCCCTCACAGATAATGATGTAGCTGCTTGTAAATTAATACTCCATGTGTGTGTATAGGATTCCATGGCCAGCTAGTACCAGCCCCAGATTTGTGTTTCAGAGATCTTTATTAATTTATTTTCCGTGCCTGAGCTTGTGTAGGTGGTAGGCCACCAAACCTCCAGGGAGGTTTTTTTTGCTGCCACAAAAAGGTCGCCTTTCATCTTAATGAGGTCAAAGTGTCAATGTGCAAGCCAGTGACCGAACAAGGAAGTAGACATGCAGACAACAAACATGCAGGGGTACCACCTCCATTCCCTTCTGTTTTTGGTAAAGGACACACAATTTTTATTATTTACAGTAAGCACTCTGACAGCCCCACAGATATCTACCTTCTATGTGATTAGAATTTCCTTTTTTTTTTTTTTTTTTTAAAAGTAATTCTCAGGGGGTGCATGGTGACTTGTCCTAGGTTCTGGTGCCCTCTTCTGGCATGTAGTCATATAGGCAGCACACACACACACACACTTACATTGAAAACTAAAAGTAATAACAGCAAACAAGCAAGCAAGCAAACAAACAAACTAAGAAATATATAAATAGGAGGGAAAAAGAGATTCTGGCTTCTGCCAGGCTGTGTGGGTGGCAGAGGCTGGCAGGCAAGCAGGCAGAGAGGACCTCTGTGAGTTTGAGGCTACCCAAGCCTACACTGATAGTTCCAGAAAGGACTGCCAGGGCTACACCAAGAGAAACCCTATCTCTAGGATCAAGAAAACAAAAGCAGAAAAGGTTCTGGCTTTTATTTTACCAACATATGTTTCTTTCATTCTTCTCTTCCTTCCTTCCTTCCTTCCTTCCTTCCTTCCTTCCTTCCTTCCTTCCTTCCTTCCTTCCTTCCTTCCTTCCTTCCGAGATTTATTTATTTTATGTATATGAGTACACACTTTAGTTGTAAAGATGGTTGTGATCGTTAATGTGATTGTTGGGAAATGAAATTAGGACCTCTGCTTGCTCTACCCAAGCCCATTTGCTCAGGCCAAAGATTTATTTATTAGTATAAGTTCACAGTAGATGTCTTCAAACCCACCAGGATAGGGTATCAGATCTCATTGTGGGTTGTTGTGAGCCACCATGTGGTTGCTGGGATTTGAACTCAGTACCTTTGGAAGAGCAGTCGGTGCTCTTACCCACTGAACCATCTCACCAGCCCCCGACTTATGTTCCTTCTAGTACTATTGACTAAAGAACTTTGATCATGAAGGCACGTTGGATTTAATGACAGAGTTTGTGTGTGTTTCTGTGTGTGTATGTGTGCAATACTTCTGCTGGGATTGCAGTTACTTGCCATCTAGTGGGCTTGTGTGTAATTTCTTTAATTTTTTTCTAATTTTTTTTCTGAAAGTATCTTTCTTTCCATCTCTCTTTCTCTTTCTCTCTCTGTCTCTCTCTCTGTGTGTCTCTGTCTGTCTCTGTGTCTCTCTCCTTTTCTTTTCTTCTTTCTTTCTTTCTTTCTCTCTCTCTCTCTCTCTTTCTTTCTCTCTCTCTCTCTCTCTTTCTTTCTTTCTTTCTTTCTCTCTCTCTCTCTCTCTCTCTTTCCTTCTTCCTTCCTTTCTTTCTTTCTTTCTTTCTTTCTTTCTTTCTTTCTTTCTTTCTTTCTTTCTTTCTTTCTTTCTTTCTTTCAAGATTTATGTATTTTATGTATATGAGTACACACTTTAGTTGTACAGATAGTTGTGATCCTTCATGTGATTGTTGGGAATTGAGCTTAGGACCTCTGTTTGCTCTAGCCAAGCCCACTTGCTCAGGCAAAAGATTTATTTATTAGTATAAGTTCACTGTAGCTGTCTTCAAACGCACCAGGAGAGGGTATCAGATCTCATTATTGGTGGTTGTGAGGGACCATGTGGTTGCTGGGATTTGAACTCAGTACATTTGGAAGAGCAGTCAGTGCTCTTCCCCACTGAACCATCTCACCAGCCCTGGACACATGTTCCTTCTAGTACTATTGACTAAAGAACTTTGATCATGAAGGCATGTTGGATTTAATGACAGTGTGTGTTTCTGTGTGTGTGTCTGTGTGTGTGTGTGTGCAATATTTCTGCTGTGATTACTGTTACTTGACATCAAGTGGGCTTCTGTATAATTTCTTTAAATTTTTCTAATTCTTTTTTCTTTTTTTGTAAAGTAAAATTCCTGTCATACCTCCTTATCTTTCTCTCTCACTCCATGTTTGTGTGCATGTGTGTGTGTGTGTTAGTCTTGGGTACACAGATTAAAGAAATCATATTTCCAAGGATTCTTAGAAATAAACAAGGAAGCCAGATGTGGTGGAGCACCCCTTTTCTTTCCCTCTCTCTTTCTCTCCTCTCTCTCTCTCTCTCTCTCTCTCTCTCTCTCTCTCTCTCTCTCAATCTCTCTCTCTCTCTTTGTTTGTTTGTTTCTTTCTTTCTTTCTTTCAATTATTATTTTTTTCTCAGGTAGGTTTTCTTTGTGTAGCCCTGGCTGACTTGGATGTCACTCTGTAAGCCAGGGTGACCTTGAATGCAGAAATCCTCCTGAGGCTAAAGGTGTGGTCCACAATTGCCTCAGGTCTACTGAAATTCTCTCTTTAAGAAAACAGGGGGGGGGGGGAGGGTATGGAGGACATTTGGGATAGCATTGGAAATGTAATTGAGGAAAATACGTAATAAAAAAATATTTAAAAAAAACGTGTGTATGAGCCGGGTGTGGTGGCGCACGCCTTTAATCCCAGCACTTGGGAGGCAGAGGCAGGCAGATTTCTAAGTTCAAGGCCAGCCTGGTCCACAAAGTGAGTTCCAGGACAGCCAAGGCTACACAGAGAAACCCTGTCTCAAAAAAAAAAAAATGAAATCAAACAAACAAACAAACAAACAAAGAAATAAACAAGAAATCCTAACCCTGACCACCAATAAAAAGGCTGTGGAAACTCTTTCATGTCTCTCTCCCTCACAGATAATGATGTAGCTGCTTGTAAATTAATACTCCATGTGTGTGTATAGGATTCCATGGCCAGCTAGTACCAGCCCCAGATTTGTGTTTCAGAGATCTTTATTAATTTATTTTCCGTGCCTGAGCTTGTGTAGGTGGTAGGCCACCAAACCTCCAGGGAGGTTTTTTTTTGCTGCCACAAAAAGGTCGCCTTTCATCTTAATGAGGTCAAAGTGTCAATGTGCAAGCCAGTGACCGAACAAGGAAGTAGACATGCAGACAACAAACATGCAGGGGTACCACCTCCATTCCCTTCTGTTTTTTGGTAAAGGACACACAATTTTTATTATTTACAGTAAGCCTTATAAAGCACTCTGACAGCCCCACAGATATCTGTGATTAGAATTTCCTTTTTTTTTTTTAAAAAAAAGTAATTCTCAGGGGGTGCATGGTGACTTGTCCTAGGTTCTGGTGCCCTCTTCTGGCATGTAGTCATATAGGCAGCACACACACACACACACTTACATTGAAAACTAAAAGTAATAACAGCAAACAAGCAAGCAAGCAAACAAACAAACTAAGAAATATATAAATAGGAGGGAAAAAGAGATTCTGGCTTCTGCCAGGCTGTGTGGGTGGCAGAGGCTGGCAGGCAAGCAGGCAGAGAGGACCTCTGTGAGTTTGAGGCTACCCAAGCCTACACTGATAGTTCCAGAAAGGACTGCCAGGGCTACACCAAGAGAAACCCTATCTCTAGGATCAAGAAAACAAAAGCAGAAAAGGTTCTGGCTTTTATTTTACTGACATATGTTCCTTTCATTCTTCCCTTCCTTCCTTCCTTCCTTCCTTCATTCCTTCCTTCCTTCCTTCCTTCCTTCCTTCCTTCCTTCCTTCCTTCCTTCCTTCCTTCCTTCCTTCCTTCCGAGATTTATTTATTTTATGTATATGAGTACACACTTTAGTTGTAAAGATGGTTGTGATCGTTAATGTGATTGTTGGGAAATGAAATTAGGACCTCTGCTTGCTCTACCCAAGCCCATTTGCTCAGGCCAAAGATTTATTTATTAGTATAAGTTCACAGTAGATGTCTTCAAACCCACCAGGATAGGGTATCAGATCTCATTGTGGGTTGTTGTGAGCCACCATGTGGTTGCTGGGATTTGAACTCAGTACCTTTGGAAGAGCAGTCGGTGCTCTTACCCACTGAACCATCTCACCAGCCCCCGACTTATGTTCCTTCTAGTACTATTGACTAAAGAACTTTGATCATGAAGGCACGTTGGATTTAATGACAGAGTTTGTGTGTGTTTCTGTGTGTGTATGTGTGCAATACTTCTGCTGGGATTGCAGTTACTTGCCATCTAGTGGGCTTGTGTGTAATTTCTTTCTAATTTTTTTTCTGAAAGTATCTTTCTTTCCATCTCTCTTTCTCTTTCTCTCTCTGTCTCTCTCTCTGTGTGTCTCTGTCTGTCTCTGTGTCTCTCTCCTTTTCTTTTCTTCTTTCTTTCTTTCTTTCTCTCTCTCTCTCTTTCTTTCTTTCTTTCTTTCTTTCTTTCTTTCTTTCTCTCTCTCTCTCTCTCTCTCTTTCCTTCTTCCTTCCTTCCTTTCTTTCTTTCTTTCTTTCTTTCTTTCTTTCTTTCTTTCTTTCTTTCTTTCTTTCTTTCTTTCTTTCAAGATTTATGTATTTTATGTATATGAGTACACACTTTAGTTGTACAGATAGTTGTGATCCTTCATGTGATTGTTGGGAATTGAGCTTAGGACCTCTGTTTGCTCTAGCCAAGCCCACTTGCTCAGGCAAAAGATTTATTTATTAGTATAAGTTCACTGTAGCTGTCTTCAAACGCACCAGGAGAGGGTATCAGATCTCATTATTGGTGGTTGTGAGGGACCATGTGGTTGCTGGGATTTGAACTCAGTACATTTGGAAGAGCAGTCAGTGCTCTTCCCCACTGAACCATCTCACCAGCCCTGGACACATGTTCCTTCTAGTACTATTGACTAAAGAACTTTGATCATGAAGGCATGTTGGATTTAATGACAGTGTGTGTTTCTGTGTGTGTGTCTGTGTGTGTGTGTGTGCAATATTTCTGCTGTGATTACTGTTACTTGACATCAAGTGGGCTTCTGTATAATTTCTTTAAATTTTTCTAATTCTTTTTTCTTTTTTTGTAAAGTAAAATTCCTGTCATACCTCCTTATCTTTCTCTCTCACTCCATGTTTGTGTGCATGTGTGTGTGTGTGTTAGTCTTGGGTACACAGATTAAAGAAATCATATTTCCAAGGATTCTTAGAAATAAACAAGGAGAAGCCAGATGTGGTGGAGCACCCCTTTTCTTTCCCTCTCTCTTTCTCTCCTCTCTCTCTCTCTCTCTCTCTCTCTCTCTCTCTCTCTCTCTCTCAATCTCTCTCTCTCTCTTTGTTTGTTTCTTTCTTTCTTTCTTTCTTTCAATTATTATTTTTTTCTCAGGTAGGTTTTCTTTGTGTAGCCCTGGCTGACTTGGATGTCACTCTGTAAGCCAGGGTGACCTTGAATGCAGAAATCCTCCTGAGGCTAAAGGTGTGGTCCACAATTGCCTCAGGTCTACTGAAATTCTCTCTTTAAGAAAACAGGGGGGGGGGGGAGGGTATGGAGGACATTTGGGATAGCATTGGAAATGTAATTGAGGAAAATACGTAATAAAAAAATATTTAAAAAAACGTGTGTATGAGCCGGGTGTGGTGGCGCACGCCTTTAATCCCAGCACTTGGGAGGCAGAGGCAGGCAGATTTCTAAGTTCAAGGCCAGCCTGGTCCACAAAGTGAGTTCCAGGACAGCCAAGGCTACACAGAGAAACCCTGTCTCAAAAAAAAAAAAAAAAAATGAAATCAAACAAACAAACAAACAAACAAAGAAATAAACAAGAAATCCTAACCCTGACCACCAATAAAAAGGCTGTGGAAACTCTTTCATGTCTCTCTCCCTCACAGATAATGATGTAGCTGCTTGTAAATTAATACTCCATGTGTGTGTATAGGATTCCATGGCCAGCTAGTACCAGCCCCAGATTTGTGTTTCAGAGATCTTTATTAATTTATTTTCCGTGCCTGAGCTTGTGTAGGTGGTAGGCCACCAAACCTCCAGGGAGGTTTTTTTTGCTGCCACAAAAAGGTCGCCTTTCATCTTAATGAGGTCAAAGTGTCAATGTGCAAGCCAGTGACCGAACAAGGAAGTAGACATGCAGACAACAAACATGCAGGGGTACCACCTCCATTCCCTTCTGTTTTTGGTAAAGGACACACAATTTTTATTATTTACAGTAAGCACTCTGACAGCCCCACAGATATCTACCTTCTATGTGATTAGAATTTCCTTTTTTTTTTTTTTTTTTAAAAGTAATTCTCAGGGGGTGCATGGTGACTTGTCCTAGGTTCTGGTGCCCTCTTCTGGCATGTAGTCATATAGGCAGCACACACACACACACACACACACTTACATTGAAAACTAAAAGTAATAACAGCAAACAAGCAAGCAAGCAAACAAACAAACTAAGAAATATATAAATAGGAGGGAAAAAGAGATTCTGGCTTCTGCCAGGCTGTGTGGGTGGCAGAGGCTGGCAGGCAAGCAGGCAGAGAGGACCTCTGTGAGTTTGAGGCTACCCAAGCCTACACTGATAGTTCCAGAAAGGACTGCCAGGGCTACACCAAGAGAAACCCTATCTCTAGGATCAAGAAAACAAAAGCAGAAAAGGTTCTGGCTTTTATTTTACCAACATATGTTTCTTTCATTCTTCTCTTCCTTCCTTCCTTCCTTCCTTCCTTCCTTCCTTCCTTCCTTCCTTCCTTCCTTCCTTCCTTCCTTCCTTCCTTCCTTCCTTCCGAGATTTATTTATTTTATGTATATGAGTACACACTTTAGTTGTAAAGATGGTTGTGATCGTTAATGTGATTGTTGGGAAATGAAATTAGGACCTCTGCTTGCTCTACCCAAGCCCATTTGCTCAGGCCAAAGATTTATTTATTAGTATAAGTTCACAGTAGATGTCTTCAAACCCACCAGGATAGGGTATCAGATCTCATTGTGGGTTGTTGTGAGCCACCATGTGGTTGCTGGGATTTGAACTCAGTACCTTTGGAAGAGCAGTCGGTGCTCTTACCCACTGAACCATCTCACCAGCCCCCGACTTATGTTCCTTCTAGTACTATTGACTAAAGAACTTTGATCATGAAGGCACGTTGGATTTAATGACAGAGTTTGTGTGTGTTTCTGTGTGTGTATGTGTGCAATACTTCTGCTGGGATTGCAGTTACTTGCCATCTAGTGGGCTTGTGTGTAATTTCTTTCTAATTTTTTTTCTGAAAGTATCTTTCTTTCCATCTCTCTTTCTCTTTCTCTCTCTGTCTCTCTCTCTGTGTGTCTCTGTCTGTCTCTGTGTCTCTCTCCTTTTCTTTTCTTCTTTCTTTCTTTCTTTCTCTCTCTCTCTCTTTCTTTCTTTCTTTCTTTCTTTCTTTCTTTCTTTCTTTCTCTCTCTCTCTCTCTCTCTTTCCTTCTTCCTTCCTTCCTTTCTTTCTTTCTTTCTTTCTTTCTTTCTTTCTTTCTTTCTTTCTTTCTTTCTTTCTTTCAAGATTTATGTATTTTATGTATATGAGTACACACTTTAGTTGTACAGATAGTTGTGATCCTTCATGTGATTGTTGGGAATTGAGCTTAGGACCTCTGTTTGCTCTAGCCAAGCCCACTTGCTCAGGCAAAAGATTTATTTATTAGTATAAGTTCACTGTAGCTGTCTTCAAACGCACCAGGAGAGGGTATCAGATCTCATTATTGGTGGTTGTGAGGGACCATGTGGTTGCTGGGATTTGAACTCAGTACATTTGGAAGAGCAGTCAGTGCTCTTCCCCACTGAACCATCTCACCAGCCCTGGACACATGTTCCTTCTAGTACTATTGACTAAAGAACTTTGATCATGAAGGCATGTTGGATTTAATGACAGTGTGTGTTTCTGTGTGTGTGTCTGTGTGTGTGTGTGTGCAATATTTCTGCTGTGATTACTGTTACTTGACATCAAGTGGGCTTCTGTATAATTTCTTTAAATTTTTCTAATTCTTTTTTCTTTTTTTGTAAAGTAAAATTCCTGTCATACCTCCTTATCTTTCTCTCTCACTCCATGTTTGTGTGCATGTGTGTGTGTGTGTTAGTCTTGGGTACACAGATTAAAGAAATCATATTTCCAAGGATTCTTAGAAATAAACAAGGAAGCCAGATGTGGTGGAGCACCCCTTTTCTTTCCCTCTCTCTCTCTCTCTCTCTCTCTCTCTCTCTCTCTCTCTCTCTCTCTCTCTCTCTCTCTCTCTCAATCTCTCTCTCTCTCTTTGTTTGTTTCTTTCTTTCTTTCTTTCTTTCAATTATTATTTTTTTCTCAGGTAGGTTTTCTTTGTGTAGCCCTGGCTGACTTGGATGTCACTCTGTAAGCCAGGGTGACCTTGAATGCAGAAATCCTCCTGAGGCTAAAGGTGTGGTCCACAATTGCCTCAGGTCTACTGAAATTCTCTCTTTAAGAAAACAGGGGGGGGGGGGAGGGTATGGAGGACATTTGGGATAGCATTGGAAATGTAATTGAGGAAAATACGTAATAAAAAAATATTTAAAAAAACGTGTGTATGAGCCGGGTGTGGTGGCGCACGCCTTTAATCCCAGCACTTGGGAGGCAGAGGCAGGCAGATTTCTAAGTTCAAGGCCAGCCTGGTCCACAAAGTGAGTTCCAGGACAGCCAAGGCTACACAGAGAAACCCTGTCTCAAAAAAAAAAAAAAAATGAAATCAAACAAACAAACAAACAAACAAAGAAATAAACAAGAAATCCTAACCCTGACCACCAATAAAAAGGCTGTGGAAACTCTTTCATGTCTCTCTCCCTCACAGATAATGATGTAGCTGCTTGTAAATTAATACTCCATGTGTGTGTATAGGATTCCATGGCCAGCTAGTACCAGCCCCAGATTTGTGTTTCAGAGATCTTTATTAATTTATTTTCCGTGCCTGAGCTTGTGTAGGTGGTAGGCCACCAAACCTCCAGGGAGGTTTTTTTTGCTGCCACAAAAAGGTCGCCTTTCATCTTAATGAGGTCAAAGTGTCAATGTGCAAGCCAGTGACCGAACAAGGAAGTAGACATGCAGACAACAAACATGCAGGGGTACCACCTCCATTCCCTTCTGTTTTTGGTAAAGGACACACAATTTTTATTATTTACAGTAAGCACTCTGACAGCCCCACAGATATCTACCTTCTATGTGATTAGAATTTCCTTTTTTTTTTTTTTTTTTAAAAGTAATTCTCAGGGGGTGCATGGTGACTTGTCCTAGGTTCTGGTGCCCTCTTCTGGCATGTAGTCATATAGGCAGCACACACACACACACACTTACATTGAAAACTAAAAGTAATAACAGCAAACAAGCAAGCAAGCAAACAAACAAACTAAGAAATATATAAATAGGAGGGAAAAAGAGATTCTGGCTTCTGCCAGGCTGTGTGGGTGGCAGAGGCTGGCAGGCAAGCAGGCAGAGAGGACCTCTGTGAGTTTGAGGCTACCCAAGCCTACACTGATAGTTCCAGAAAGGACTGCCAGGGCTACACCAAGAGAAACCCTATCTCTAGGATCAAGAAAACAAAAGCAGAAAAGGTTCTGGCTTTTATTTTACCAACATATGTTTCTTTCATTCTTCTCTACCTTCCTTCCTTCCTTCCTTCCTTCCTTCCTTCCTTCCTTCCTTCCTTCCTTCCTTCCTTCCTTCCTTCCTTCCGAGATTTATTTATTTTATGTATATGAGTACACACTTTAGTTGTAAAGATGGTTGTGATCGTTAATGTGATTGTTGGGAAATGAAATTAGGACCTCTGCTTGCTCTACCCAAGCCCATTTGCTCAGGCCAAAGATTTATTTATTAGTATAAGTTCACAGTAGATGTCTTCAAACCCACCAGGATAGGGTATCAGATCTCATTGTGGGTTGTTGTGAGCCACCATGTGGTTGCTGGGATTTGAACTCAGTACCTTTGGAAGAGCAGTCGGTGCTCTTACCCACTGAACCATCTCACCAGCCCCCGACTTATGTTCCTTCTAGTACTATTGACTAAAGAACTTTGATCATGAAGGCACGTTGGATTTAATGACAGAGTTTGTGTGTGTTTCTGTGTGTGTATGTGTGCAATACTTCTGCTGGGATTGCAGTTACTTGCCATCTAGTGGGCTTGTGTGTAATTTCTTTAATTTTTTTCTAATTTTTTTTCTGAAAGTATCTTTCTTTCCATCTCTCTTTCTCTTTCTCTCTCTGTCTCTCTCTCTGTGTGTCTCTGTCTGTCTCTGTGTCTCTCTCCTTTTCTTTTCTTCTTTCTTTCTTTCTTTCTCTCTCTCTCTCTTTCTTTCTTTCTTTCTTTCTTTCTTTCTTTCTTTCTTTCTTTCTTTCTCTCTCTCTCTCTCTCTCTTTCCTTCTTCCTCCCTTTCTTTCTTTCTTTCTTTCTTTCTTTCTTTCTTTCTTTCTTTCTTTCTTTCTTTCTTTCTTTCTTTCAAGATTTATGTATTTTATGTATATGAGTACACACTTTAGTTGTACAGATAGTTGTGATCCTTCATGTGATTGTTGGGAATTGAGCTTAGGACCTCTGTTTGCTCTAGCCAAGCCCACTTGCTCAGGCAAAAGATTTATTTATTAGTATAAGTTCACTGTAGCTGTCTTCAAACGCACCAGGAGAGGGTATCAGATCTCATTATTGGTGGTTGTGAGGGACCATGTGGTTGCTGGGATTTGAACTCAGTACATTTGGAAGAGCAGTCAGTGCTCTTCCCCACTGAACCATCTCACCAGCCCTGGACACATGTTCCTTCTAGTACTATTGACTAAAGAACTTTGATCATGAAGGCATGTTGGATTTAATGACAGTGTGTGTTTCTGTGTGTGTGTCTGTGTGTGTGTGTGTGCAATATTTCTGCTGTGATTACTGTTACTTGACATCAAGTGGGCTTCTGTATAATTTCTTTAAATTTTTCTAATTCTTTTTTCTTTTTTTGTAAAGTAAAATTCCTGTCATACCTCCTTATCTTTCTCTCTCACTCCATGTTTGTGTGCATGTGTGTGTGTGTGTTAGTCTTGGGTACACAGATTAAAGAAATCATATTTCCAAGGATTCTTAGAAATAAACAAGGAAGCCAGATGTGGTGGAGCACCCCTTTTCTTTCCCTCTCTCTTTCTCTCTCTCTCTCTCTCTCTCTCTCTCTCTCTCTCTCTCTCTCTCTCTCTCTCAATCTCTCTCTCTCTCTTTGTTTGTTTGTTTCTTTCTTTCTTTCTTTCAATTATTATTTTTTTCTCAGGTAGGTTTTCTTTGTGTAGCCCTGGCTGACTTGGATGTCACTCTGTAAGCCAGGGTGACCTTGAATGCAGAAATCCTCCTGAGGCTAAAGGTGTGGTCCACAATTGCCTCAGGTCTACTGAAATTCTCTCTTTAAGAAAACAGGGGGGGGGAGGGTATGGAGGACATTTGGGATAGCATTGGAAATGTAATTGAGGAAAATACGTAATAAAAAAATATTTAAAAAAACGTGTGTATGAGCCGGGTGTGGTGGCGCACGCCTTTAATCCCAGCACTTGGGAGGCAGAGGCAGGCAGATTTCTAAGTTCAAGGCCAGCCTGGTCCACAAAGTGAGTTCCAGGACAGCCAAGGCTACACAGAGAAACCCTGTCTCAAAAAAAAAAAAAATGAAATCAAACAAACAAACAAACAAACAAAGAAATAAACAAGAAATCCTAACCCTGACCACCAATAAAAAGGCTGTGGAAACTCTTTCATGTCTCTCTCCCTCACAGATAATGATGTAGCTGCTTGTAAATTAATACTCCATGTGTGTGTATAGGATTCCATGGCCAGCTAGTACCAGCCCCAGATTTGTGTTTCAGAGATCTTTATTAATTTATTTTCCGTGCCTGAGCTTGTGTAGGTGGTAGGCCACCAAACCTCCAGGGAGGTTTTTTTTGCTGCCACAAAAAGGTCGCCTTTCATCTTAATGAGGTCAAAGTGTCAATGTGCAAGCCAGTGACCGAACAAGGAAGTAGACATGCAGACAACAAACATGCAGGGGTACCACCTCCATTCCCTTCTGTTTTTTGGTAAAGGACACACAATTTTTATTATTTACAGTAAGCCTTATAAAGCACTCTGACAGCCCCACAGATATCTGTGATTAGAATTTCCTTTTTTTTTTTTAAAAAAAAGTAATTCTCAGGGGGTGCATGGTGACTTGTCCTAGGTTCTGGTGCCCTCTTCTGGCATGTAGTCATATAGGCAGCACACACACACACACACTTACATTGAAAACTAAAAGTAATAACAGCAAACAAGCAAGCAAGCAAACAAACAAACTAAGAAATATATAAATAGGAGGGAAAAAGAGATTCTGGCTTCTGCCAGGCTGTGTGGGTGGCAGAGGCTGGCAGGCAAGCAGGCAGAGAGGACCTCTGTGAGTTTGAGGCTACCCAAGCCTACACTGATAGTTCCAGAAAGGACTGCCAGGGCTACACCAAGAGAAACCCTATCTCTAGGATCAAGAAAACAAAAGCAGAAAAGGTTCTGGCTTTTATTTTACTGACATATGTTCCTTTCATTCTTCCCTTCCTTCCTTCCTTCCTTCCTTCCTTCCTTCCTTCCTTCCTTCCTTCCTTCCTTCCTTCCTTCCGAGATTTATTTATTTTATGTATATGAGTACACACTTTAGTTGTAAAGATGGTTGTGATCGTTAATGTGATTGTTGGGAAATGAAATTAGGACCTCTGCTTGCTCTACCCAAGCCCATTTGCTCAGGCCAAAGATTTATTTATTAGTATAAGTTCACAGTAGATGTCTTCAAACCCACCAGGATAGGGTATCAGATCTCATTGTGGGTTGTTGTGAGCCACCATGTGGTTGCTGGGATTTGAACTCAGTACCTTTGGAAGAGCAGTCGGTGCTCTTACCCACTGAACCATCTCACCAGCCCCCGACTTATGTTCCTTCTAGTACTATTGACTAAAGAACTTTGATCATGAAGGCACGTTGGATTTAATGACAGAGTTTGTGTGTGTTTCTGTGTGTGTATGTGTGCAATACTTCTGCTGGGATTGCAGTTACTTGCCATCTAGTGGGCTTGTGTGTAATTTCTTTAATTTTTTTCTAATTTTTTTTCTGAAAGTATCTTTCTTTCCATCTCTCTTTCTCTTTCTCTCTCTGTCTCTCTCTCTGTGTGTCTCTGTCTGTCTCTGTGTCTCTCTCCTTTTCTTTTCTTCTTTCTTTCTTTCTTTCTCTCTCTCTCTCTTTCTTTCTTTCTTTCTTTCTTTCTTTCTTTCTTTCTTTCTTTCTCTCTCTCTCTCTCTCTCTTTCCTTCTTCCTCCCTTTCTTTCTTTCTTTCTTTCTTTCTTTCTTTCTTTCTTTCTTTCTTTCTTTCTTTCTTTCAAGATTTATGTATTTTATGTATATGAGTACACACTTTAGTTGTACAGATAGTTGTGATCCTTCATGTGATTGTTGGGAATTGAGCTTAGGACCTCTGTTTGCTCTAGCCAAGCCCACTTGCTCAGGCAAAAGATTTATTTATTAGTATAAGTTCACTGTAGCTGTCTTCAAACGCACCAGGAGAGGGTATCAGATCTCATTATTGGTGGTTGTGAGGGACCATGTGGTTGCTGGGATTTGAACTCAGTACATTTGGAAGAGCAGTCAGTGCTCTTCCCCACTGAACCATCTCACCAGCCCTGGACACATGTTCCTTCTAGTACTATTGACTAAAGAACTTTGATCATGAAGGCATGTTGGATTTAATGACAGTGTGTGTTTCTGTGTGTGTGTCTGTGTGTGTGTGTGTGCAATATTTCTGCTGTGATTACTGTTACTTGACATCAAGTGGGCTTCTGTATAATTTCTTTAAATTTTTCTAATTCTTTTTTCTTTTTTTGTAAAGTAAAATTCCTGTCATACCTCCTTATCTTTCTCTCTCACTCCATGTTTGTGTGCATGTGTGTGTGTGTGTTAGTCTTGGGTACACAGATTAAAGAAATCATATTTCCAAGGATTCTTAGAAATAAACAAGGAAGCCAGATGTGGTGGAGCACCCCTTTTCTTTCCCTCTCTCTTTCTCTCCTCTCTCTCTCTCTCTCTCTCTCTCTCTCTCTCTCTCTCTCAATCTCTCTCTCTCTCTTTGTTTGTTTGTTTCTTTCTTTCTTTCTTTCAATTATTATTTTTTTCTCAGGTAGGTTTTCTTTGTGTAGCCCTGGCTGACTTGGATGTCACTCTGTAAGCCAGGGTGACCTTGAATGCAGAAATCCTCCTGAGGCTAAAGGTGTGGTCCACAATTGCCTCAGGTCTACTGAAATTCTCTCTTTAAGAAAACAGGGGGGGGGGGAGGGTATGGAGGACATTTGGGATAGCATTGGAAATGTAATTGAGGAAAATACGTAATAAAAAAATATTTAAAAAAACGTGTGTATGAGCCGGGTGTGGTGGCGCACGCCTTTAATCCCAGCACTTGGGAGGCAGAGGCAGGCAGATTTCTAAGTTCAAGGCCAGCCTGGTCCACAAAGTGAGTTCCAGGACAGCCAAGGCTACACAGAGAAACCCTGTCTCAAAAAAAAAAAAATGAAATCAAACAAACAAACAAACAAACAAAGAAATAAACAAGAAATCCTAACCCTGACCACCAATAAAAAGGCTGTGGAAACTCTTTCATGTCTCTCTCCCTCACAGATAATGATGTAGCTGCTTGTAAATTAATACTCCATGTGTGTGTATAGGATTCCATGGCCAGCTAGTACCAGCCCCAGATTTGTGTTTCAGAGATCTTTATTAATTTATTTTCCGTGCCTGAGCTTGTGTAGGTGGTAGGCCACCAAACCTCCAGGGAGGTTTTTTTTGCTGCCACAAAAAGGTCGCCTTTCATCTTAATGAGGTCAAAGTGTCAATGTGCAAGCCAGTGACCGAACAAGGAAGTAGACATGCAGACAACAAACATGCAGGGGTACCACCTCCATTCCCTTCTGTTTTTTGGTAAAGGACACACAATTTTTATTATTTACAGTAAGCCTTATAAAGCACTCTGACAGCCCCACAGATATCTGTGATTAGAATTTCCTTTTTTTTTTTTAAAAAAAAGTAATTCTCAGGGGGTGCATGGTGACTTGTCCTAGGTTCTGGTGCCCTCTTCTGGCATGTAGTCATATAGGCAGCACACACACACACACACTTACATTGAAAACTAAAAGTAATAACAGCAAACAAGCAAGCAAGCAAACAAACAAACTAAGAAATATATAAATAGGAGGGAAAAAGAGATTCTGGCTTCTGCCAGGCTGTGTGGGTGGCAGAGGCTGGCAGGCAAGCAGGCAGAGAGGACCTCTGTGAGTTTGAGGCTACCCAAGCCTACACTGATAGTTCCAGAAAGGACTGCCAGGGCTACACCAAGAGAAACCCTATCTCTAGGATCAAGAAAACAAAAGCAGAAAAGGTTCTGGCTTTTATTTTACTGACATATGTTCCTTTCATTCTTCCCTTCCTTCCTTCCTTCCTTCCTTCCTTCCTTCCTTCCTTCCTTCCTTCCTTCCTTCCTTCCTTCCTTCCGAGATTTATTTATTTTATGTATATGAGTACACACTTTAGTTGTAAAGATGGTTGTGATCGTTAATGTGATTGTTGGGAAATGAAATTAGGACCTCTGCTTGCTCTACCCAAGCCCATTTGCTCAGGCCAAAGATTTATTTATTAGTATAAGTTCACAGTAGATGTCTTCAAACCCACCAGGATAGGGTATCAGATCTCATTGTGGGTTGTTGTGAGCCACCATGTGGTTGCTGGGATTTGAACTCAGTACCTTTGGAAGAGCAGTCGGTGCTCTTACCCACTGAACCATCTCACCAGCCCCCGACTTATGTTCCTTCTAGTACTATTGACTAAAGAACTTTGATCATGAAGGCACGTTGGATTTAATGACAGAGTTTGTGTGTGTTTCTGTGTGTGTATGTGTGCAATACTTCTGCTGGGATTGCAGTTACTTGCCATCTAGTGGGCTTGTGTGTAATTTCTTTAATTTTTTTCTAATTTTTTTTCTGAAAGTATCTTTCTTTCCATCTCTCTTTCTCTTTCTCTCTCTGTCTCTCTCTCTGTGTGTCTCTGTCTGTCTCTGTGTCTCTCTCCTTTTCTTTTCTTCTTTCTTTCTTTCTTTCTCTCTCTCTCTCTCTCTTTCTTTCTTTCTTTCTTTCTTTCTTTCTTTCTCTCTCTCTCTCTCTCTCTCTCTTTCCTTCTTCCTTCCTTCCTTTCTTTCTTTCTTTCTTTCTTTCTTTCTTTCTTTCTTTCTTTCTTTCTTTCTTTCTTTCTTTCTTTCAAGATTTATGTATTTTATGTATATGAGTACACACTTTAGTTGTACAGATAGTTGTGATCCTTCATGTGATTGTTGGGAATTGAGCTTAGGACCTCTGTTTGCTCTAGCCAAGCCCACTTGCTCAGGCAAAAGATTTATTTATTAGTATAAGTTCACTGTAGCTGTCTTCAAACGCACCAGGAGAGGGTATCAGATCTCATTATTGGTGGTTGTGAGGGACCATGTGGTTGCTGGGATTTGAACTCAGTACATTTGGAAGAGCAGTCAGTGCTCTTCCCCACTGAACCATCTCACCAGCCCTGGACACATGTTCCTTCTAGTACTATTGACTAAAGAACTTTGATCATGAAGGCATGTTGGATTTAATGACAGTGTGTGTTTCTGTGTGTGTGTCTGTGTGTGTGTGTGTGCAATATTTCTGCTGTGATTACTGTTACTTGACATCAAGTGGGCTTCTGTATAATTTCTTTAAATTTTTCTAATTCTTTTTTCTTTTTTTGTAAAGTAAAATTCCTGTCATACCTCCTTATCTTTCTCTCTCACTCCATGTTTGTGTGCATGTGTGTGTGTGTGTTAGTCTTGGGTACACAGATTAAAGAAATCATATTTCCAAGGATTCTTAGAAATAAACAAGGAAGCCAGATGTGGTGGAGCACCCCTTTTCTTTCCCTCTCTCTTTCTCTCCTCTCTCTCTCTCTCTCTCTCTCTCTCTCTCTCTCTCAATCTCTCTC
Organism: Mus caroli; assembly: GCF_978045245.1. Taxonomy (NCBI): domain Eukaryota; kingdom Metazoa; phylum Chordata; class Mammalia; order Rodentia; family Muridae; genus Mus; species Mus caroli. Next base: position 19,520,924 of record NW_028227276.1, on the reverse strand, counting down.
TCTCTCTTTGTTTGTTTCTTTCTTTCTTTCTTTCTTTTAATTATTATTTTTTTCTCAGGTAGGTTTTCTTTGTGTAGCCCTGGCTGACTTGGATGTCACTCTGTAAGCCAGGGTGACCTTGAATGCAGAAATCCTCCTGAGGCTAAAGGTGTGGTCCACAATTGCCTCAGGTCTACTGAAATTCTCTCTTTAAGAAAACAGGGGGGGGGGGGAGGGTATGGAGGACATTTGGGATAGCATTGGAAATGTAATTGAGGAAAATACGTAATAAAAAAATATTTAAAAAAACGTGTGTATGAGCCGGGTGTGGTGGCGCACGCCTTTAATCCCAGCACTTGGGAGGCAGAGGCAGGCAGATTTCTAAGTTCAAGGCCAGCCTGGTCCACAAAGTGAGTTCCAGGACAGCCAAGGCTACACAGAGAAACCCTGTCTCAAAAAAAAAAAAAAATGAAATCAAACAAACAAACAAACAAACAAAGAAATAAACAAGAAATCCTAACCCTGACCACCAATAAAAAGGCTGTGGAAACTCTTTCATGTCTCTCTCCCTCACAGATAATGATGTAGCTGCTTGTAAATTAATACTCCATGTGTGTGTATAGGATTCCATGGCCAGCTAGTACCAGCCCCAGATTTGTGTTTCAGAGATCTTTATTAATTTATTTTCCGTGCCTGAGCTTGTGTAGGTGGTAGGCCACCAAACCTCCAGGGAGGTTTTTTTTGCTGCCACAAAAAGGTCGCCTTTCATCTTAATGAGGTCAAAGTGTCAATGTGCAAGCCAGTGACCGAACAAGGAAGTAGACATGCAGACAACAAACATGCAGGGGTACCACCTCCATTCCCTTCTGTTTTTTGGTAAAGGACACACAATTTTTATTATTTACAGTAAGCCTTATAAAGCACTCTGACAGCCCCACAGATATCTGTGATTAGAATTTCCTTTTTTTTTTTTAAAAAAAGTAATTCTCACGGGGTGCATGGTGACTTGTCCTAGGTTCTGGTGCCCTCTTCTGGCATGTAGTCATATAGGCAGCACACACACACACACACTTACATTGAAAACTAAAAGTAATAACAGCAAACAAGCAAGCAAGCAAACAAACAAACTAAGAAATATATAAATAGGAGGGAAAAAGAGATTCTGGCTTCTGCCAGGCTGTGTGGGTGGCAGAGGCTGGCAGGCAAGCAGGCAGAGAGGACCTCTGTGAGTTTGAGGCTACCCAAGCCTACACTGATAGTTCCAGAAAGGACTGCCAGGGCTACACCAAGAGAAACCCTATCTCTAGGATCAAGAAAACAAAAGCAGAAAAGGTTCTGGCTTTTATTTTACTGACATATGTTCCTTTCATTCTTCCCTTCCTTCCTTCCTTCCTTCCTTCCTTCCTTCCTTCCTTCCTTCCTTCCTTCCTTCCTTCTTTCCTTCCTTCCTTCCTTCCTTCCTTCCTTCCTTCCTTCCTTCCTTCCTTCCTTCCAAGATTTATTTATTTTATGTATATGAGTACACACTTTAGTTGTAAAGATGGTTGTGATCGTTAATGTGATTGTTGGGAAATGAAATTAGGACCTCTGCTTGCTCTACCCAAGCCCATTTGCTCAGGCCAAAGATTTATTTATTAGTATAAGTTCACAGTAGATGTCTTCAAACCCACCAGGATAGGGTATCAGATCTCATTGTGGGTTGTTGTGAGCCACCATGTGGTTGCTGGGATTTGAACTCAGTACCTTTGGAAGAGCAGTCGGTGCTCTTACCCACTGAACCATCTCACCAGCCCCCGACTTATGTTCCTTCTAGTACTATTGACTAAAGAACTTTGATCATGAAGGCACGTTGGATTTAATGACAGAGTTTGTGTGTGTTTCTGTGTGTGTATGTGTGCAATACTTCTGCTGGGATTGCAGTTACTTGCCATCTAGTGGGCTTGTGTGTAATTTCTTTCTAATTTTTTTTCTGAAAGTATCTTTCTTTCCATCTCTCTTTCTCTTTCTCTCTCTGTCTCTCTCTCTGTGTGTCTCTGTCTGTCTCTGTGTCTCTCTCCTTTTCTTTTCTTCTTTCTTTCTTTCTTTCTCTCTCTCTCTCTTTCTTTCTTTCTTTCTTTCTTTCTTTCTCTCTCTCTCTCTCTCTCTCTTTCCTTCTTCCTTCCTTCCTTTCTTTCTTTCTTTCTTTCTTTCTTTCTTTCTTTCTTTCTTTCTTTCTTTCTTTCTTTCTTTCAAGATTTATGTATTTTATGTATATGAGTACACACTTTAGTTGTACAGATAGTTGTGATCCTTCATGTGATTGTTGGGAATTGAGCTTAGGACCTCTGTTTGCTCTAGCCAAGCCCACTTGCTCAGGCAAAAGATTTATTTATTAGTATAAGTTCACTGTAGCTGTCTTCAAACGCACCAGGAGAGGGTATCAGATCTCATTATGGGTGGTTGTGAGGGACCATGTGGTTGCTGGGATTTGAACTCAGTACATTTGGAAGAGCAGTCAGTGCTCTTCCCCACTGAACCATCTCACCAGCCCTGGACACATGTTCCTTCTAGTACTATTGACTAAAGAACTTTGATCATGAAGGCATGTTGGATTTAATGACAGTGTGTGTTTCTGTGTGTGTGTCTGTGTGTGTGTGTGTGCAATATTTCTGCTGTGATTACTGTTACTTGACATCAAGTGGGCTTCTGTATAATTTCTTTAAATTTTTCTAATTCTTTTTTCTTTTTTTGTAAAGTAAAATTCCTGTCATACCTCCTTATCTTTCTCTCTCACTCCATGTTTGTGTGCATGTGTGTGTGTGTGTGTTAGTCTTGGGTACACAGATTAAAGAAATCATATTTCCAAGGATTCTTAGAAATAAACAAGGAAGCCAGGTGTGGTGGAGCACCCCTTTTCTTTCCCTCTCTCTTTCTCTCTCCTCTCTCTCTCTCTCTCTCTCAATCTCTCTCTCTCTCTTTGTTTGTTTGTTTGTTTCTTTCTTTCTTTCTTTCAATTATTATTTTTTTCTCAGGTAGGTTTTCTTTGTGTAGCCCTGGCTGACTTGGATGTCACTCTGTAAGCCAGGGTGACCTTGAATGCAGAAATCCTCCTGAGGCTAAAGGTGTGGTCCACAATTGCCTCAGGTCTACTGTAATTCTCTCTTTAAGAAAACAAGGGGGGGGGAGGGTATGGAGGACATTTGGGATAGCATTGGAAATGTAATTGAGGAAAATACGTAATAAAAAATATTTAAAAAAACGTGTGTATGAGCCGGGCGTGGTGTCAGGGAGCACACAGTGGCCATGGAATACTTTCATCCAAGATAGATTCGGACAGTCTATAAGGTAAGACAAACAGGGCTTTTTTGTTTGTTTGTTTGTTTGTTTGTTTTTTGGTTTGTTTTTTGTTTTTGTGTGTGTGTGTGTGTGTGTGTATCGACCTATATTGAACCTGTGCATGGTACATTCAGAAACCAGAGAAAGTTGGCATGTCTGCAGATATTATAGTTATAGATGGTGCTTAGCTGCTTGTTGTACTAAAACTAAGAAAAAACTAATGTTTATAATTAGCAAGTTCTGGAGTTTTGTTTTGGTTTTGATTTTGGTTATTCTCGTGAAAGGAATTGTTTTGGAATGGATTGGGATTGTGAATTCCTTGTGCTCAGACTCCATATATCTGTATTTATGTCTTCAGTGAAATACAGTGTAGACTGGTACCAGAAAGTCTATTATTAACTTCCCTTTCCCTAGCCCACGGTTAATATAAAGGGAGGAATATTCCATTTGATAGGTAGGTTTGGAACATTGTTATTGCTATCACTTGTGTGCTTCCCTGCCTCTGTGATTTTCATATTCATACTCTGGAATCTGTAATTTCGGTCAAAGTTACTGGTGGCTGAAAGTTTACTGTACTCAATTTCAGGGTACAGCTGTTTGCACAGAAAGGCGCCATTGTGCTAGATTAAAGTTTCAGAACTTGGTAGAGTGAGGTTGTAATCTCTCAGGTATGAATGCATTTCTGTAACAGGCATGCGCCAACTTTTACATAAGTACTCTTGTGTGGCTCATTTAAAAAAAAAAAAAAAAAAAACACAGGAAAGACTGTAAGTCCAAATCATGTCTTCCATTTTGCTCTTCTGTATTTCCTAACCACTCAGAAAGAGTTCACAAGCCTTTGAAGAAACAGCAGCAGGCCGTTATTGTTTTCAAGGTTTTCAAATTAAGTGATTGATTTTTAATGTATTCTCTCTATTTACTGTTTTGATTTTCAGATTTTGACTCAATATTTGAAGATATGCCTTTTATTGGGTGATGTTAATTCTCGAATGTATTAATGTTGTTTCACAATTGTAATGTTACATGATCATGGGTGGGTACTACATTCTCTAAAAAATTATGCGATAAGAAAGTCATATTCATGGAACTCATGGCTCTAATTGCACAGTCCCCTTGCTAAAGCAAAGGGCACTCTTTTAAGGCTACTTCAGAACTGGTCTTTGTATTTTCTCTAAGTGATGGATGTAGTCATGTCCATTTAGAGTCAGGGTACCACATATCACAGGCAGCCCTACGTATATGCCGTGAGAAAGTTCAAAGACTTAACATAGTTTACAGGAACTCCAAATTTCATTTTTGTAATGGTAACTCCCAAGATTTTCTCCAAAAAATAAATTATTTTCTATTTTATAATGTAAGAAAAGAAATATAGTGTTGAAAATAATCCTGGTCCCTTACTCTCCTTGTTTCTGTAGTATCCACTGCTGTAACTTTCTCCAATAGCCTCCATAGTCAGAGTGCTAAGACATGCATGAAAGGCTGTTGAAATTGTTTCAAACATCCTTGGTTCCTCTGAGGGGAGAAACTGTTTTAAAGCTCCATGTGTTCTGTTAGGAGACTCCAGTGTTTTGAAAGATAATGAACAATTTTACCCCTGGTTGATGCTTGGGGAAAAAAACTAAAGTTCAGTGGACACCAGTCTCCTGATGAATTGCTTCAAGTTTGTTTGTTTGTTTGTTTGCTTGTTTTTTCAATTTAGAGTAGGTTTGGCTGTAAGACTCAGTCTCTGTCTCCTGCTGTGGGGATGGCAGAGGCAGGCAGAACAGATCTCCTGGTGGTCTTGGACACAGTTTGTAGACCCGGCTGTCCTCAAACCTGTAAAAGCCTGACTCTGCTTTTCCTTTTCTCTTCTTATCTTTTTTTCTTTTTCTGTCCTTTCTTTTTTCTTTTTTGGTTATTTGAGACTCTGTAGAGTGGGGAAGGCCTCTAACTAAGAAATCTTCCTGCCTCTGACTCCAGGCACTGGATTAAAGGCCTGCACCACCACTGCCCAGCCAATTTTTTTTTTTTTTTTGAATTGTGAGAAACATGATCTATTTAGTCCTGTTGTCTGTAAGTGTTTGACAAGGAAGGCCATTTGGATTTTATTAAAGAGTTTTGATCCTTCATGTGATTGTTGGGAATTGAACTTAGGACCTCTGCTTGCTCTAGCCAAACCCACTTGCTCAGGCCAGAGATTAATTTATTAGTATAAGTTCACTGTAGCTGTCTTCAAATGCACCAGAAGAGGGTACCAAATCACATTATGGGTGGTTGTGAGCCACCATGTGGGTGCTGGGATTTGAACTCAGTACATTTGGAAGAGCAGTCAATGCTCTTCCCCACTGAACCATCTCACCAGCCCCCGACATAATTTTCTTCTAGTAATATTGACTAAAGAACTTTGATCATGAAGGCACATTGGATTTAATGACAGAGTTTGTGTGTGTGTGTGTGTGTGTGTGTGTGTGTGTGTGTGTGTGCAATATTTCTGCTGTGATTGTGGTTACTTGCCATCTAGTGGGCTTGTGTGTAATTTCTTTAATTTTTTCTAATTCTTTTTTTTTTTTTTTTGTAAAGTTGAATTCATGTCATTCCTCCATATCTTTCTCTCTCACTCCATGTTTGTGTGCATGTGTGTGTGTGTGTTAGTCTTGGGTACACAGATTAAAGAAATCATATTTCCAAGGAATATTTTTTCCTGGAAATATGATTTCTTCAAGTAATATATTTTCCAAACAATATTTTTAAAAATATTTTCTTCCTTCCTTTCTTTCTTTCTTTCTTTCTTTCTTTCAATTATTATTATTTTTCTCAGATAGGGTTTCTTTGTGTAGACCTGCCTGACTTGGAAGTCACTCTGTAAGGCAGGGTGACCTTGAATGCAGAAATCCTCCTGAGGCTAAAGGTGTGGTCCACAATTGACTTAGCTCTCCACTAATTCTCTCTTTAATAAACAAGGGGTGGGAGGGTACAGGGGACTTTTGGGATAGCATTGGAAATGTAATTGAGGAAAATACGTAATAAAAATATTTTTAAAAAACGTGTGTATGTATGTATAGAAATAATATTTATCCATTAATATCTCTTTTTCCTAAAATTAATGTCATTCCTCCTTATCTTTCTCTCTCACTCCATGTTTGTGTGCATGTGTGTATGTGTGTTAGTCTTGGCTGCCACCCACATGTCGCCTTTCAGCATGGTGAGGTCAATGTGTCAATGTGCAACCAAGTGACAAAACAAGGAAGTAGACATGTAGACAACAGATATGGAGGTGCACCATCTCCCTTCCCTTCTGTTGTTTGGTAAAAGACACACAATTTTTCTTATTTACCATAAGCCTTAAAAAGCACTCTGACAGCCTCTCAGATATCTACCTTCTATGTGATTAGAATTTCCTTTTTTTTTTTTTTTTAATTAATTCTCAGGATCTGCATGGTGACTTGTCCTAGGTTCTGGTGCCCCCTTCTGGCATCTAATCATATAGGCAGCAGATAGAGCAAACACACAAATTTACATTGAAAACTAATAGTAATAATAACAAACACGCAAGCAAGCAAGCAAGCAAGTAAGCAAACAAATAAATAAATATATAAATAAGAGGGAGAAAGAGATTCTGTCTTCTGCCCGGCTGTGTGGGTGGCAGAAGCAGGCAGGCCGGCAGGCAAGCAGAGAGGACCTCTGTGAGTTTGAGGCTACCCAAGCCTACAGAGCAAGTACAGAGCAGCGTGTGTGTGTGTGTGTGTGTGTGTGTGTGTGTGTGTGTGTGTATAATATTTCTGCTGTGATTGCGGTTACTTGCCATGTAGTGGGCTTATGATTGATTCTGTAATCTTTTTTCTAATTCTTTTAGTTTTATTTTATTTTATTTTTGTTTTATATTTTATTTTATTTTATTTTTGGTTTTTTGGACAGGGTTTCTCTGTATAGCCCTGTCTGTTTTGGAATTCAGTTTGCAGACCAGGCTGGCCCCGAACTCAGAAATCCTCCCATCTCTGCCTCCCTAGTGCTGGGATTAAAGGCGTGTGCCACCACTCCTGGCTATTTTTTTAATTTTTAAATTTTATTTATTTAGTTTATTTATTTATTTTTTTCACAATGCGGTTTCTCTGTGTAACCCTGGCTGTCCTGGAACTTACTCTGTAGACCAGGATGGCCTTGAACACATTAATCTGTCTGCCTCTGCTTCCCAAATGCTGGGATTAAAAGCATGTGCCACCACTGCCCGGACTAATGTTTTTTTTTTTTTTTTGGAAAATACCTTTCTTTCTTTCTTTCTTTCTTTCTTTCTTTCTTTCTTTCTTTCTTTCTTTCTTTCTTTCTTTCTTAAATTTATTCTTTTCATACATAGTTTCTTAGTGTAAGCAGCCCTGGCTGTCTTGAAGACACTTTGTAGGCCTCAATCCTTTAAGAGCCTGCCTCTGTTTTTCAAATGCTGGCATGAAAGTTGTACACCACTATGACCTGCTACGATTCTTATCTTCTTATTTTTGTCCCCCCCCCCCCACCCTTCCTTTTTGTGATTTTTGCTTTTGCCAGGCAGTGGTGGTGGTGGTGCTGGCAGAGGGAGGTGGATCACTGTAACTTTGCAGCTAGCTTATTCTACAGTCTGAGTTACACAAAAGGGGTTCCAGAATGACTGGTTATATTTTTCGTTTTTTATGCATTTTAATTAAAATTTGATTAAACCAAAAGAATTTAGACTGACCAATTCAGAGTCTGGCGTTTAAAAGTATAACCAAAAAGTATGAGGCTGTCTGTGGATGGTCAAGGGTTCAGGCTGCTTTAGGGAGCCTCCTCACCTTTCTGCATATGCAAACTAGGCCACCTAGAGGCTGGAAACAAAAGCTACCTTGAGCAGTAGGTCACGTGACAGCCAGCCACCTCCATCTTTATGAGGACAGATGTCAGTCAGAGGACAAGATGGCTGCCACCCACTTGTCGCCTTCCATCTTCTTGAGGTCAATATGCAAATTAGTGACAGAACAAGGAAGTAGAAAGGAACAGATATGCAGGTACACCACCTCCCTTCTGTTTTTGGATAAAAGACACATAACAATTTTTATTATTTACAGTAAGCCTTAAACAGCACTCTGACAGCTGCGCAGATATCTACCTACTATGTGATTTGAATTTCCTTTTTTTTTTTTTTAAATTAATTTTCAGGAACTGCATGGTGGCTTCACCTATTTTCTGGTGCCTTCTTCTGATATGCAGTCATCTAGGCAGCAGATAGAGCACCCCCCCCCCCACACACACTTACATTGAAAACTAATAGTAATAATAACAAACAAACAAATAAATGAAAAGAAGGCCAAAAATAAAAAAAGATTCTAGCTTCTGCCTGGCTGTGTGGGTGGCAGAGTGTAGGTAGGCAGGTAGGCAGGCAGGCAGAGAGGACCTGGGTGAGTTTGAGGCTACCCAAGCCTACAGAGTAAGTTCCAGGCAGGGATGCCAGGGCTACATCCAGAGAAACCCAATCTTGAGGCAAAAGAAAACAGAAGCAGAGAAGGTTCTGGCTTTTATTTTCAGACATATGTTTCTTCTAGTACTATCGAACTTTGATCATGAAGGCACGTTGGATTTTATGACAGAGTTTGTCTGTGTGTGTGTGTGTGTGTGTGTGTGTGTGTAATATTTCTGCTGTGATTGCAGTGACTTGCCATCTATTGGGCTAGTGTTTGATTTCTGTAATCTTTTTTCTAATTCTTTTTTATTTTTAGGGTTTTTTTTTTGTTTTTGTTTTTGTTTTTGATTTTGTTTTTTGAGACAGGGTTTCTCTTTATAGTTCTGGCTGTCCTGGAACATTTAAAATATTAAAATTATTTTACTATCATACTTGTTATCTTCCTCGAATCGATTTTTACTTCACTTTTTCATTTGATTTAATTTTACCTGCTAGCCAGAAAGACCTACGGATTGTTATGCTTCCCTTACCCTCAGGGACCCAGACACAGGGTCCCACTGAGGCTCTCATGTTCTCTTCCTGAGTGCGTGAGTCTATCAAAAATTATTTTAATATCATACTTGTTATCTTCCTCCCCCTCCCTTCTCCTCCATGTCTTTGGCCTTTCTTCACCTTTTATTATGAGGCAGGGCAGGGAGGCCAAGAAAAGAGAGCAAGAGAGGCTTGACTCTCTTTAGCAATCTTCCCAAGGTGGCTGGCTATATATTCTCCAACCTCTGAAGGAAACCCCTTTGCCAACCAACCCCACCCTGCAGAGTTACTGATTCTTTGATCAGTCGTCTCTCCCCACCCCCTTACTGTTCCCATTCCGAGAGGTGATCTAGTATGCTCTCAGAAAAAAAACAAAACAAACAAACAAACAAACAAACAAACAAACAAACAAACAAAAAAACCAAAACACACACACACACACACACACACACACACACACACACACACACACACACACACACACACGCTCGCGAGGACGAGGGGAAGTCGTGCATAAAATAAATATTTTTCTGGCCAAAGTGAAAGCAAATCACTATGAAGGGGTACTCCTAGAAAAAAATAAATACAAACGGGCATTTTAACCATTCCACCACTGTTTTAACTCTGAATTTAGTCTTGGAAAAGGGGGCGGGCGGGAGGGCGAGCCAGCGAGCGAGCGGGCGGGCGGGCGGGCGGGGGCGGGGAGGGCGAGCGAGCGAGCGAGCGGGCGGGCGGGCGGGCGGGCGGGCGGGGGGGGGGGAGGGCGAGCCAGCGGGTGGGCGGGCGGGTGAGTGGCCGGCGGGCGGTGGCAGCGAGCCCCAGAAAACAACAAACCCCAAGCGGTAGAGTGTTTTAAAAATGAGACCTAAATGGGGTGGAACTGAGGTCGCCGCCACCTTCCACTGACACCGTGCTTAGATGCTCCCTTCCTATACTGTGCTCCGTTCCCCTAATTGTGCCTGTTCCCTCGCCCCGCAGACCGATTCGCCAGCCACGTACTTTGACTTAGAGAACGGTTTCGCCTGTTTTCACCACTCACTGTCCTACTTTCGTTTTTGGGTGCCCGAGTCTAGCCCGCGTTCGCTATGTTCGGGCGGGACGATGGGGACCGTTTGTGCCACTCGGGAGAAGTGGTGGGTGGGTACGCTGCTCCGTGGTGCGTGCGCGAGTGTCCCACCCTGAGCTCGGGAGGACCCTCGGGAGAGACCGAATGAGTGAATGAATGTGGCGGCGCGTGAGCGATCTGTATTGGTTTGTTTGGTTGATGGAGACCGTTGTCGGGCGACACCTAGTGGTGACAAGTTTCCGCAACGCTCCTGCCGTCTCCGCTTGGTGACACAGAGGAGGGAAGTGCCTGTGGTGAGGCGGCCAGGGTGACATGAGACCCGGCAAGCAGGCGGGGCGTATCGGAGATGGTGTCGTGTGGAGGGACAGTCTGTACCAAGGAGGTTGTACCGGGAGATGGGCAAAGCAGACCGAGTTGCTGCGCGCCCTTTGGGGAAATAGAAGGTTGGTGGCGACGTTATTAGGTCGACCAGAAGGCTTAAAGTCCTACGCATTTTTTTTTTTCTTCCAGAAGCCTTCTCTGTCCCCGTCACCGGGGACATTGTACTTCTGAGTCCGAGAGGACCCGACTGGCCCGGCTTACAAGCCGACGTGGCCCGGTGCTGGAGGTTCAGATCTTTTTTTTTTTTTTTCCTCCAGGAGCCCTCTCTGTCCCTGTCACCCGGGACACTGTACTTCTGAGTCCGAGAGGACGCGACGGGCCCGGCTTACAAGCCGATGTGGCCCGGCCAGCTGGAGTGTCGGATCTTTTTTTCCTCCAGAAGCCCTCCGTGTCCCTGTCACCGGTGTCACTGTACTTCTGAGTCCGAGAGGACGCGACGGGCCCGGCTTACAAGCCGATGTGGCCCGGCCAGCTGGGGTGTCGGATCTTTTTTTCCTCCAGAAGCCCTCCGTGTCCCTGTCACCGGTGTCACTGTACTTCTGAGTCCGAGAGGACGCGACGGGCCCGGCTTACAAGCCGATGTGGCCCGGCCAGCTGGAGGTTGGGATCTTTTTTTTCCTCCAGAAGCCCTCTCTGTCCCTGTCACCGGTGTCACTGTACTTCTGAGTCCGAGAGGACGCGACGGGCCCGTCTTACAAGCCGACGTGGCCCGGCCAGCTGGAGGTTGGGATCTTTTTTTCCTCCAGAAGCCCTCTCTGTCCCTGTCACCGGTGTCACTGTACTTCTGAGTCCGAGAGGACGCGAGGGGCCCGGCTTACAAGCCGATGTGGCCCGGCCAGCTGGAGGTTGGGATCTTTTTTCCTCCAGAAGCCCTCTCTGTCCCTGTCACCGGTGTCCCTGTACTTCTGAGTCCGAGAGGACGCGACGGGCCCGGCTTACAAGCCGATGTGGCCCGGCCAGCTGGAGTGTCGGATCTTTTTTTCCTCCAGAAGCCCTCCGTGTCCCTGTCACCGGTGTCACTGTACTTCTGAGTCCGAGAGGACGCGACGGGCCCGGCTTACAAGCCGATGTGGCCCGGCCAGCTGGAGGTTGGGATCTTTTTTCCTCCAGAAGCCCTCTCTGTCCCTGTCACCGGTGTCACTGTACTTCTGAGTCCGAGAGGACGCGACGGGCCCGGCTTACAAGCCGATGTGGCCCGGCCAGCTGGGGTGTCGGATCTTTTTTTCCTCCAGAAGCCCTCCGTGTCCCTGTCACCGGTGTCACTGTACTTCTGAGTACGAGAGGACGCGACGGGCCCGGCTTACAAGCCGACGTGGCCCGGTGCTGGAGGTTCGGATCTTTTTTTTTTTTTTTTTTCCTCCAGAAGCCCTCTCTGTCCCTGTCACCGGTGTCACTGTACTTCTGAGTCCGAGAGGACGAGAGGGGCCCGGCTTACAAGCCGATGTGGCCCGGCCAGCTGGAGGTTGGGATCTTTTTTTCCTCCAGAAGCCCTCTCTGTCCCTGTCACCGGTGTCACTGTACTTCTGAGTCCGAGAGGACGCGAGGGGCCCGGCTTACAAGCCGATATGGCCCGGCCAGCTGGAGTGTCGGATCTTTTTTTCCTCCAGAAGCCCTCCGTGACCCTGTCACGGGTGTCACTGTACTTCTGAGTCCGAGAGGACGCGACGGGCCCGGCTTACAAGCCGATGTGGCCGGGCCAGCTGGAGTGTCGGATCTTTTTTTTCTCCAGAAGCCCTCTCTGTCTTTGTCACCGGGGGCGCTTTACTTCTGAAGCCGAGGGAAAGCTATGGTCCCGCCTTTTTTTCATTTACCTATCGGTATTTTGAGTATTCCCGGTTGTCAGGTCGACCAGTTGTTCGTTTGACGTCCGGTTCTTTTCTTCATGGGGACATTTTTGGGCCACCCCCCCATGTATGACTTCCAGTTGTTCTCTGTGGGCTGTCATCTTCCTCCCTGTCATTTTTATGGTTTTGATCTATTCTATCTGTTCCTATTGGACCTGGAGATATGTAGTGACACGCTGTCCTTTCCCTATTTACACTAAAGGACACTAAAGGACACTAAAGAGAAAAGACCCTTTCAATCAAGGCTGTTTGCTTGTCCAGCCTATTTTTCTTTGCATATCGGCTTGGGTCTGTCGCCTTGCCTGAAACTGTGCCCGAGACATGCTTCCTGCTTTCCGTGCTTTTGCTTCCCGTTTGTGTGTGCGCTTGCTGGGCAGCTTGTGACAACCAGGGGCTATGATATTGCTGCGTTCTCAGGCGTTTTTCCCGATTTCCACGTTGTCGTTGTCACACCTGTGTCCTGTGTGGAATGGTTGCAGCCAGCTGTCTCGTGCTAGTGTTTTGTGTTCCTCCCGCTGGTTTTTTTTTTTTTTTTTTTTCCTGGGAGTCCCGAACCTCCACTGTCTTTCGTTTCCACGTCTTCCACACGCCTCCCGAGTGCATTTTTTTTTTTTTTTTTTGGCGGGGGGGGAGGTGGAGAGTCCCGAATCCTCCACTCTCCTGTCTGCGGTGTCTTGGTTCTTCCTGCCACATGCCTCCCGAGTGCATTTTTTTTTTTTTTTTTTTTTGGCGGGGGGGGAGGTGGAGAGTCCCGTATCCTCCACTCTCCTGTCTGCGGTGTCTTGGTTCTTCCTGCCACATGCCTCCCGAGTGCATTTTTTTTTTTTTTTGGCGGGGGGGAGGTGGAGAGTCCCGAATCCTCCACTCTCCTGTCTGCGGTGTCTTGGTTCTTCCTGCCACATGCCTCCCGAGTGCATTTTTTTTTTTTTTTGGCGGGGGGGGAGGTGGAGAGTCCCGAATCCTCCTCTCTTGATTGTGGTGTCTGAGTCTTCCTGCCACGTGCCTCCCGAGTGCACTTTTTTTTTTGTGGCAGCACCTTCGTTGTGTCTCTGCCCGGATCCGTACTGTCTTGCCCCGCGTGTAAGACGTGCCTATCTCGCTTGTTTCTCCCGGTTGCGTGTTGTCGCTCACTCTGCTTAGATCGATGTGGTGCTCCTGAGTTCTCTTCGGGCCAGGGCCTAAGCCGCGCCAGGCGAGGGACGGACATTCATGGCGAATGGCGGCCGCTCTTCTCGTTCTGCCAGCGGGCCCCTCGTCTCTCCACCCTATCCGTATTCCGGTGGTGTGTGGAAGGCAGGGGTGCGGCTCTCCGGCCCGAGCACTGACCCGCGCGCACTTCTCGCAGTGGTTCGCGTGGTCCTCGTGGATCGCTTGCCCATCTTCCCTGAGCCGGGGAATGTTGGCTGGTGGCGATGCGTAACCTTCCCGTCTGGTGTGTGCACGCGCGTTCTGTTTCTTGCAGAGGTGCTCCTGGATCGTTCCAGGTTTTGCCACCTAGGTGCCCGCTTCTGAGTTGGTGGTGGCGCTTCCCGTTTCCTGGCGTGCCTCCGGTGCTCCGTCTGGCTGTGTGCCTTCCCGTTTGTGTCCGAGAAGCCCATGAAAGGGGGGTCGAGGATTAGAGGAAGGGCGGTTAAAAAAAAAAGCCCCCTTCGTTGGGCGAGCGCCCACCCCGCGCACTCGCGGACCTTGCGCGTAGGGATGGTGCTGAGCGGTCGCGGCTGGCCTTTTTGAAAAGTTTCGTGAAGCTTCCTTGCTCCTCGTGTGGAGCTTGGAGAGTGGCGGTGGCCTGCCTTTCGGGGGGGACCTGTTGCAGGGTCTCCTCTGTCCGCGTATGCTCAAAATACCCCTGGAAGAGAACCTTCCTGCTGCCGCAGATCCCCCCGCGCGGATGCCCGCGTGTGGGTCTTCTCTTGTCGCACGCATCCTCTCTCGGTTGCCGGTTATCTGTCTGGCTCTGTGCCTTCCCGTTCGTGTCCGGGAAGCCCGTGAAAGGGGGGTCGAGGAGGAGAGGAGGGGGCTAGGAAAAACAAGCCCCCTTCGTCGGGTGAGCGCCCAGCCCCGCGCACTCGCGGACCTTGCGCGTAGGGTTGGTGCTGAGCGGTCGCGGCTGGCCTTTTTGAGAAGTTTCGTGAAACTCCTTGCTTCCTTGTGGGGAGCTTGGGGGGGGCCTGGCCTTTCGGGGGGGACCGGTTGCAGGGTCTCCTCTGTCCGCGGATGCTCAAAGTACCCTTGGAAGGGAACCTTCCTGTTGCCGCAGACCCCCCCGCGCGGACCCCCGCGTTGTGGGTCTTCTCGCTCCCCTGTGTGTGCGCTTGTCGCACGTA
>NW_028227276.1:19343598-19493598 GCF_978045245.1 Mus caroli | reverse complement strand
CCAAATTTTTTTTTTTTTCTTTTTTGTATATAGGTCGACCAGTACTCCGGGTGGCACTTTGTCATTTTCCCCCATACCGCGGAGGTCGACCAGATGTCAGAAAGAAGCCAAATTTTTTTTTTTTTTCTTTTTTGTATATAGGTCGACCAGTACTCCGGGTGGCACTTTGTCATTTTCCCCCATACCGCGGAGGTCGACCAGATGTCAGAAAGAAGCCAAATTTTTTTTTTTTTTCTTTTTTGTATATAGGTCGACCAGTACTCCGGGTGGCACTTTGTCATTTTCCCCCATACCGCGGAGGTCGACCAGATGTCAGAAAGAAGCCAAATTTTTTTTTTTTTCTTTTTTGTATATAGGTCGACCAGTACTCCGGGTGGCACTTTGTCATTTTCCCCCATACCGCGGAGGTCGACCAGATGTCAGAAAGAAGCCAAATTTTTTTTTTTTTTCTTTTTTGTATATAGGTCGACCAGTACTCCGGGTGGCACTTTGTCATTTTCCCCCATACCGCGGAGGTCGACCAGATGTCAGAAAGAAGCCAAATTTTTTTTTTTTTCTTTTTTGTATATAGGTCGACCAGTACTCCGGGTGGCACTTTGTCATTTTCCCCCATACCGCGGAGGTCGACCAGATGTCAGAAAGAAGCCAAATTTTTTTTTTTTTTCTTTTTTGTATATAGGTCGACCAGTACTCCGGGTGGCACTTTGTCATTTTCCCCCATACCGCGGAGGTCGACCAGATGTCAGAAAGAAGCCAAATTTTTTTTTTTTTTCTTTTTTGTATATAGGTCGACCAGTACTCCGGGTGGCACTTTGTCATTTTCCCCCATACCGCGGAGGTCGACCAGATGTCAGAAAGAAGCCAAATTTTTTTTTTTTTCTTTTTTGTATATAGGTCGACCAGTACTCCGGGTGGCACTTTGTCATTTTCCCCCATACCGCGGAGGTCGACCAGATGTCAGAAAGAAGCCAAATTTTTTTTTTTTTTCTTTTTTGTATATAGGTCGACCAGTACTCCGGGTGGCACTTTGTCATTTTCCCCCATACCGCGGAGGTCGACCAGATGTCAGAAAGAAGCCAAATTTTTTTTTTTTTCTTTTTTGTATATAGGTCGACCAGTACTCCGGGTGGCACTTTGTCATTTTCCCCCATACCGCGGAGGTCGACCAGATGTCAGAAAGAAGCCAATTTTTTTTTTTTTCTTTTTTGTATATAGGTCGACCAGTACTCCGGGTGGCACTTTGTCATTTTCCCCCATACCGCGGAGGTCGACCAGATGTCAGAAAAAAGCCAATTTTTTTTTTTTTTTCTTTTTTGTATATAGGTCGACCAGTACTCCGGGTGACACTTTGTCTTTTTCCCCCAAACCGCGGGGGTCGACCAGATGTCGGAAAGACGCGAACTTTTGTTTTTATTTTTTTTAATATATATAAGTACACTCGTGCAGGTAGACAAATGTATATATGTGCCTCTTTTACTTTATACATATATATATTTGTATATGTGTATATATGTATATATATACATATGTATATATATATATTTTTTAAATGGACTGGGAGGTCGACCAGCACACTGGGTGGCACTTTGTCTTTTTCCCCCAATCCGTGGAGGTCGACCAGATGTCAGAAAGACTCCAACTTCTTTACCTTTTTCTTTTTAAAATATTATATAACTGCATACATATACACAGACAAATAGCCGTGCCTCTTTTACTTTTTTATACATATTTTTATTTATTTATTTATTTATTTATTTATTTATTTATTTATTTATTTATTTATTTAAATGAACTGGGAAGTTGACCATAGTACTCCGGGAGGCCTTGTCTTTTTCTCCACACAATGCGGTTGATAGAATGTCTGACCTGGATTTCTTTTCTGATTTTCCTTTTGTTTTGTTTTGCGGAATAAATTGAAGGTCGACCAGTTATCCTTACTCGAGTTTTGTTTGTTTTCCTTTTTTAATTTTAAAAGGATGTTATATATTTTTATATATATATATATATATATATATATATATATATATAACCCGCATATATATATATATATATATATATATATATATATATATATATATGCGGAGACACACACACACACACACACACACACACACACTTTTTTTTTTTTTTTTTTTTTTTTTTAATAGACCTGGCTGTCCTGGTCCTCACTTTGTAGACCAGGCTGGCCTTGAACTCAGAAATCCGCCTGCCTCTGCCTCCGGAGTGCTGGGATTAAAGGCGTGCGCCACCACGCCCGGCTTTTTTTTTTAATTTTTGTGTGTGTGTGTGTGGAGGGGGGCAATCGGTGCTCTTAACCACTAAGCCATCTCTCCAGCCCATCTTAAAATCCTTAGGTTGATGATCTGACTTTTCTGTTTTCTTCCTTTAACAAAACTGGTAAGTCAGCTGGCAAAAAGGATTTTCTTTTCATATATATTCCAAAAATGGGTAACTTGTAAATAGTGGTCTGTCTGCTGTTTGTTTGTTTGCTTGCTTGCTTGCTTGCTTGCTTGCTTGCTTGCTTGCTTGCTTGCTTTTTTCTTTTTCCCCCGAGACAGTGTTTCTCTGTGTAGTCTTGGCTGCCCAGGAACTCACTCTGTAGACCACCCTGGCCTCAATCAAACTCAGAAATCCTCCTGCCTCTGTCTGCCTCACAAGTGCTGGGAGTAAAGGTGTGCTGCACCACTGCCTGGCATTATTACTACTACTACTACTACTACTACTACTACTACTACTACTACTACTACTACTATTATTATTATTAGACATAATGAGATCAACTAGTTGGCCCGGTTTCATTTATTCATTTGAAATTAGTTGGACCAATTAGTTGGCTGGTCTGGGAGGTTTCTTTTGTTTCCGATTTGGGTGTTTGTGGGGTGTCAGGTATCTCTCGGGTATCTCAACGGAATGGATGAAGGTTACAGTGATATGGCTAGATTTTTGTAAAGATTACTTTTCTTAATCTGAGGAAAAAATAAAATACTGGGCTACATCTATATTGCTTCATTTCTCTTTCTCTTTTCTTTCTTTCAGATAAGGAGGTCCGTCAGCCAATTCCTCCTGCCTTTCTGTTTTTCATAACCCACACACACAATGCAGGCTACATCCATAGTGGGGAACAATCATGGAGGAAGAGGTAGGCTTTGCATTGGGTAGCATTGTCTGAGCGATATGTTAGTGGACCAGAGAGTTTGGATATCAAGCCGTATAATGTTTCTTTTTTTCTTTTTTTTTTTTTAAGATTTATTTATTTATTACATGTAAGTACACTGTGGCTGTCTTCAGACACACCAGAAGAGGGAGTCAGATCTTGTTAAGGATGGTTGTGAGCCACCATGTGGTTGCTGGGATTTGAACTAAGGACCTTTGGAAGAGCAGTCGGGTGCTCTTACCTGCTGAGCCATCTCACCAGCCCTAATGTTTCTTAAAATATAGAAAAGTTCTAACAAAGTGATCTTTAACTTTTTTTTTCTCCTTCGGCTATGTACAATGAATTGTTTTGCTTGCTTGCTTGACTTTGTACAATGAATTGTTTTGCTTGCTTGCTTGACTTCATTTGGTTTGACATGGTTTCCCTTTGTACCCGTGCAGACTGCCCTTTGAGAATAAAATGGGAGGCCAGAACCAAAGTCTTTTGGATAAAGCACCACAATGGACTACGCACTAGCACTAACCCGTTTGGCTGCCTTCCTTCCCAAGGCACAGATTTTTCCCAGCATGGGAAAGACCTCCCTCCCTCCCTCCCTCCCTCCCTCCCTCCCTCCCTCCCTCCCTCCCTCCCTCCCTCCCTCCCTTTTGACCCAGTTTCACTCTTCCACCATACACTCAATAAAATAAAATAAAGTAAAATAAAATAAATAAAAGAATGAATGACGTTTCCAGTTATTTATTTGTCTAAGCTACCTAAATTCCCCTTCTACACCTCCCCCTACTCCCCACCCCAAGCCGCCATCTCCTCGTGGGGGTAGGGACCTGCACATCTGTGTCTTTCTCTCTGAACTCTTTGTTTTCTGGTCCACGTTGCTCCAGAGGAATGTAGCCCTTTGGAAATGGTAATGGAGTTGATAACATACCCTATCAGAAAGAGGAAGGCCCATTCACTCACTCATTCTCACCCAGCCCTGTTCTGCTACTTCTAAGGACAGAATCTTCTGGACAGTATTTACATGGCTTGCTATTTCTAAATTTTGGTTTTGGTTTTGGTGTTTTTGGTTTTGTTTTGTTTTTTTGTTTGTTTTTTTTCTTTTTCTTTTTTTCAAGACAGGATTTCTCTGTGTAGCCCTGGCTGTCCTGGAACTCACTCTGTAGACCAGGCTGAACTCAAACTCAGAAATCCGCCTGCCTGCCTCTGCCTCCCAAGTGCTGAGATTAAAGGTGTGTGCCCACCCACCACTGCCTGGCTCTATTTTTTTTTAAACATTATGTATGTATGTATGTATGTATGTATGTATGTATGTATGTATGTACGTACGCATGCATGCATGCATGCATGCATGCAGGCATTGTTTATACGACTACACTGCAGCTGTCTTCAGACACACACCAGAATAATACATGGGATCCCACGACAGATGGTTGTTAGCCACCACATGATTGTTGGAAATTGAACTCAGGAAGGACCTCTGGAAGAGAGGACAGTGCTCTTAACCACTGAGCCAGCTCTCCAAATAAAATTTGTGGAGAAATTGAGCATCTTAAAACCTTAGGC
Source organism: Mus caroli (assembly GCF_978045245.1). Classification (NCBI taxonomy): domain Eukaryota; kingdom Metazoa; phylum Chordata; class Mammalia; order Rodentia; family Muridae; genus Mus; species Mus caroli. The sequence continues at coordinate 19,488,887 of NW_028227276.1, read as the reverse complement.
ATCCTTCCTCCTCTCCACGTGGCCTCTCTCCCTCTTTCTACCTTCTCTCTTTCCCTCTGCCTTTGTACAATAAAGCTGTAAAACAACAACAACCTCTAGGCATGTGTGTCCCCTCTTTATGTATGTATGTGTGTATGTATGTATGTATGTATGTATGTACTTACTTACTTACTTACTTTCTTACTTGTTCCGACACCAGTCAGGTGTGGTGCTTCATGCCTTTAATCCCAACACTTGGGAGGCAGAGGCAAAAAAAAAAAAAAGAAAAAAAAAACCCCAAACCAAACCAAACCAAACCAAAATAACAACAACAACTACAACAAAAAACATCAAACAAAGTTTGGGTCTTAGTGAAGTAAGCAAGGCACAACCTGCAGGCAGGCAGGACTGATGAATTTGTACGTCTTACCCCTTCAGAGTTTACCAGAGGCTTAAAGGACTGAGTTTTTGGGACTGCCCTGAGACAATATATATCTTCCTTCCTTCCTTCCTTCCTTCCTTCCTTCCTTCCTTCCTTCCTTCCTTCCTTCCTTCCTTCCATTTATTTATTTATTTATTTATTTATTTATTTATTTATTTATTTATTTATTTAAAGTACCCTGTAGCTGACTTAAGATGTACCAGAAGAGGGTGTCAGATCTCATTACAGGTGATTGGTAGTTGAACTCAGGGCCTTTGGAAAATCACTGTTTTACCTGCTGAGCCATTTCTCTCACCAACCTAGTTCTGTCTTTCTGTCTTTCTGTCTTTCTGTCTTTCTGTCTGTCTGTCTGTCTGTCTGTCTGTCTGTCTGTCTGTCTGTCTCTCTGTCTGTCTCTCTGTCTCTCTGTCTTTCTCTCTTCCTTCATCCTGGCATCAATCAACACAGACTGTTTTGTGAGGTAAACTTAATAAACTTCTAGCTCCTCTCTTGTTCTCTTACTTCTTTCTCTCTTGCTACTTCTCTACTCTCTCTGCCTCTACTAAAAATGAAGAAGAAGAAGAAGAAGAAGAAGAAGAAGAAGAAGAAGAAGAAGAAGAAGAAGAGGAAGAAGAGGAGGAGGAGGAGGAGGAGGAGGAGGAGGAGGAGGAGGAGGAGGAGGAGGAGGAGGAAAAGAAACCTCTAGCTCATGCAAGGGGGATGTAGGAAGGACACCACCTTCTTTCTTTCTTTCTTTCTTTCTTTCTTTCTTTCTTTCTTTCTCTCTCTCTCTCTCTCTCTCTCTCTCTCTCTCTCTCTCTCTCTCTCTCTCTTTCTTTCTTTCTTTCTTCCAAAAATACTCAGGGACATCACACTCCCTGTAGCCAGGGATGAGTCTCAGGGAATGTATGTGAGCTTGCTTTGTTTTGTGGGGCCAAACTTGACAGACATTTCTTTTGGCTTTGTGTGTTTTGCCAGCCAGCTCTCTTGCTCTGCTCACTCACTCACTCACTCACTCACTCACTAACTAGCTTGTTTGCTGTGGTTGCCATTTCTATCTATCTCTGCACAGGGTTCCAAGACTGCCCTTTGGGAATCAAATGGGAGAGCAGAACTAAAGGCTTTTTGATAAAGCACCTAGAGTGCACACCAGCACCTTTGGACTGACTGGCTGCCTTCCCCCTCCCCCTCCTCCCCCTTCTTCAGATTCATTTATTATAGGTAAGTACACTGTAGCAGTTTTCAGACACACCAGAAGAGGGCACCAGATCTCATTGTGGGTGGTTGTGAACCACTATGTGGTTGCTGGGATTTGAACTCATGATCTTCAGAAGAGCAGTCAGGGCTCTTAACCGCTGAGCCTCCAGCCTCCTGCATTCCTTCTTAAAGCATGAATGATCCCAGCATGGGAAGACGGTCTGCCCTCCCTCCCTCCCTCCCTCCCTCCCTCCCTCCCTCCCTCCCTCCCTTTTGAGCCATTTTCCCTCTTTCACCATACGCTCAATAAAAGAAGTAAATGAATGAAGTCTCCAGCTATTTGTTCGAGCTATCTAAATTCTCTCACAACACCTCCCCCTCCCCCTCACTGCCTTCTCTCCCTATGTTTGGGTGGGGCTGGGGGAGGGGTGGGGTGGGGGGAAGGGATCTGCAAGTCGTCCCTGCAGGTTTGTGAACTATTGGCGATGGTCTGGTTCTCTGAACTGCTGAGCCATGTCTATCCAGAGGCTGGCTGGCTAGTTTTCTGCCTCAAGTCCCTGAGTGATGATTTCAGTGTGAATTCTCTGAACTCACTGTCCTTTCAGGTCCACATTTGCTCTGGCAACCGACTGAACCAAACAATAGGCTCACACTGAGATCTTTGGAAATGGTAATGGAGTTGATAACACACCCCAACAGAAAGAGGAAGCCTCCGCTCACTAGAAGACTTTCACTAGAAGCCTCACCCTGCCAGCAATTTAGGAATTGGTAAGGCCAATCTGGACAATATTTAAATGATTTCTACTTCATGTTTAATGCTTAATAAAATAAAACGTGTGTGAAGGTCTGAAGAGCGTTGACTGTTCTTCCAGAGGTCCTGAGTTCAATTCCCACAAACCACATGGTGACTTTGGAATCCGATGCACACTTCTGGTGTGTGTTGGAAGACAGCTGCAGTGTACTCATATAAATAAAAAAATAAATAAAACCTTCAAAAATAAAATAAAACAAAGCTTGTGAAGAAATTGAGCATCTTAATTTTATTTTATTGTATTGTATTTCACACACACACACAGTATTTTATATATATATATATATATATATATATATATATATATATATATATATATATATATATATAATCAACTGGCACAGAAACGCACATTACCTAAGTTAGCTGGGAGTGGTTGGATTGGATATGCAGAGAAGGAAGGAACATTTGCAGTTTTGCTGTTGCTCTTTTTTTTTGGGGGGGGGTGGGCTGTTTAAATAGTACAGCAGAGCAGTGGTGGCACATGCCTTTGGGAGCACTTTGGAGGCAGAGGCAGGCAGATTTCTGAATTGGAGGCCAGCCTGGTCTACAGAGTGAGTTCCAGGACAGCCCGGGCTACACAGAGAAACCCTGTCTGGAAAAACCAACCAACAAACAAACAAACAATCCCAAGCAAAACCCAATCCAAACTTCACAAAAGGGAGGGACACTATAACAAATTACAATTGCTTGTATATATAGAAAAAAATTTCCTCCCCCCCCCCCAAATAACCCTGGTTCAATTAAATACGAAACTAACTAAGTAATCTCACACATACAAACATACATACATAAAACAAATAATGATAACTACGTGGCATGGAACTGCTTACACAGTTTGGATGCCACCTCCATCACATGCCTGCAGAAATTATTGAGTGGCCGGCCTGGTCTGTCTTGTATGTTTTTGCACCATGTACAGAGACTTTGTCTCTCATAAATAAATGAATACAGAGAAAGATATTCATTGATCTATACATGCCTGTGCGATGGCTCAGAGGGCAAAGCTGCTGTCTGTTAAGGTATAGGTAAAAGAGTAAGGCCTAGATGGAATGTTAAGGACTGAGGAAACTATTAAGGCCTAGATGGAATGTGAAGGCCTACTTCAGATTAGATAAGGGCTAGGTAACCTCTTACCTGGCTAGCCTGCCATTCTGCTGTTACTGCCAGAATTGATTACATATTCTCCTTGGATGTGTCCTCAGAAACCAATCAAGATAGAAGCCAATCGAACTGCTTCCTTTGTTCTATAGTTATCTGCAATAGGCTTGGACTCAAACTGACCACCCAGCAGCATTTCCTACACCCGCACATGTGTATACTTTTCTGGCATTTGCTCCTAGAACCTGCACTGGGGATGGAACCCCCGCCCTGCCCCAACACAAGAGAGACACCCAAACCACCGATTCAGTGCACAGACTACTTAGAATCAGACTTCTATTTTGAGTAGGGTGTGAGTGAGTAAAGTGTAAGTTCCCAAGGCCTCCCTGGGAACTGACATCTTACTTGGAAGAAAGAGACTTGTACGTGGGCAACTGACTTTCTGGTTTGCAATTTAAGACATGAATGTCACACTATTGATGGCCAAGACACTGGATGTCCTGATTTTATTAGTGTGTGTGTGTGTGTGTGTGTGTGTGTGTGTGTGTGTGTGTGTGTGACTCCATGGCCAAGCTAGCCCCCCCCTCCCAGATGTGTGTTTCTTATTTATTTATTTATTTATTTATTTATTTATTTATTGGGCCTGTGCTTGTGTATGACCTCGGCAACACTTCCTGAAAACCAAACCAAGCTAAACTAAAGCAAACAACTATGGCTGTCTGCCTGCCTGCCTGCCTACACAGAGAAATGATATCTCCAATCAAGTAACACTAACTCCTAAAGACGCCTGTTTCTCTTTTTCTTTTTTTTCTTTCTTTTTTTCTTCTGCTCCCTCTCTCTGTTCCCCCCTCTCCCTTTCTTCCTTCCTTCCTTCCTTCTTTCCTTCCTTCCTTCCTTCCTTCCTTCCTTCCTTCCTTTCTTTTCTTTTTTTTTCTTTCTTTTCTTTTTTTTTTCTTTCTTAAATTTATTCTTTTCATACATAGTTTCTTAGTGTAAGCAGCCCTGGCTGTCTTGAAGACACTTTGTAGGCCTCAATCCAGTAAGAGCCTGCCTCTGCTTTTCAAATGCTGGCATGAAAGTTGTATACCACTATGACTGGCTACGATTCTTATCTTCTTTTTTTTTTTTTGGTTTTTCGAGACAGAGTTTCTCTGTGTAGCCCTGGCTGTCCTGGAACTCACTTTGTAGACCAGGCTGGCCTCGAACTCAGAAATCTGCCTGCCTTTGCCTCCCAAGTGCTGGGATTAAAGGCGTGCGCCACCACCGCCCGGCGATTCTTATCTTCTTATTTTTGTTCCCTCTCCCCTCTTCCTTTTTATGATTTTTGCTTTTGACAGGCAGTGGTTGTGGCAGTGCTGGCAGAGGGAGGTGGATCACTGTAACTTCGCAGCTAGCTTATTCTACAGTCTGAGTTACACAAAAGGGGTTTCAGAATGACTGGTTATATTTTTCATTTATTATGCATTTTAATTATAATTTAATTAAACCAAAAGAATTTAGACTGACCAATTCAGAGTCTGGCATTTAAAAGTATAACAAAAGACAGTATGAGGCTGTCTGTGGATGGTCAAGGGTTCTGGCTGCTTTAGGGAGCCTCCTCACCTTTCTGCACATGCAAACTAGGCCACCTAGAGGCTGGACACAAAAGCTACCTTGAGCATTAGGTCACGTGACAGTCAGCCACCTCCATCTTTATGAGGATAGATGTCAGTCAGAGGACAAGATGGCTGCCACCCACTTGTCACCTTCCATATGCAGGCACACCACCTCCCTTCTGTTTTTGGATAAAAGACACATAACAATTTTTATTATTTACAGTAAGCCTTAAATAACACTCTGACAGCTGTGCAGATTTCTACTTGCTATGTGATTTGAATTTCCTTTTTTTGTTTTTTTTCTTTTAATTAATTTTCAGGAACTGCATGGTGGATTCACCTAGGTTCTGGTGCCTTCTTCTGTCATGCAGTCATCTAGGCAGCAGATAGAGCACATACACACACACATACTTTGAAAACTAATAGTAATAATAACAAACAAACAAATAAAAGAAAAGAAGGTTAAAAAAAAAAAAAGATTCTAGCTTCTGCCTGGATGTGTAGGTGGCAGAAGCAGGCAGAGAGGACCTCTGTGAGTTTGAGGCTACCCAAGCCTACAGAGCAAGTTCCAGGCAGGGATGCCAGGGCTACATCAAGAGAAACCCTATCTTGGGGCAAAAGAAAACAAAAGCAGAAAAGGTTCTGGCTTTTATTTTCAGACGTATGATTCTTCTAGCAGTATTGACTATCGAACTTTGATCATGAAGGCACATTCGATTTTATGACAGAGTTTGTGTGTGTGTGTGTGTGTGTGTGTGTGTGTGTGTGTGCAATATTTCTGCTGTAATTGTGGTTACATGCCATCTAGTGGTTTATGTTTGATTTCTGTAATCTTTTTTTCTAATTCTTTTTAATTGTAATTGTAATTTTAATTTAATTTAATTTTATTTTATTTTTTGTTTTACGAAATAGGGTTTCTCTGTATAGCCCTGGCTGTCCTGGAACTCACTTTGCAGACTAGGCTGACCTCGAACCCAGAAATCTTCCCATCTCTGCCTCCGGAGTGCTGGGATTAAAGGTATGTGCCACCAGTCCCGGCTATTTTTTAATTTTTAAATTTTATTTATTTAATATAGCTTTGTTTTTTCATGATGCACTTTCTCTCTGTAACCCTGGCTGTCCTGGAACTCACTCTGTAGACCATGATGGCCTTGAACATATTAATCTGTCTGCCTCTGCTTCCCAAATGCTGGGATTAAAAGCACCACTGCCCAGACTAAGTTTTTTTTTTTTTTTAAATCTCTCTCTCTCTCTCTCTCTCTCTCTCTCTCTCTCTCTCTCTCTCTCTCTCTCTCTTTCTTTCTATTATTTTTTTCTTTTTACTGAGATACGGTTTCTCTGTGTAGCCCTAGCTGACTTGACACTAACTCTGTAACCCAGGGTGACCTTGAACACAGAAATCTGCCCGAGGTTAAAGGTATGTTCCACAATTGCCTCAGGTCTACTCTAATTCTATTTGAAAAAATTATGTGTGTATGTATGATTATATGTATGTATGTATGTATGTATGTATGTATAGAAGTAATATTAATCCATTAATATCTCTTTTTCCTAAAATTCATGTCATTCCAGGTCCACAAAGTGAGTTCCAGGACTACACAGAGAAACCCTTTTTCAAAATAAAAAAAAAAAAATCTCAGATAGGGATTCATTGTGTAGCCCTGGCTGACTTGGAAGTCACTCCTTAAGCCAGGGTGACCTTGAATGTAGAAATCTGCCTGAGGCTAAAGGTGTGGTCCACAATTGCCTCAGGTCTACTGTAATTCTCTCTTTAAGAAAACAAGGGGTGGAGGGTATGGGGGACTTTTGGGATAGCATTGGAAATGTAATTGAGGAAAATACATAATAAAAAATATTTTTTAAAAAACATGTGTATTTATGTATAGAAGTAATATTAATCCATTAATATCTCTTTTTCCTAAACTTCATGTCATTCCTCCTTATCTTTCTCTCTCACTCCATGTTTGTGTGCATGTGTGTATGTGTGTTAGTCCTGGGTACACAGATTAAGAAATCATATTTCCAAGGATTTTTAGAAATAAACAAGGAAGCCAGGTGTGCTGGAACACCCCTTTAATCCCAGCACTTGGGAGGCAGAGGCAGGCAGATTTCTAAGTTCAAGTCCAGCCTGGTCCACAAAGTGAGTTCCAGGACAGCCAAGGCTACACAGAGAAAACCTGTCTCAAAAAAAAAAAAAAAAAAATCAAACACACAAACAAACAAACAAAGAAATAAACAAGAAATCCTAACCCAGACCACCAATAAAAAGGCTGTGGAAACTCTTTCATGTCCCTCTCCCCCACAGGTAAGTATGTACCTGCTTGTAAATTAATACTCCATGTGTGTGTATAGGATTCCATGGCCAGCTAGTACCAGCCCCAGATTTGTGTTTCAGAGATCTTTACTTATTTATTTTCCATGTACACCTCCAGGGAAACAACATAAAATCAAATCAGCTAACAAACAAACAGAAAAATGTAAAAGAATGGACTCATCTGGCATTTAAAAGTAATAGACTTCCGGGCAGTGTTGGGGCACACCTTTAATCCTACCACATTGGAGGCAGAGGCTGGCAGATTTGTGCATGCCAGGCCATCCTGGTCTACAGAGTGAGTTCCAAGACACCCAGGGCTACACAGAGAAACACTGTCTTGAAAGACCCCCACATCCTAAAAATAATAAAGAAGTAATAGACAAAAAGCAAGAGAAAAACATGTGTGCCAAGGCTGCTGGTGACTTTTCAGTGAATCCTCACCCTTCTGCACTGGATTCTGTTAAGTTCTATTCCACTAGTAGCTCCATGTTTGTGTGCATGTGTGTGTGTGTGTGTTAGTCTTGGGTACACAGATTAAAGAAATCATATTTCCAAGGAATATTTTTTCCTGGAAATATGATTTTTTCAAGTAATATTTTTCCAAATAATATTTTTTAAAATATTTTCTTTCTTTCTTTCTCTCTTTCTTCTTCTTTCTTTCTTTCTTTCTTTCTTTCTTTCTTTCTTTCTTTCTTTCTTTCTTTCTTTCTTTCTTTCTTTCTTTCTTTCTTTCTTTCTCTCCAAACTTCACACTATAACAAATTACAATTGCTTGTATATATAGAAAAAAATTTCCTCCCCCCCCCTAATAACCCTGGTTCAATTAAATACGAAACTAACTAAGTAATCACACACACACATACATACATACATACATACATACATACATACATACATAAAACAAATAATGATAACTAAGTGGCATGGAACTGCTCACACAGTTTGGATGCCACTTGCCCACCCTACCTCCATCACATGCCTGCAGAAATTATTGAGTGGCCGGCCTGGTCTGTCTTGTATGTTTTTGCACCATGTACAGAGACTTTGTCTCTCATAAATAAATGAATACAGAGAAAGATATTCATTGATCTATACATGCCTGTGCTCAGAGGGCAAAGCTGCTGGCTGTTAAGGTATAGGTAAAAGAATAAGGCCTAGATGGAATGTGAAGGCCTACTTCAGATTAGATAAGGGCTAGGTAACCTCTTACCTGGCTAGCCTGCCATTTTGTGCTGTTAACTACTATTATAAGGACACTTTCTCACAGCTTGTTTCTGCTGTTACTGCCAGAATTGATTACATATTCTCCTTGGATGTGTCCTCAGAAACCAATCAAGATAGAAGCCAATCAAACTGCTTCCTTTGTTCTATAGTTATCTGCAATAGGCTTGGACTCAAACTGACCACCCAGCAGCATTTCCTACACCCGCACATGTGTATACTTTTCTGGCATTTGCTCCTAGAACCTGCACTGGGGATGGAACCCCCGCCCTGCCCTAACACAAGAGAGACACCCACACCACCGATTCAGTGCACAGACTACTTAGAATCAGACTTCTATTTTGAGTAGGGTGTGAGTGAGTAAAGTTTAAGTTCCCAAGGCCTCCCTGGGAACTGACATCTTACTTGGAAGAAAGAGACTTGTAGGTGGGCAACTGACTTTCTGGTTTGCAAGTTAAGACATGAATGTCACACTATTGATGGCCAAGACACTGGATGTCCTGATTTTATTAGTGTGTGTGTGTGTGTGTGTGTGTGTGTGTGTGTGTGTGTGTGACTCCATGGCCAAGCTAGCCCCCCTCCCCCCAGATGTGTGTTTCTTATTTATTTATTTATTTCTTGGGCCTGTGCTTGTGTATGACCTCGGCAACACTTCCTGAAAACCAAACCAAGCTAAACTAAAGCAAACAACTATGGCTGTCTGCCTGCCTGCCTGCCTACACAGAGAAATGATATCTCCAATCAAGTAACACTACCTCCTAAGTCTGCCTGTTTCTCTTTTTCTTTTTTTCTTTCTTTTTTCTTCTGCCCCCTCTCTCTGTTCCCCCCTCTCCCTTCCTTCCTTCCTTCCTTCCTTTCTTTCTTTCTTTCTTTCTTTCTTTCTTTCTTTCTTTCTTTCTTTCTTTCTTTCTTTCTTTCTTTCTTTTCTTTTTTTTTTCTTTCTTAAATTTATTCTTTTCATATATAGTTTCTTAGTGTAAGCAGCCCTGGCTGTCTTGAAGACACTTTGTAGGCCTCAATCCAGTAAGAGCCTGCCTCTGCTTTTCAAATGCTGGCATGAAAGTTGTATACCACTATGACCGGCTACGATTCTTATCTTCTTATTTTTGTTCCCTCTCCCCTCTTCCTTTTTATGATTTTTGCTTTTGACAGGCAGTGGTTGTGGCAGTGCTGGCAGAGGGAGGTGGATCACTGTAACTTTGCAGCTAGCTTATTCTACAGTCTGAGTTACACAAAAGGAGTTTCAGAATGACTGGTTATATTTTTCATTTATTATGCATTTTAATTATAATTTAATTAAACCAAAAGAATTTAGACTGACCAATTCAGAGTCTGGCAATTAAAAGTATAACAAAAGACAGTATGAGGCTGTCTGTGGATGGTCAAGAGTTCTGGCTGCTTTAGGGAGTCTCCTCACCTTTCTGCACATGCAAACTAGGCCACCTAGAGGCTGGACACAAAAGCTACCTTGAGCATTAGGTCATGTGACAGTCAGCCACCTCCATCTTTATGAGGATAGATGTCAGTCAGAGGACAAGAGGGCTGCCACCCACTTGTCACCTTCCATATGCAGGCACACCACCTCCCTTCTGTTTTTGGATAAAAGACACATAACAATTTTTATTATTTACAGTAAGCCTTAAATGGCACTCTGACAGCTGTGCAGATTTCTACTTGCTATGTGATTTGAATTTCCTTTCTTTTTTTTAATTAATTTTCCTTGCTATGTGATTTGAATTTCCTTTTTTTTTTTTTTTCTTTTAATTAATTTTCAGGAACTGCATGGTGGATTCACCTAGGTTCTGGTGCCTTCTTCTGTCATGCAGTCATCTAGGCAGCAGATAGAGCACATACACACACACTTACATTGAAAACTAATAGTAATGATAACAAACAAACAAATAAATGAAAAGAAGGTTAAAAAAAAAAAAAAAGAGAGATTCTAGCTTCTGCCTGGATGTGTAGGTGGCAGAAGCAGGCAGAGAGGACCTCTGTGAGTTTGAGGCTACCCAAGCCTACAGAGCAAGTTCCAGGCAGGGATGCCAGGGCTACATCAAGAGAAACCTATCTTGGGGCAAAAGAAAACAAAAGCAGAAAAGGTTCTGGCTTTTATTTTCAGACATATGATTCTTCTAGCAGTATTGACTATTGAACTTTGATCATGAAGGCACATTTGATTTTATGACAGAGTTTGTGTGTGTGTGTGTGTGTGTGTGTGCAATATTTCTGCTGTAATTGTGGTTACATGCCATCTAGTGGTTTATGTTTGATTTCTGTAATCTTTTTTTCTAATTCTTTTTAATTGTAATTGTAATTGTAATTTTAATTTAATTTAATTTTATTTTTTGTTTTACGAAACAGGGTTTCTCTGTATAGCCCTGGCTGTCCTGGAACTCACTTTGCAGACCAGGCTGATCTTGAACCCAGAAATCTTCCCATCTCTGCCTCCGGAGTGCTGGGATTAAAGGTATGTGCCACCAGTCCCGGCTATTTTTTAATTTTTAAATTTTATTTATTTAATATAGCTTTGTTTTTTCATGATGCACTTTCTCTCTGTAACCCTGGCTGTCCTGGAACTCACTCTGTAGACCATGATGGCCTTGAACATATTAATCTGTCTGCCTCTGCTTCCCAAATGCTGGGATTAAAAGCACCACTGCCCAGACTAAGTTTTTTTTTTTTTTGAAAATCTCTCTCTCTCTCTCTCTCTCTCTCTCTCTCTCTCTCTCTCTCTTTCTTTCTATTATTTTTTTCTTTTTACTGAGATACGGTTTCTCTGTGTAGCCCTAGCTGACTTGACACTAACTCTGTAACCCAGGGTGACCTTGAACACAGAAATCTGCCCGAGGTTAAAGGTATGTTCCACAATTGCCTCAGGTCTACTCTAATTCTATTTGAAAAAATTATGTGTGTATGTATAATTATATGTATGTATGTATGTATAGAAGTAATATTAATCCATTAATATCTCTTTTTTTTTTTTTTTTTTTTTTTTGGTTTTTACGAGACAGGGTTTCTCTGTATAGCCCTGGCTGTCCTGGAGCTCACTTTGTAGACCAGGCTGGCCTCGAACTCAGAAATCCGCCTGCCTCTGCCTCCCGAGTGCTGGGATTAAAGGCATGCGCCACCACGCCCGGCCATTAATATCTCTTTTTCCTAAAATTCATGTCATTCCATGTCCACAAAGTGAGTTCCAGGACTACACAGAGAAACCCTGTTTCAAAATAATAAATAAATAAATAAATAAATAAATAAATAAATAAATATAGAAAGAAAGAAAGAAAGAAAGAAAGAAAGAAAGAAAGAAAGAAAGAGAGAAGGAATCCTAACCATTACCACCATCACCTCCAATACAAAGGCTGTGGAAATTGTTTCATGTCCCTCTCCCCCACAGGTGAGGATATAGCTGCTTGTAAATTAATACTCCATGACTCCATGTGTGTGTTATTGATTCCATGACCAGCTATTACCAGCCCCAGATCTGTGTTTCAGAGATCTTTACTTATTTATTATTCGGGCCTGAGCTTGTGTAGGTGTTAGGCCACCAAACCTCCAGGAAAACAACATAAAATCAAATCAGCTAACAAACCAACCCAAAAATGTAAAAGAATGGATTCATCTGGCATTTAAAACTAATAGACTGCCAGGCAGTGGTGGGGCACACCTTTAATCCTACCACTTTGGACCCAGAGGCTGGCAGATTTGTGCATTCCAGGCCATCCTGGTCTACAGAGTGAGTTCCAAGACACCCAGGGCTACACAGAGAAACACTGTCTTGAAAGACCCCCACCTCCTAAAAATAATAAAGAAGTAATAGACAAAAAGCAAGAGAAAAACATGTGTGCCATGGCTGCTGGTGGCTTTTCATGACTCCTCACCCTTCTGCACTGGATTCAGTTAAGTTCTAATCCACTAGTAGCTGGGAAAGAAGGGGAAGAAACACAAGCAACCTCGAACAATAGGTCTCATGAAGGCCAGCCACCTCCATCTTGAGAAGGGTGGTCATTCAGCACACAAGATGGCTGCCACCAAAAGGTCGCCTTTCATCTTAATGAGGTCAAAGTGTCAATGTGCAAGCCAGTGACCGAACAAGGAAGTAGACATGCAGACAACAAACATGCAGGGGTACCACCTCCATTCCCTTCTGTTTTTGGTAAAGGACACACAATTTTTATTATTTACAGTAAGCACTCTGACAGCCCCACAGATATCTACCTTCTATGTGATTAGAATTTCCTTTTTTTTTTTTTTTTTTTAAAAGTAATTCTCAGGGGGTGCATGGTGACTTGTCCTAGGTTCTGGTGCCCTCTTCTGGCATGTAGTCATATAGGCAGCACACACACACACACACACACACTTACATTGAAAACTAAAAGTAATAACAGCAAACAAGCAAGCAAGCAAACAAACAAACTAAGAAATATATAAATAGGAGGGAAAAAGAGATTCTGGCTTCTGCCAGGCTGTGTGGGTGGCAGAGGCTGGCAGGCAAGCAGGCAGAGAGGACCTCTGTGAGTTTGAGGCTACCCAAGCCTACACTGATAGTTCCAGAAAGGACTGCCAGGGCTACACCAAGAGAAACCCTATCTCTAGGATCAAGAAAACAAAAGCAGAAAAGGTTCTGGCTTTTATTTTACCAACATATGTTTCTTTCATTCTTCTCTTCCTTCCTTCCTTCCTTCCTTCCTTCCTTCCTTCCTTCCTTCCTTCCTTCCTTCCTTCCGAGATTTATTTATTTTATGTATATGAGTACACACTTTAGTTGTAAAGATGGTTGTGATCGTTAATGTGATTGTTGGGAAATGAAATTAGGACCTCTGCTTGCTCTACCCAAGCCCATTTGCTCAGGCCAAAGATTTATTTATTAGTATAAGTTCACAGTAGATGTCTTCAAACCCACCAGGATAGGGTATCAGATCTCATTGTGGGTTGTTGTGAGCCACCATGTGGTTGCTGGGATTTGAACTCAGTACCTTTGGAAGAGCAGTCGGTGCTCTTACCCACTGAACCATCTCACCAGCCCCCGACTTATGTTCCTTCTAGTACTATTGACTAAAGAACTTTGATCATGAAGGCACGTTGGATTTAATGACAGAGTTTGTGTGTGTTTCTGTGTGTGTATGTGTGCAATACTTCTGCTGGGATTGCAGTTACTTGCCATCTAGTGGGCTTGTGTGTAATTTCTTTAATTTTTTTCTAATTTTTTTTCTGAAAGTATCTTTCTTTCCATCTCTTTCTCTTTCTCTCTCTGTCTCTCTCTCTGTGTGTCTCTGTCTGTCTCTGTGTCTCTCTCCTTTTCTTTTCTTCTTTCTTTCTTTCTTTCTCTCTCTCTCTCTTTCTTTCTTTCTTTCTTTCTTTCTTTCTCTCTCTCTCTCTCTCTCTCTCTCTTTCCTTCTTCCTTCCTTCCTTTCTTTCTTTCTTTCTTTCTTTCTTTCTTTCTTTCTTTCTTTCTTTCTTTCTTTCTTTCAAGATTTATGTATTTTATGTATATGAGTACACACTTTAGTTGTACAGATAGTTGTGATCCTTCATGTGATTGTTGGGAATTGAGCTTAGGACCTCTGTTTGCTCTAGCCAAGCCCACTTGCTCAGGCAAAAGATTTATTTATTAGTATAAGTTCACTGTAGCTGTCTTCAAACGCACCAGGAGAGGGTATCAGATCTCATTATTGGTGGTTGTGAGGGACCATGTGGTTGCTGGGATTTGAACTCAGTACATTTGGAAGAGCAGTCAGTGCTCTTCCCCACTGAACCATCTCACCAGCCCTGGACACATGTTCCTTCTAGTACTATTGACTAAAGAACTTTGATCATGAAGGCATGTTGGATTTAATGACAGTGTGTGTTTCTGTGTGTGTGTCTGTGTGTGTGTGTGTGCAATATTTCTGCTGTGATTACTGTTACTTGACATCAAGTGGGCTTCTGTATAATTTCTTTAAATTTTTCTAATTCTTTTTTCTTTTTTTGTAAAGTAAAATTCCTGTCATACCTCCTTATCTTTCTCTCTCACTCCATGTTTGTGTGCATGTGTGTGTGTGTGTTAGTCTTGGGTACACAGATTAAAGAAATCATATTTCCAAGGATTCTTAGAAATAAACAAGGAAGCCAGATGTGGTGGAGCACCCCTTTTCTTTCCCTCTCTCTTTCTCTCCTCTCTCTCTCTCTCTCTCTCTCTCTCTCTCTCTCTCTCTCTCTCTCAATCTCTCTCTCTCTCTTTGTTTGTTTCTTTCTTTCTTTCTTTCTTTCTTTCTTTCAATTATTATTTTTTTCTCAGGTAGGTTTTCTTTGTGTAGCCCTGGCTGACTTGGATGTCACTCTGTAAGCCAGGGTGACCTTGAATGCAGAAATCCTCCTGAGGCTAAAGGTGTGGTCCACAATTGCCTCAGGTCTACTGAAATTCTCTCTTTAAGAAAACAGGGGGGGGGGAGGGTATGGAGGACATTTGGGATAGCATTGGAAATGTAATTGAGGAAAATACGTAATAAAAAAATATTTAAAAAAACGTGTGTATGAGCCGGGTGTGGTGGCGCACGCCTTTAATCCCAGCACTTGGGAGGCAGAGGCAGGCAGATTTCTAAGTTCAAGGCCAGCCTGGTCCACAAAGTGAGTTCCAGGACAGCCAAGGCTACACAGAGAAACCCTGTCTCAAAAAAAAAAAAAAATGAAATCAAACAAACAAACAAACAAACAAAGAAATAAACAAGAAATCCTAACCCTGACCACCAATAAAAAGGCTGTGGAAACTCTTTCATGTCTCTCTCCCTCACAGATAATGATGTAGCTGCTTGTAAATTAATACTCCATGTGTGTGTATAGGATTCCATGGCCAGCTAGTACCAGCCCCAGATTTGTGTTTCAGAGATCTTTATTAATTTATTTTCCGTGCCTGAGCTTGTGTAGGTGGTAGGCCACCAAACCTCCAGGGAGGTTTTTTTTGCTGCCACAAAAAGGTCGCCTTTCATCTTAATGAGGTCAAAGTGTCAATGTGCAAGCCAGTGACCGAACAAGGAAGTAGACATGCAGACAACAAACATGCAGGGGTACCACCTCCATTCCCTTCTGTTTTTTGGTAAAGGACACACAATTTTTATTATTTACAGTAAGCCTTATAAAGCACTCTGACAGCCCCACAGATATCTGTGATTAGAATTTCCTTTTTTTTTTTTTTTTTAAAAGTAATTCTCAGGGGGTGCATGGTGACTTGTCCTAGGTTCTGGTGCCCTCTTCTGGCATGTAGTCATATAGGCAGCACACACACACACACACTTACATTGAAAACTAAAAGTAATAACAGCAAACAAGCAAGCAAGCAAACAAACAAACTAAGAAATATATAAATAGGAGGGAAAAAGAGATTCTGGCTTCTGCCAGGCTGTGTGGGTGGCAGAGGCTGGCAGGCAAGCAGGCAGAGAGGACCTCTGTGAGTTTGAGGCTACCCAAGCCTACACTGATAGTTCCAGAAAGGACTGCCAGGGCTACACCAAGAGAAACCCTATCTCTAGGATCAAGAAAACAAAAGCAGAAAAGGTTCTGGCTTTTATTTTACTGACATATGTTCCTTTCATTCTTTCCTTCCTTCCTTCCTTCCTTCCTTCCTTCCTTCCTTCCTTCCTTCCTTCCTTCCTTCCTTCCTTCCTTCCTTCTTTCCTTCCTTCCTTCCTTCCTTCCTTCCTTCCTTCCTTCCTTCCTTCCTTCCTTCCTTCCTTCCGAGATTTATTTATTTTATGTATATGAGTACACACTTTAGTTGTAAAGATGGTTGTGATCGTTAATGTGATTGTTGGGAAATGAAATTAGGACCTCTGCTTGCTCTACCCAAGCCCATTTGCTCAGGCCAAAGATTTATTTATTAGTATAAGTTCACAGTAGATGTCTTCAAACCCACCAGGATAGGGTATCAGATCTCATTGTGGGTTGTTGTGAGCCACCATGTGGTTGCTGGGATTTGAACTCAGTACCTTTGGAAGAGCAGTCGGTGCTCTTACCCACTGAACCATCTCACCAGCCCCCGACTTATGTTCCTTCTAGTACTATTGACTAAAGAACTTTGATCATGAAGGCACGTTGGATTTAATGACAGAGTTTGTGTGTGTTTCTGTGTGTGTATGTGTGCAATACTTCTGCTGGGATTGCAGTTACTTGCCATCTAGTGGGCTTGTGTGTAATTTCTTTCTAATTTTTTTTCTGAAAGTATCTTTCTTTCCATCTCTCTTTCTCTTTCTCTCTCTGTCTCTCTCTCTGTGTGTCTCTGTCTGTCTCTGTGTCTCTCTCCTTTTCTTTTCTTCTTTCTTTCTTTCTTTCTCTCTCTCTCTCTTTCTTTCTTTCTTTCTTTCTTTCTTTCTTTCTTTCTTTCTCTCTCTCTCTCTCTCTCTTTCCTTCTTCCTTCCTTCCTTTCTTTCTTTCTTTCTTTCTTTCTTTCTTTCTTTCTTTCTTTCTTTCTTTCTTTCTTTCTTTCTTTCAAGATTTATGTATTTTATGTATATGAGTACACACTTTAGTTGTACAGATAGTTGTGATCCTTCATGTGATTGTTGGGAATTGAGCTTAGGACCTCTGTTTGCTCTAGCCAAGCCCACTTGCTCAGGCAAAAGATTTATTTATTAGTATAAGTTCACTGTAGCTGTCTTCAAACGCACCAGGAGAGGGTATCAGATCTCATTATTGGTGGTTGTGAGGGACCATGTGGTTGCTGGGATTTGAACTCAGTACATTTGGAAGAGCAGTCAGTGCTCTTCCCCACTGAACCATCTCACCAGCCCTGGACACATGTTCCTTCTAGTACTATTGACTAAAGAACTTTGATCATGAAGGCATGTTGGATTTAATGACAGTGTGTGTTTCTGTGTGTGTGTCTGTGTGTGTGTGTGTGCAATATTTCTGCTGTGATTACTGTTACTTGACATCAAGTGGGCTTCTGTATAATTTCTTTAAATTTTTCTAATTCTTTTTTCTTTTTTTGTAAAGTAAAATTCCTGTCATACCTCCTTATCTTTCTCTCTCACTCCATGTTTGTGTGCATGTGTGTGTGTGTGTTAGTCTTGGGTACACAGATTAAAGAAATCATATTTCCAAGGATTCTTAGAAATAAACAAGGAAGCCAGATGTGGTGGAGCACCCCTTTTCTTTCCCTCTCTCTTTCTCTCCTCTCTCTCTCTCTCTCTCTCTCTCTCTCTCTCTCTCTCTCAATCTCTCTCTCTCTCTTTGTTTGTTTCTTTCTTTCTTTCTTTCTTTCAATTATTATTTTTTTCTCAGGTAGGTTTTCTTTGTGTAGCCCTGGCTGACTTGGATGTCACTCTGTAAGCCAGGGTGACCTTGAATGCAGAAATCCTCCTGAGGCTAAAGGTGTGGTCCACAATTGCCTCAGGTCTACTGAAATTCTCTCTTTAAGAAAACAGGGGGGGGGGAGGGTATGGAGGACATTTGGGATAGCATTGGAAATGTAATTGAGGAAAATACGTAATAAAAAAATATTTAAAAAAACGTGTGTATGAGCCGGGTGTGGTGGCGCACGCCTTTAATCCCAGCACTTGGGAGGCAGAGGCAGGCAGATTTCTAAGTTCAAGGCCAGCCTGGTCCACAAAGTGAGTTCCAGGACAGCCAAGGCTACACAGAGAAACCCTGTCTCAAAAAAAAAAAATGAAATCAAACAAACAAACAAACAAACAAAGAAATAAACAAGAAATCCTAACCCTGACCACCAATAAAAAGGCTGTGGAAACTCTTTCATGTCTCTCTCCCTCACAGATAATGATGTAGCTGCTTGTAAATTAATACTCCATGTGTGTGTATAGGATTCCATGGCCAGCTAGTACCAGCCCCAGATTTGTGTTTCAGAGATCTTTATTAATTTATTTTCCGTGCCTGAGCTTGTGTAGGTGGTAGGCCACCAAACCTCCAGGGAGGTTTTTTTTGCTGCCACAAAAAGGTCGCCTTTCATCTTAATGAGGTCAAAGTGTCAATGTGCAAGCCAGTGACCGAACAAGGAAGTAGACATGCAGACAACAAACATGCAGGGGTACCACCTCCATTCCCTTCTGTTTTTGGTAAAGGACACACAATTTTTATTATTTACAGTAAGCACTCTGACAGCCCCACAGATATCTACCTTCTATGTGATTAGAATTTCCTTTTTTTTTTTTTTTTTAAAAGTAATTCTCAGGGGGTGCATGGTGACTTGTCCTAGGTTCTGGTGCCCTCTTCTGGCATGTAGTCATATAGGCAGCACACACACACACACACACACACTTACATTGAAAACTAAAAGTAATAACAGCAAACAAGCAAGCAAGCAAACAAACAAACTAAGAAATATATAAATAGGAGGGAAAAAGAGATTCTGGCTTCTGCCAGGCTGTGTGGGTGGCAGAGGCTGGCAGGCAAGCAGGCAGAGAGGACCTCTGTGAGTTTGAGGCTACCCAAGCCTACACTGATAGATCCAGAAAGGACTGCCAGGGCTACACCAAGAGAAACCCTATCTCTAGGATCAAGAAAACAAAAGCAGAAAAGGTTCTGGCTTTTATTTTACCAACATATGTTTCTTTCATTCTTCTCTTCCTTCCTTCCTTCCTTCCTTCCTTCCTTCCTTCCTTCCTTCCTTCCTTCCTTCCTTCCTTCCTTCCTTCCTTCCGAGATTTATTTATTTTATGTATATGAGTACACACTTTAGTTGTAAAGATGGTTGTGATCGTTAATGTGATTGTTGGGAAATGAAATTAGGACCTCTGCTTGCTCTACCCAAGCCCATTTGCTCAGGCCAAAGATTTATTTATTAGTATAAGTTCACAGTAGATGTCTTCAAACCCACCAGGATAGGGTATCAGATCTCATTGTGGGTTGTTGTGAGCCACCATGTGGTTGCTGGGATTTGAACTCAGTACCTTTGGAAGAGCAGTCGGTGCTCTTACCCACTGAACCATCTCACCAGCCCCCGACTTATGTTCCTTCTAGTACTATTGACTAAAGAACTTTGATCATGAAGGCACGTTGGATTTAATGACAGAGTTTGTGTGTGTTTCTGTGTGTGTATGTGTGCAATACTTCTGCTGGGATTGCAGTT
The DNA here is from genome assembly GCF_978045245.1 of Mus caroli. Lineage (NCBI taxonomy): Eukaryota > Metazoa > Chordata > Mammalia > Rodentia > Muridae > Mus > Mus caroli. The sequence continues at coordinate 19,469,192 of NW_028227276.1, read as the reverse complement.
ACTTGCCATCTAGTGGGCTTGTGTGTAATTTCTTTAATTTTTTTCTAATTTTTTTTCTGAAAGTATCTTTCTTTCCATCTCTCTTTCTCTTTCTCTCTCTGTCTCTCTCTCTGTGTGTCTCTGTCTGTCTCTGTGTCTCTCTCCTTTTCTTTTCTTCTTTCTTTCTTTCTTTCTCTCTCTCTCTCTTTCTTTCTTTCTCTCTCTCTCTTTCTTTCTTTCTTTCTTTCTTTCTTTCTTTCTTTCTTTCTTTCTTTCTTTCTCTCTCTCTCTCTCTCTCTTTCCTTCTTCCTCCCTTTCTTTCTTTCTTTCTTTCTTTCTTTCTTTCTTTCTTTCTTTCTTTCTTTCTTTCTTTCTTTCTTTCTTTCTTTCAAGATTTATGTATTTTATGTATATGAGTACACACTTTAGTTGTACAGATAGTTGTGATCCTTCATGTGATTGTTGGGAATTGAGCTTAGGACCTCTGTTTGCTCTAGCCAAGCCCACTTGCTCAGGCAAAAGATTTATTTATTAGTATAAGTTCACTGTAGCTGTCTTCAAACGCACCAGGAGAGGGTATCAGATCTCATTATTGGTGGTTGTGAGGGACCATGTGGTTGCTGGGATTTGAACTCAGTACATTTGGAAGAGCAGTCAGTGCTCTTCCCCACTGAACCATCTCACCAGCCCTGGACACATGTTCCTTCTAGTACTATTGACTAAAGAACTTTGATCATGAAGGCATGTTGGATTTAATGACAGTGTGTGTTTCTGTGTGTGTGTCTGTGTGTGTGTGTGTGCAATATTTCTGCTGTGATTACTGTTACTTGACATCAAGTGGGCTTCTGTATAATTTCTTTAAATTTTTCTAATTCTTTTTTCTTTTTTTGTAAAGTAAAATTCCTGTCATACCTCCTTATCTTTCTCTCTCACTCCATGTTTGTGTGCATGTGTGTGTGTGTGTTAGTCTTGGGTACACAGATTAAAGAAATCATATTTCCAAGGATTCTTAGAAATAAACAAGGAAGCCAGATGTGGTGGAGCACCCCTTTTCTTTCCCTCTCTCTTTCTCTCCTCTCTCTCTCTCTCTCTCTCTCTCTCTCTCTCTCTCTCTCTCTCTCAATCTCTCTCTCTCTCTTTGTTTGTTTCTTTCTTTCTTTCTTTCTTTCAATTATTATTTTTTTCTCAGGTAGGTTTTCTTTGTGTAGCCCTGGCTGACTTGGATGTCACTCTGTAAGCCAGGGTGACCTTGAATGCAGAAATCCTCCTGAGGCTAAAGGTGTGGTCCACAATTGCCTCAGGTCTACTGAAATTCTCTCTTTAAGAAAACAGGGGGGGGGGAGGGTATGGAGGACATTTGGGATAGCATTGGAAATGTAATTGAGGAAAATACGTAATAAAAAAATATTTAAAAAAACGTGTGTATGAGCCGGGTGTGGTGGCGCACGCCTTTAATCCCAGCACTTGGGAGGCAGAGGCAGGCAGATTTCTAAGTTCAAGGCCAGCCTGGTCCACAAAGTGAGTTCCAGGACAGCCAAGGCTACACAGAGAAACCCTGTCTCAAAAAAAAAAAATGAAATCAAACAAACAAACAAACAAACAAAGAAATAAACAAGAAATCCTAACCCTGACCACCAATAAAAAGGCTGTGGAAACTCTTTCATGTCTCTCTCCCTCACAGATAATGATGTAGCTGCTTGTAAATTAATACTCCATGTGTGTGTATAGGATTCCATGGCCAGCTAGTACCAGCCCCAGATTTGTGTTTCAGAGATCTTTATTAATTTATTTTCCGTGCCTGAGCTTGTGTAGGTGGTAGGCCACCAAACCTCCAGGGAGGTTTTTTTTGCTGCCACAAAAAGGTCGCCTTTCATCTTAATGAGGTCAAAGTGTCAATGTGCAAGCCAGTGACCGAACAAGGAAGTAGACATGCAGACAACAAACATGCAGGGGTACCACCTCCATTCCCTTCTGTTTTTTGGTAAAGGACACACAATTTTTATTATTTACAGTAAGCCTTATAAAGCACTCTGACAGCCCCACAGATATCTGTGATTAGAATTTCCTTTTTTTTTTTTTAAAAAAAAAGTAATTCTCAGGGGGTGCATGGTGACTTGTCCTAGGTTCTGGTGCCCTCTTCTGGCATGTAGTCATATAGGCAGCACACACACACACACACTTACATTGAAAACTAAAAGTAATAACAGCAAACAAGCAAGCAAGCAAACAAACAAACTAAGAAATATATAAATAGGAGGGAAAAAGAGATTCTGGCTTCTGCCAGGCTGTGTGGGTGGCAGAGGCTGGCAGGCAAGCAGGCAGAGAGGACCTCTGTGAGTTTGAGGCTACCCAAGCCTACACTGATAGTTCCAGAAAGGACTGCCAGGGCTACACCAAGAGAAACCCTATCTCTAGGATCAAGAAAACAAAAGCAGAAAAGGTTCTGGCTTTTATTTTACTGACATATGTTCCTTTCATTCTTCCCTTCCTTCCTTCCTTCCTTCCTTCCTTCCTTCCTTCCTTCCTTCCTTCCTTCCTTCCTTCCTTCCTTCCTTCCTTCCTTCCGAGATTTATTTATTTTATGTATATGAGTACACACTTTAGTTGTAAAGATGGTTGTGATCGTTAATGTGATTGTTGGGAAATGAAATTAGGACCTCTGCTTGCTCTACCCAAGCCCATTTGCTCAGGCCAAAGATTTATTTATTAGTATAAGTTCACAGTAGATGTCTTCAAACCCACCAGGATAGGGTATCAGATCTCATTGTGGGTTGTTGTGAGCCACCATGTGGTTGCTGGGATTTGAACTCAGTACCTTTGGAAGAGCAGTCGGTGCTCTTACCCACTGAACCATCTCACCAGCCCCCGACTTATGTTCCTTCTAGTACTATTGACTAAAGAACTTTGATCATGAAGGCACGTTGGATTTAATGACAGAGTTTGTGTGTGTTTCTGTGTGTGTATGTGTGCAATACTTCTGCTGGGATTGCAGTTACTTGCCATCTAGTGGGCTTGTGTGTAATTTCTTTAATTTTTTTCTAATTTTTTTTCTGAAAGTATCTTTCTTTCCATCTCTCTTTCTCTTTCTCTCTCTGTCTCTCTCTCTGTGTGTCTCTGTCTGTCTCTGTGTCTCTCTCCTTTTCTTTTCTTCTTTCTTTCTTTCTTTCTCTCTCTCTCTCTTTCTTTCTTTCTTTCTTTCTTTCTTTCTTTCTTTCTTTCTTTCTTTCTCTCTCTCTCTCTCTCTCTCTCTTTCCTTCTTCCTTCCTTCCTTTCTTTCTTTCTTTCTTTCTTTCTTTCTTTCTTTCTTTCTTTCTTTCTTTCTTTCAAGATTTATGTATTTTATGTATATGAGTACACACTTTAGTTGTACAGATAGTTGTGATCCTTCATGTGATTGTTGGGAATTGAGCTTAGGACCTCTGTTTGCTCTAGCCAAGCCCACTTGCTCAGGCAAAAGATTTATTTATTAGTATAAGTTCACTGTAGCTGTCTTCAAACGCACCAGGAGAGGGTATCAGATCTCATTATTGGTGGTTGTGAGGGACCATGTGGTTGCTGGGATTTGAACTCAGTACATTTGGAAGAGCAGTCAGTGCTCTTCCCCACTGAACCATCTCACCAGCCCTGGACACATGTTCCTTCTAGTACTATTGACTAAAGAACTTTGATCATGAAGGCATGTTGGATTTAATGACAGTGTGTGTTTCTGTGTGTGTGTCTGTGTGTGTGTGTGTGCAATATTTCTGCTGTGATTACTGTTACTTGACATCAAGTGGGCTTCTGTATAATTTCTTTAAATTTTTCTAATTCTTTTTTCTTTTTTTGTAAAGTAAAATTCCTGTCATACCTCCTTATCTTTCTCTCTCACTCCATGTTTGTGTGCATGTGTGTGTGTGTGTTAGTCTTGGGTACACAGATTAAAGAAATCATATTTCCAAGGATTCTTAGAAATAAACAAGGAAGCCAGATGTGGTGGAGCACCCCTTTTCTTTCCCTCTCTCTTTCTCTCCTCTCTCTCTCTCTCTCTCTCTCTCTCTCTCTCTCTCTCTCTCTCAATCTCTCTCTCTCTCTTTGTTTGTTTCTTTCTTTCTTTCTTTCTTTCAATTATTATTTTTTTCTCAGGTAGGTTTTCTTTGTGTAGCCCTGGCTGACTTGGATGTCACTCTGTAAGCCAGGGTGACCTTGAATGCAGAAATCCTCCTGAGGCTAAAGGTGTGGTCCACAATTGCCTCAGGTCTACTGAAATTCTCTCTTTAAGAAAACAGGGGGGGGGGAGGGTATGGAGGACATTTGGGATAGCATTGGAAATGTAATTGAGGAAAATACGTAATAAAAAAATATTTAAAAAAACGTGTGTATGAGCCGGGTGTGGTGGCGCACGCCTTTAATCCCAGCACTTGGGAGGCAGAGGCAGGCAGATTTCTAAGTTCAAGGCCAGCCTGGTCCACAAAGTGAGTTCCAGGACAGCCAAGGCTACACAGAGAAACCCTGTCTCAAAAAAAAAAAAAATGAAATCAAACAAACAAACAAACAAACAAAGAAATAAACAAGAAATCCTAACCCTGACCACCAATAAAAAGGCTGTGGAAACTCTTTCATGTCTCTCTCCCTCACAGATAATGATGTAGCTGCTTGTAAATTAATACTCCATGTGTGTGTATAGGATTCCATGGCCAGCTAGTACCAGCCCCAGATTTGTGTTTCAGAGATCTTTATTAATTTATTTTCCGTGCCTGAGCTTGTGTAGGTGGTAGGCCACCAAACCTCCAGGGAGGTTTTTTTTGCTGCCACAAAAAGGTCGCCTTTCATCTTAATGAGGTCAAAGTGTCAATGTGCAAGCCAGTGACCGAACAAGGAAGTAGACATGCAGACAACAAACATGCAGGGGTACCACCTCCATTCCCTTCTGTTTTTTGGTAAAGGACACACAATTTTTATTATTTACAGTAAGCCTTATAAAGCACTCTGACAGCCCCACAGATATCTGTGATTAGAATTTCCTTTTTTTTTTTAAAAAAAAAGTAATTCTCAGGGGGTGCATGGTGACTTGTCCTAGGTTCTGGTGCCCTCTTCTGGCATGTAGTCATATAGGCAGCACACACACACACACACTTACATTGAAAACTAAAAGTAATAACAGCAAACAAGCAAGCAAGCAAACAAACAAACTAAGAAATATATAAATAGGAGGGAAAAAGAGATTCTGGCTTCTGCCAGGCTGTGTGGGTGGCAGAGGCTGGCAGGCAAGCAGGCAGAGAGGACCTCTGTGAGTTTGAGGCTACCCAAGCCTACACTGATAGTTCCAGAAAGGACTGCCAGGGCTACACCAAGAGAAACCCTATCTCTAGGATCAAGAAAACAAAAGCAGAAAAGGTTCTGGCTTTTATTTTACTGACATATGTTTCTTTCATTCTTCCCTTCCTTCCTTCCTTCCTTCCTTCCTTCCTTCCTTCCTTCCTTCCTTCCTTCCTTCCTTCCGAGATTTATTTATTTTATGTATATGAGTACACACTTTAGTTGTAAAGATGGTTGTGATCGTTAATGTGATTGTTGGGAAATGAAATTAGGACCTCTGCTTGCTCTACCCAAGCCCATTTGCTCAGGCCAAAGATTTATTTATTAGTATAAGTTCACAGTAGATGTCTTCAAACCCACCAGGATAGGGTATCAGATCTCATTGTGGGTTGTTGTGAGCCACCATGTGGTTGCTGGGATTTGAACTCAGTACCTTTGGAAGAGCAGTCGGTGCTCTTACCCACTGAACCATCTCACCAGCCCCCGACTTATGTTCCTTCTAGTACTATTGACTAAAGAACTTTGATCATGAAGGCACGTTGGATTTAATGACAGAGTTTGTGTGTGTTTCTGTGTGTGTATGTGTGCAATACTTCTGCTGGGATTGCAGTTACTTGCCATCTAGTGGGCTTGTGTGTAATTTCTTTAATTTTTTTCTAATTTTTTTTCTGAAAGTATCTTTCTTTCCATCTCTCTTTCTCTTTCTCTCTCTGTCTCTCTCTCTGTGTGTCTCTGTCTGTCTCTGTGTCTCTCTCCTTTTCTTTTCTTCTTTCTTTCTTTCTTTCTCTCTCTCTCTCTTTCTTTCTTTCTTTCTTTCTTTCTGGCAGAGGGAGGTGGATCACTGTAACTTTGCAGCTAGCTTATTCTACAGTCTGAGTTACACAAAAGGGGTTTCAGAATGACTGGTTATATTTTTCATTTATTATGCATTTTAATTATAATTTAATTAAACCAAAAGAATTTAGACTGACCAATTCAGAGTCTGGCATTTAAAAGTATAACAAAAGACAGTATGAGGCTGTCTGTGGATGGTCAAGGGTTCTGGCTGCTTTAGGGAGCCTCCTCACCTTTCTGCACATGCAAACTAGGCCACCTAGAGGCTGGAAACAAAAGCTACCTTGAGCATTAGGTCACGTGACAGTCAGCCACCTCCATCTTTATGAGGATAGATGTCAGTCAGAGGACAAGATGGCTGCCACCCACTTGTCACCTTCCATATGCAGGCACACCACCTCCCTTCTGTTTTTGGATAAAAGACACATAACAATTTTTATTATTTACAGTAAGCCTTAAATAACACTCTGACAGCTGTGCAGATTTCTACTTGCTATGTGATTTGAATTTCCTTTTTTTGTTTTTTTTTCTTTTAATTAATTTTCAGGAACTGCATGGTGGATTCACCTAGGTTCTGGTGCCTTCTTCTGTCATGCAGTCATCTAGGCAGCAGATAGAGCACATACACACACACATACTTTGAAAACTAATAGTAATGATAACAAACAAACAAATAAAAGAAAGGAAGGTTAAAAAAAAAAAGAGATTCTAGCTTCTGCCTGGATGTGTAGGTGGCAGAAGCAGGCAGAGAGGGCCTTTGTGAGTTTGAGGCTACCCAAGCCTACAGAGCAAGTTCCAGGCAGGGATGCCAGGGCTACATCAAGAGAAACCCTATCTTGGGGCAAAAGAAAACAAAAGCAGAAAAGGTTCTGGCTTTTATTTTCAGACGTATGATTCTTCTAGCAGTATTGACTATCGAACTTTGATCATGAAGGCACATTCGATTTTATGACAGAGTTTGTGTGTGTGTGTGTGTGTGTGTGTGCAATATTTCTGCTGTAATTGTGGTTACATGCCATCTAGTGGTTTATGTTTGATTTCTGTAATCTTTTTTTCTAATTCTTTTTCATTGTAATTGTAATTTTAATTTAATTTAATTTTATTTTATTTTTTGTTTTACGAAACAGGGTTTCTCTGTATAGCCCTGGCTGTCCTGGAACTCACTTTGCAGACTAGGCTGACCTCGAACCCAGAAATCTTCCCATCTCTGCCTCCGGAGTGCTGGGATTAAAGGTATGTGCCACCAGTCCCGGCTATTTTTTAATTTTTAAATTTTATTTATTTAATATAGCTTTGTTTTTTCATGATGCACTTTCTCTCTGTAACCCTGGCTGTCCTGGAACTCACTCTGTAGACCATGATGGCCTTGAACATATTAATCTGTCTGCCTCTGCTTCCCAAATGCTGGGATTAAAAGCACCACTGCCCAGACTAAGTTTTTTTTTTTTTAAATCTCTCTCTCTCTCTCTCTCTCTCTCTCTCTCTCTCTCTCTCTTTCTTTCTATTATTTTTTTCTTTTTACTGAGATACGGTTTCTCTGTGTAGCCCTAGCTGACTTGACACTAACTCTGTAACCCAGGGTGACCTTGAACACAGAAATCTGCCCGAGGTTAAAGGTATGTTCCACAATTGCCTCAGGTCTACTCTAATTCTATTTGAAAAAATTATGTGGGTATGTATGATTATATGTATGTATGTATGTATGTATGTATGTATGTATAGAAGTAATATTAATCCATTAATATCTCTTTTTCCTAAAATTCATGTCATTCCAGGTCCACAAAGTGAGTTCCAGGACTACACAGAGAAACCCTGTTTCAAAATAAAAAAAAAAAATCTCAGATAGGGATTCATTGTGTAGCCCTGGCTGACTTGGAAGTCACTCCTTAAGCCAGGGTGACCTTGAATGCAGAAATCTGCCTGAGGCTAAAGGTGTGGTCCACAATTGCCTCAGATCTACTGTAATTCTCTCTTTAAGAAAACAAGGGGGGGAGGGTATGGGGGACTTTTGGGATAGCATTGGAAATGTAATTGAGGAAAATACATAATAAAAAATATTTTTAAAAAAACATGTGTATTTATGTATAGAAGTAATATTAATCCATTAATATCTCTTTTTCCTAAACTTCATGTCATTCCTCCTTATCTTTCTCTCTCACTCCATGTTTGTGTGCATGTGTGTATGTGTGTTAGTCCTGGGTACACAGATTAAGAAATCATATTTCCAAGGATTTTTAGAAATAAACAAGGAAGCCAGGTGTGCTGGAACACCCCTTTAATCCCAGCACTTGGGAGGCAGAGGCAGGCAGATTTCTAAGTTCAAGTCCAGCCTGGTCCACAAAGTGAGTTCCAGGACAGCCAAGGCTACACAGAGAAAACCTGTCTCAAAAAAAAAAAAAAAAAAAAATCAAACACACAAACAAACAAAGAAATAAACAAGAATTCCTAACCCAGACCACCAATAAAAAGGCTGTGGAAACTCTTTCATGTCTCTCTCCCCCACAGGTAAGTATGTACCTGCTTGTAAATTAATACTCCATGTGTGTGTATAGGATTCCATGGCCAGCTAGTACCAGCCCCAGATTTGTGTTTCAGAGATCTTTACTTATTTATTTTCCATGCCTGAGCTTGTGTAGGTTGTACACCTCCAGGGAAACAACATAAAATCAAATCAGCTAACAAACAAACAGAAAAATGTAAAAGAATGGACTCATCTGGCATTTAAAAGTAATAGACTTCCGGGCAGTGTTGGGGCACACCTTTAATCCTACCACATTGGAGGCAGAGGCTGGCAGATTTGTGCATGCCAGGCCATCCTGGTCTACAGAGTGAGTTCCAAGACACCCAGGGCTACACAGAGAAACACTGTCTTGAAAGACCCCCACATCCTAAAAATAATAAAGAAGTAATAGACAAAAAGCAAGAGAAAAATATGTGTGCCATCCCAGCACTCGGGAGGCAGAGGCAGGCGGATTTCTGAGTTCGAGGCCAGCCTGGTCTACAGAGTGAGTTCCAGGACAGCGAGGGCTACACAGAGAAACCCTGTCTCGAAAAACCAAAAAAAAAAAAAAAAAAAGAAAACAAAAACAACAACAAAAAAAAAACATGTGTGCCAAGGCTGCTGGTGACTTTTCAGTGAATCCTCACCCTTCTGCACTGGATTCAGTTAAGTTCTATTCCACTAGTAGCTCCATGTTTGTGTGCATGTGTGTGTGTGTGTGTTAGTCTTGGGTACACAGATTAAAGAAATCATATTTCCAAGGAATATTTTTCCTGGAAATATGATTTTTTCAAGTAATATTTTTCCAAATAATATTTTTAAAAATATTTTCTTTCTTTCTTTCTCTCTTTTTCTTTCTTTCTTTCTCTCTTTTTCTTTCTTTCTTTCTTTCTTTCTTTCTTTCTTTCTTTCTTTCTTTCTTTCTTTCTTTCTTTCTTTCTTTCTTTCTCTCTCTCTCTCTCTCTTTCTTTCTTTCTTCCAAAAATACTCAGGGACATCACACTCCCTGTAGCCAGGGATGAGTCTCAGGGAATGTATGTGAGCTTGCTTTGTTTTGTGGGGCCAAACTTGACAGACATTTCTTTTGGCTTTGTGTGTTTTGCCAGCCAGCTCTCTTGCTCTGCTCACTCACTTACTCACTCACTCACTAACTAGCTTGTTTGCTGTGGTTGCCATTTCTATCTATCTCTGCACAGGGTTCCAAGACTGCTTTTTGGGAATCAAATGGGAGAGCAGAACTAAAGGCTTTTTGATAAAGCACCTAGAGTGCACACCAGCACCTTTGGACTGACTGGCTGCCTTCCCCCTCCCCCTCCTCCCCCTTCTTCAGATTCATTTATTATAGGTAAGTACACTGTAGCAGTTTTCAGACACACCAGAAGAGGGCACCAGATCTCATTGTGGGTGGTTGTGAACCACTATGTGGTTGCTGGGATTTGAACTCCTGATCTTCAGAAGAGCAGTCAAGGCTCTTAACCGCTGAGCCTCCAGCCTCCTGCATTCCTTCTTAAAGCATGAATGATCCCAGCATGGGAAGATGGTCTGCCCTCCCTCCCTTTTGAGCCATTTTCCCTCTTTCACCATACACTCAATAAAAGAAGTAAATGAATGAAGTCTCCAGCTATCTAAATTCTCTCACAACACCTCCCCCTCCCCCTCACTGCCTTCTCTCCCTATGTTTGGGTGGGGTTGGGGGAGGGGTGCGGTGGGGGGAAGGGATCTGCAAGTCTGTGAACTATTTGCGATGGCCTGGTTCTCTGAACTGCTGAGCCATGTCTATCCAGAGGCTGGCTGGCTAGTTTTCTGCCTCAAGTCCCTGAGTGATGATTTCAGTGTGAATTCTCTGAACTCACTGTCCTTTCAGGTCCACATTTGCTCTGGCAACCCACTGAACCAAACAATAGGCTCACACCGAGATCTACCCCAACAGAAAGAGGAAGCCTCCGCTCACTAGAAGACTTTCACTAGAAGCCTCACCCTGCCAGCAATTTAGGAATTGGTAAGGCCAATCTGGACAATATCTAAATGATTTCTACTTCATGTTTAATGCTTAATAAAATAAAACGTGTGTGAAGGTCTGAAGAGCGTTGACTGTTCTTCCAGAGGTCCTGAGTTCAATTCCCACGAACCACATGGTGACTTTGGAATCCGATGCACACTTCTGGTGTGTGTTGGAAGACAGCTGCAGTGTACTCATATAAATAAAAAAATAAATAAAACCTTCAAAAATAAAATAAAACAAAGCTTGTGAAGAAATTGAGCATCTTAATTTTATTTTATTGTTTTGTATTTCACACAAACACACACACAGTATTTATATATATATAAAATCAACTGGCACAGAAACGCACATTACCTAAGTTAGCTGGGAGTGGTTGGATTGGATATGCAGTCAGTAAAGTTTTGCTGTTGCTCTTTTTTTTGGGGTGGGGTGGGGTGGGCTGTTTAAATAGTACAGCAGAGCAGTGGTGGCACATGCCTTTGGGAGCACTTGGGAGGCAGAGGCAGGCAGATTTCTGAATTGGAGGCCAGCCTGGTCTACAGAGTGAGTTCCAGGACAGCCCGGGCTACACAGAGAAACCCTGTCTGGAAAAACAAACAAACAAACAAACAAACAAACAAACAAACAAACAATCCCAAGCAAAACCCAATCCAAACTTCACAAAAGGGAGGGACACTATAACAAATTACAATTGCTTGTATATATAGAAAAAAATTTCCTTCCCCCCCGCCCCTAATAACCCTGGTTCAATTAAATACGAAACTAACTAAGTTTACTAACTAAGTAATCACACACACACATGCCTTTGGGAGCACTTGGGAGGCAGAGGCAGGCAGATTTCTGAATTGGAGGCCAGCCTGGTCTACAGAGTGAGTTCCAGGACAGCCCGGGCTACACAGAGAAACCCTGTCTGGAAAAACAAACAAACAAACAAACAAACAAACAAACAATCCCAAGCAAAACCCAATCCAAACTTCACAAAAGGGAGGGACACTATAACAAATTACAATTGCTTGTATATATAGAAAAAAATTTCCTTCCCCCCCGCCCCTAATAACCCTGGTTCAATTAAATACGAAACTAACTAAGTTTACTAACTAAGTAATCACACACACACATACATACATACAGACAGACAGACATACATACATACATACATACATAAAACAAATAATGATAACTAAGTGGCATGGAACTGCTCACACAGTTTGGATGCCACTTGCCCACCCTACCTCCATCACATGCCTGCAGAAATTATTGAGTGTCCGGCCTGGTCTGTCTTGTATGTTTTTGCACCATGTACAGAGACTTTGTCTCTCATAAATAAATGAATACAGAGAAAGATATTCATTGATCTATACATGCCTGTGCTCAGAGGGCAAAGCTGCTGGCTGTTAAGGTATAGGTAAAAGAGTAAGGCCTAGATGGAATTTGAAGGCCTACTTCAGATTAGATAAGGGCTAGGTAACCTCTTACCTGGCTAGCCTGCCATTTTGTGCTGTTAACTACTATTATAAGGACACTTTCTCACAGCTTGTTTCTGCTGTTACTGCCAGAATTGATTACATATTCTCCTTGGATGTGTCCTCAGAAACCAATCAAGATAGAAGCCAATCGAACTGCTTCCTTTGTTCTAAAGTTATCTGCAATAGGCTTGGACTCAAACTGACCACCCAGCAGCATTTCCTACACCCGCACATGTGTATACTTTTCTGGCATTTGCTCCTAGAACCTGCACTGGGGATGGAACCCCCGCCCTGCCCTAACACAAGAGAGACACCCACACCACCGATTCAGTGCACAGACTACTTAGAATCAGACTTCTATTTTGAGTAGGGTGTGAGTGAGTAAAGTTTAAGTTCCCAAGGCCTCCCTGGGAACTGACATCTTACTTGGAAGAAAGAGACTTGTACGTGGGCAACTGACTTTCTGGTTTGCAATTTAAGACATGAATGTCACACTATTGATGGCCAAGACACTGGATGTCCTGATTTTATTAGTGTGTGTGTGTGTGTGTGTGTGTGTGTGTGTGTGTGTGTGTGTGTGTGTGTGACTCCATGGCCAAGCTAGCCCCCCCCCCCCCAGATGTGTGTTTCTTATTTATTTATTTATTTCTTGGGCCTGTGCTTGTGTATGACCTCGGCAACACTTCCTGAAAACCAAACCAAGCTAAACTAAAGCAAACAACTATGGCTGTCTGCCTGCCTGCCTGCCTGCCTACACAGAGAAATGATATCTCCAATCAAGTAACACTACCTCCTAAGTCTGCCTGTTTCTCTTTTTCTTTTTTTCTTTCTTTTTTTCTTCTGCCCCCTCTCTCTGTTCCCCCCTCTCCCTTCCTTCCTTCCTTCCTTCCTTCCTTCCTTCCTTCCTTCCTTCCTTCCTTCCTTCCATTCTTTCTTTCTTTCTTTCTTTCTTTCTTTCTTTCTTTCTTTCTTTCTTTCTTTCTTTCTTTTTTTTTTCTTTTCTTTTTTCTTTCTTAAATTTATTCTTTTCATATATAGTTTCTTAGTGTAAGCAGCCCTGGCTGTCTTGAAGACACTTTGTAGGCCTCAATCCAGTAAGAGCCTGCCTCTGCTTTTCAAATGCTGGCATGAAAGTTGTATACCACTATGACCGGCTATGATTCTTATCTTCTTATTTTTGTTCCCTCTCCCCTCTTCCTTTTTATGATTTTTGCTTTTGACAGGCAGTGGTTGTGGCAGTGCTGGCAGAGGGAGGTGGATCACTGTAACTTTGCAGCTAGCTTATTCTACAGTCTGAGTTACACAAAAGGAGTTTCAGAATGACTGGTTATATTTTTCATTTATTATGCATTTTAATTATAATTTAATTAAACCAAAAGAATTTAGACTGACCAATTCAGAGTCTGGCATTTAAAAGTATAACAAAAGACAGTATGAGGCTGTCTGTGGATGGTCAAGGGTTCTGGCTGCTTTAGGGAGCCTCCTCACCTTTCTGCACATGCAAACTAGGCTACCTAGAGGCTGGACACAAAAGCTACCTTGAGCATTAGGTCACGTGACAGTCAGCCACCTCCATCTTTATGAGGATAGATGTCAGTCAGAGGACAAGATGGCTGCCACCCACTTGTCACCTTCCATATGCAGGCACACCACCTCCCTTCTGTTTTTGGATAAAAGACACATAACAATTTTTATTATTTACAGTAAGCCTTAAATAACACTCTGACAGCTGTGCAGATTTCTACTTGCTATGTGATTTGAATTTCCTTTTTTTGTTTTTTTTCTTTTAATTAATTTTCAGGAAATGCATGGTGGATTCACCTAGGTTCTGGTGCCTTCTTCTGTCATCTAGGCAGCAGATAGAGCACATACACACACACATACTTTGAAAACTAATAGTAATAATAACAAACAAACAAATAAAAGAAAAGAAGGTTAAAAAAAAAAAGATTCTAGCTTCTGCCTGGATGTGTAGGTGGCAGAAGCAGGCAGAGAGGACCTCTGTGAGTTTGAGGCTACCCAAGCCTACAGAGCAAGTTCCAAGCAGGGATGCCAGGGCTACATCAAGAGAAACCCTATCTTGGGGCAAAAGAAAACAAAAGCAGAAAAGGTTCTGGCTTTTATTTTCAGACATATGATTCTTCTAGCAGTATTGACTATTGAACTTTGATCATGAAGGCACATTCGATTTTATGACAGAGTTTGTGTGTGTGTGTGTGTGTGTGTGTGTGTGTGTGTGTGTGTGTGCAATATTTCTGCTGTAATTGTGGTTACATGCCATCTAGTGGTTTATGTTTGATTTCTGTAATCTTTTTTTCTAATTCTTTTTTATTGTAATTGTAATTTTAATTTAATTTAATTTTATTTTATTTTTTGTTTTACGAAACAGGGTTTCTCTGTATAGCCCTGGCTGTCCTGGAACTCACTTTGCAGACTAGGCTGACCTCGAACCCAGAAATCTTCCCATCTCTGCCTCCGGAGTGCTGGGATTAAAGGTATGTGCCACCAGTCCCGGCTATTTTTTAATTTTTAAATTTTATTTATTTAATATAGCTTTGTTTTTTCATGATGCACTTTCTCTCTGTAACCCTGGCTGTCCTGGAACTCACTCTGTAGACCATGATGGCCTTGAACATATTAATCTGTCTGCCTCTGCTTCCCAAATGCTGGGATTAAAAGCACCACTGCCCAGACTAAGTTTTTTTTTTTTTTGAAAATCTCTCTCTCTCTCTCTCTCTCTCTCTCTCTTTCTTTCTATTATTTTTTTCTTTTTACTGAGATACGGTTTCTCTGTGTAGCCCTAGCTGACTTGACACTAACTCTGTAACCCAGGGTGACCTTGAACACAGAAATCTGCCCGAGGTTAAAGGTATGTTCCACAATTGCCTCAGGTCTACTCTAATTCTATTTGAAAAAATTATGTGTGTATGTATAATTATATGTATGTATGTATGTATGTATAGAAGTAATATTAATCCATTAATATCTCTTTTTCCTAAAATTCATGTCATTCCAGGTCCACAAAGTGAGTTCCAGGACTACACAGAGAAACCCTGTTTCAAAATAAAAAAAACCCAGCACTCGGGAGGCAGAGGCAGGCGGATTTCTGAGTTCGAGGCCAGCCTGGTCTACAGAGTGAGTTCCAGGACAGCCAGGGCTATACAGAGAAACCCTGTCTCGAAAAACCAAAAAAAAAAAAAAAAAAAAAAAAAAAAAAATTAAAAAATCAAAATAAAAAAAAAATATCTCAGATAGGGATTCATTGTGTAGCCCTGGCTGACTTGGAAGTCACTCCTTAAGCCAGGGTGACCTTGAATGCAGAAATCTGCCTGAGGCTAAAGGTGTGGTCCACAATTGCCTCAGATCTACTGTAATTCTCTCTTTAAGAAAACAAGGGGGGGTGGGTATGGGGGACTTTTGGGATAGCATTGGAAATGTAATTGAGGAAAATACATAATAAAAAATATTTTTTAAAAAACATGTGTATTTATGTATAGAAGTAAAATTAATCCATTAATATCTCTTTTTCCTAAACTTCATGTCATTCCTCCTTATCTTTCTCTCTCACTCCATGTTTGTGTGCATGTGTGTATGTGTGTTAGTCCTGGGTACACAGATTAAGAAATCATATTTCCAAGGATTTTTAGAAATAAACAAGGAAGCCAGATATGCTGGAACACCCCTTTAATCCCAGCACTTGGGAGGCAGAGGCAGGCAGATTTCTAAGTTCAAGTCCAGCCTGGTCCACAAAGTGAGTTCCAGGACAGCCAAGGCTACACAGAGAAAACCTGTCTCAAAAAAAAAAAAAAAAAATCAAACACACAAACAAACAAACAAAGAAATAAACAAGAAATCCTAACCCAGACCACCAATAAAAAGGCTGTGGAAACTCTTTCATGTCCCTCTCCCCCACAGGTAAGGATGTAGCTGCTTGTAAATTAATACTCCATGTGTGTGTATAGGATTCCATGGCCAGCTAGTACCAGCCCCAGATTTGTGTTTCAGAGATCTTTACTTAATTATTTTCCATTCCTGAGCTTGTATAGGTGGTACACCTCCAGGGAAACAACATAAAATCCAATCAGCTAACAAACCAATCCAAAAATGTAAAAGAATGGACTCACCTGGCATTTAAAATTAATAGACTTCCGGGCAGTGGTGGGGCACACCTTTAATCCTACCACATTGGAGGCAGAGGCTGGCAGATTTGTGCATGCCAGGCCATCCTGGTCTACAGAGTGAGTTCCAAGACAGGGCTACACAGAGAAACACTGTCTTGAAAGACCCCCACCTCCTAAAAATAATAAAGAAGTAATAGACAAAAAGCAAGAGAAAAATATGTGTGCCAAGGCTGCTGGTGGCTTTTCAGTGACTCCTCACCCTTCTGCACTGGATTCAGTTAAGTTCTAATCCACTAGTAGCTGGAAAAGAAGGGGAAGAGACAGAAGCAACCTGGAACAATAAGTCTCATGAAGGCCAGCCACCTCCATCACCAGCCCTCGACATATGTTCCTTCTTGTACTATTGACTAAACAACTTTGATCATGAAGGCAAGTTGGATTTAATGACAGTGTTTGTGTCTTTTTAAGTGTGTGTGTGTTTGTGTGTGTGTGTGTGTGTGTGTGTGTGCAATATTTCTGCTGTGATTACTGTTACTTGCAATCTAGTTGGCTTGTGTGTAGTTTCTTTAAAATTTTCTAATTCTTTTTTGTGTGTGTGTGTAAGTAAAATTCATGTCATTCCTCCTTATCTTTCTCTCTTACTCCATGTTTGTGTGCATGTGTGTGTGTGTGTTA
Source organism: Mus caroli (assembly GCF_978045245.1). Lineage (NCBI taxonomy): Eukaryota > Metazoa > Chordata > Mammalia > Rodentia > Muridae > Mus > Mus caroli. The sequence goes on along the minus strand of NW_028227276.1, from coordinate 19,452,320 downwards.
GTCTTGGGTACACAGATTAAAGAAATCATATTTCCAAGGATTCTTAGAAATAAACAAGGAAACCGGGTGTGGTGGAGCACCCCTTTAATCCCAGCACTTGGGAGGCAGAGGCAGGCAGATTTCTAAGTTCAAGGCCAGTCTGGTCCACAAGGTGAGTTCCAAGACAGCCAAGGCTACACAGAGAAACCCTGTCTCAAAAAAAAAAAAAAAAAAAAAAAAAAGAAATCAAACAAACAAAGAAATAAACAAGAAATCCTAACCCTCACCACCAATAAAACGGCTGTGATAACTGGTTCATGTCCCTCTCCTCCACAGGTAAGGATGTAGCTGCTTGTAAGTTAATACTCCATGTGTGTGTGTATATGATTCCATGGCCAGCTAGTACCAGCCCCAGATTTGTGTTTCAGAGATCTTTATTTATTTATTTTCCGTGCCTGAGCTTGTGTAGGTTGTACACCTCCAGGGAAACAACATAAAATCAAATCAGCTAACAAACCAACCCAAAAATGTAAAAGAATGGACTCATCTGGCATTTAAAAGTAATAGACTTCCGGGCAGTGTTGGGGCACACCTTTAATCCTACCACATTGGAGGCAGAGGCTGGCAGATTTGTGCATGCCAGGCCATCCTGGTCTACAGAGTGAGTTCCAAGACACCCAGGGCTACACAGAGAAACACTGTCTTGAAAGACCCCCACATCCTAAAAATAATAAAGAAGTAATAGACAAAAAGCAAGAGAAAAACATGTGTGCCAAGGCTGCTGGTGACTTTTCAGTGAATCCTCACCCTTCTGCACTGGATTCAGTTAAGTTCTATTCCACTAGTAGCTCCATGTTTGTGTGCATGTGTGTGTGTGTGTGTTAGTCTTGGGTACACAGATTAAAGAAATCATATTTCCAAGGAATATTTTTCCTGGAAATATGATTTTTTCAAGTAATATTTTTTTCCAAATAATATTTTTTAAAATATTTTCTTTCTTTCTTTCTTTCTTTCTTTCTTTCTTTCTTTCTTTCTTTCTTTCTTTCTTTCTTATTTCTTTCTTTCTTTCTTTCTCTCTTTCTTCTTTCTTTCTCTCTCTCTCTCTCTCTCTCTCTTTCTTTCTTCCAAAAATACTCAGAGACATCACACTCCCTGTAGCCAGGGATGAGTCTCAGGGAATGTATGTGAGCTTGCTTTGTTTTGTGGGGCCAAACTTGACAGACATTTCTTTTGGCTTTGTGTGTTTTGCCATCCAGCTCTCTTGCTCTGCTCACGCACTCACTCACTCACTCACTCACTCACTCACTCACTCACTCACAAACTAGCTTGTTTGCTGTGGTTGCCATTTCTATCTATCTCTGCACAGGGTTCCAAGACTGCCCTTTGGGAATCAAATGGGAGAGCAGAACTAAAGGCTTTTTGATAAAGCACCTAGAGTGCACACCAGCACCTTTGGACTGACTGGCTGCCTTCCCCCTTCCCCTCCTCCCCCTTCTTCAGATTCATTTATTATAGGTAAGTACACTGTAGCAGTTTTCAGACATACCAGAAGAGGGCACCAGATCTCATTCTGGGTGGTTGTGAACCACTATGTGGTTGCTGGGATTTGAACTCCTGATCTTCAGAAGAGCAGTCAAGGCTCTTAACCGCTGAGCCTCCAGCCTCCTGCATTCCTTCTTAAAGCATGAATGATCCCAGCATGGGAAGATGGTCTGCCCTCCCTCCCTTTTGAGCCATTTTCCCTCTTTCACCATACACTCAATAAAAGAAGTAAATGAATGAAGTCTCCAGCTATCTAAATTCTCTCACAACACCTCCCCCTCCCCCTCACTGCCTTCTCTCCCTATGTTTGGGTGGGGTTGGGGGAGGGGTGCGGTGGGGGGAAGGGATCTGCAAGTCTGTGAACTATTTGGGATGGCCTGGTTCTCTGAACTGCTGAGCCATGTCTATCCAGAGGCTGGCTGGCTAGTTTTCTGCCTCAAGTCCCTGAGTGATGATTTCAGTGTGAATTCTCTGAACTCACTGTCCTTTCAGGTCCACATTTGCTCTGGCAACCCACTGAACCAAACAATAGGCTCACACCGAGATCTACCCCAACAGAAAGAGGAAGCCTCCGCTCACTAGAAGACTTTCACTAGAAGCCTCACCCTGCCAGCAATTTAGGAATTGGTAAGGCCAATCTGGACAATATCTAAATGATTTCTACTTCATGTTTAATGCTTAATAAAATAAAACGTGTGTGAAGGTCTGAAGAGCGTTGACTGTTCTTCCAGAGGTCCTGAGTTCAATTCCCACGAACCACATGGTGACTTTGGAATCCGATGCACACTTCTGGTGTGTGTTGGAAGACAGCTGCAGTGTACTCATATAAATAAAAAAATAAATAAAACCTTCAAAAATAAAATAAAACAAAGCTTGTGAAGAAATTGAGCATCTTAATTTTATTTTATTGTATTGTATTTCACACAAACACACACACAGTATTTATATATATATAAAATCAACTGGCACAGAAACGCACATTACCTAAGTTAGCTGGGAGTGGTTGGATTGGATATGCAGTCAGTAAAGTTTTGCTGTTGCTCTTTTTTTTGGGGTGGGGTGGGGTGGGCTGTTTAAATAGTACAGCAGAGCAGTGGTGGCACATGCCTTTGGGAGCACTTGGGAGGCAGAGGCAGGCAGATTTCTGAATTGGAGGCCAGCCTGGTCTACAGAGTGAGTTCCAGGACAGCCCGGGCTACACAGAGAAACCCTGTCTGGAAAAACAAACAAACAAACAAACAAACAAACAAACAAACAATCCCAAGCAAAACCCAATCCAAACTTCACAAAAGGGAGGGACACTATAACAAATTACAATTGCTTGTATATATAGAAAAAAATTTCCTTCCCCCCCGCCCCTAATAACCCTGGTTCAATTAAATACGAAACTAACTAAGTTTACTAACTAAGTAATCACACACACACATGCCTTTGGGAGCACTTGGGAGGCAGAGGCAGGCAGATTTCTGAATTGGAGGCCAGCCTGGTCTACAGAGTGAGTTCCAGGACAGCCCGGGCTACACAGAGAAACCCTGTCTGGAAAAACAAACAAACAAACAAACAAACAAAGAAACAAACAATCCCAAGCAAAACCCAATCCAAACTTCACAAAAGGGAGGGACACTATAACAAATTACAATTGCTTGTATATATAGAAAAAAATTTCCTTCCCCCCCGCCCCTAATAACCCTGGTTCAATTAAATACGAAACTAACTAAGTTTACTAACTAAGTAATCACACACACACATACATACATACAGACAGACAGACATACATACATACATACATACATAAAACAAATAATGATAACTAAGTGGCATGGAACTGCTCACACAGTTTGGATGCCACTTGCCCACCCTACCTCCATCACATGCCTGCAGAAATTATTGAGTGTCCGGCCTGGTCTGTCTTGTATGTTTTTGCACCATGTACAGAGACTTTGTCTCTCATAAATAAATGAATACAGAGAAAGATATTCATTGATCTATACATGCCTGTGCTCAGAGGGCAAAGCTGCTGGCTGTTAAGGTATAGGTAAAAGAGTAAGGCCTAGATGGAATTTGAAGGCCTACTTCAGATTAGATAAGGGCTAGGTAACCTCTTACCTGGCTAGCCTGCCATTTTGTGCTGTTAACTACTATTATAAGGACACTTTCTCACAGCTTGTTTCTGCTGTTACTGCCAGAATTGATTACATATTCTCCTTGGATGTGTCCTCAGAAACCAATCAAGATAGAAGCCAATCGAACTGCTTCCTTTGTTCTAAAGTTATCTGCAATAGGCTTGGACTCAAACTGACCACCCAGCAGCATTTCCTACACCCGCACATGTGTATACTTTTCTGGCATTTGCTCCTAGAACCTGCACTGGGGATGGAACCCCCGCCCTGCCCTAACACAAGAGAGACACCCACACCACCGATTCAGTGCACAGACTACTTAGAATCAGACTTCTATTTTGAGTAGGGTGTGAGTGAGTAAAGTTTAAGTTCCCAAGGCCTCCCTGGGAACTGACATCTTACTTGGAAGAAAGAGACTTGTACGTGGGCAACTGACTTTCTGGTTTGCAATTTAAGACATGAATGTCACACTATTGATGGCCAAGACACTGGATGTCCTGATTTTATTAGTGTGTGTGTGTGTGTGTGTGTGTGTGTGTGTGTGTGTGTGTGTGTGTGTGACTCCATGGCCAAGCTAGCCCCCCCCCCCCAGATGTGTGTTTCTTATTTATTTATTTATTTCTTGGGCCTGTGCTTGTGTATGACCTCGGCAACACTTCCTGAAAACCAAACCAAGCTAAACTAAAGCAAACAACTATGGCTGTCTGCCTGCCTGCCTGCCTGCCTACACAGAGAAATGATATCTCCAATCAAGTAACACTACCTCCTAAGTCTGCCTGTTTCTCTTTTTCTTTTTTTCTTTCTTTTTTTCTTCTGCCCCCTCTCTCTGTTCCCCCCTCTCCCTTCCTTCCTTCCTTCCTTCCTTCCTTCCTTCCTTCCTTCCTTCCTTCCTTCCTTCCTTCCTTCCTTCCATTCTTTCTTTCTTTCTTTCTTTCTTTCTTTCTTTCTTTCTTTCTTTCTTTCTTTCTTTCTTTCTTTCTTTTCTTTTCTTTTTTCTTTCTTAAATTTATTCTTTTCATATATAGTTTCTTAGTGTAAGCAGCCCTGGCTGTCTTGAAGACACTTTGTAGGCCTCAATCCAGTAAGAGCCTGCCTCTGCTTTTCAAATGCTGGCATGAAAGTTGTATACCACTATGACCGGCTATGATTCTTATCTTCTTATTTTTGTTCCCTCTCCCCTCTTCCTTTTTATGATTTTTGCTTTTGACAGGCAGTGGTTGTGGCAGTGCTGGCAGAGGGAGGTGGATCACTGTAACTTTGCAGCTAGCTTATTCTACAGTCTGAGTTACACAAAAGGAGTTTCAGAATGACTGGTTATATTTTTCATTTATTATGCATTTTAATTATAATTTAATTAAACCAAAAGAATTTAGACTGACCAATTCAGAGTCTGGCATTTAAAAGTATAACAAAAGACAGTATGAGGCTGTCTGTGGATGGTCAAGGGTTCTGGCTGCTTTAGGGAGCCTCCTCACCTTTCTGCACATGCAAACTAGGCTACCTAGAGGCTGGACACAAAAGCTACCTTGAGCATTAGGTCACGTGACAGTCAGCCACCTCCATCTTTATGAGGATAGATGTCAGTCAGAGGACAAGATGGCTGCCACCCACTTGTCACCTTCCATATGCAGGCACACCACCTCCCTTCTGTTTTTGGATAAAAGACACATAACAATTTTTATTATTTACAGTAAGCCTTAAATAACACTCTGACAGCTGTGCAGATTTCTACTTGCTATGTGATTTGAATTTCCTTTTTTTGTTTTTTTTCTTTTAATTAATTTTCAGGAAATGCATGGTGGATTCACCTAGGTTCTGGTGCCTTCTTCTGTCATCTAGGCAGCAGATAGAGCACATACACACACACATACTTTGAAAACTAATAGTAATAATAACAAACAAACAAATAAAAGAAAAGAAGGTTAAAAAAAAAAAGATTCTAGCTTCTGCCTGGATGTGTAGGTGGCAGAAGCAGGCAGAGAGGACCTCTGTGAGTTTGAGGCTACCCAAGCCTACAGAGCAAGTTCCAAGCAGGGATGCCAGGGCTACATCAAGAGAAACCCTATCTTGGGGCAAAAGAAAACAAAAGCAGAAAAGGTTCTGGCTTTTATTTTCAGACATATGATTCTTCTAGCAGTATTGACTATTGAACTTTGATCATGAAGGCACATTCGATTTTATGACAGAGTTTGTGTGTGTGTGTGTGTGTGTGTGTGTGTGTGTGCAATATTTCTGCTGTAATTGTGGTTACATGCCATCTAGTGGTTTATGTTTGATTTCTGTAATCTTTTTTTCTAATTCTTTTTTATTGTAATTGTAATTTTAATTTAATTTAATTTTATTTTATTTTTTGTTTTACGAAACAGGGTTTCTCTGTATAGCCCTGGCTGTCCTGGAACTCACTTTGCAGACTAGGCTGACCTCGAACCCAGAAATCTTCCCATCTCTGCCTCCGGAGTGCTGGGATTAAAGGTATGTGCCACCAGTCCCGGCTATTTTTTAATTTTTAAATTTTATTTATTTAATATAGCTTTGTTTTTTCATGATGCACTTTCTCTCTGTAACCCTGGCTGTCCTGGAACTCACTCTGTAGACCATGATGGCCTTGAACATATTAATCTGTCTGCCTCTGCTTCCCAAATGCTGGGATTAAAAGCACCACTGCCCAGACTAAGTTTTTTTTTTTTTTGAAAATCTCTCTCTCTCTCTCTCTCTCTCTCTCTCTCTCTCTTTCTTTCTATTATTTTTTTCTTTTTACTGAGATACAGTTTCTCTGTGTAGCCCTAGCTGACTTGACACTAACTCTGTAACCCAGGGTGACCTTGAACACAGAAATCTGCCCGAGGTTAAAGGTATGTTCCACAATTGCCTCAGGTCTACTCTAATTCTATTTGAAAAAATTATGTGTGTATGTATAATTATATGTATGTATGTATGTATGTATAGAAGTAATATTAATCCATTAATATCTCTTTTTCCTAAAATTCATGTCATTCCAGGTCCACAAAGTGAGTTCCAGGACTACACAGAGAAACCCTGTTTCAAAATAAAAAAAACCCAGCACTCGGGAGGCAGAGGCAGGCGGATTTCTGAGTTCGAGGCCAGCCTGGTCTACAGAGTGAGTTCCAGGACAGCCAGGGCTATACAGAGAAACCCTGTCTCGAAAAACCAAAAAAAAAAAAAAAAAAAAAAAAAAATTAAAAAATCAAAATAAAAAAAAAATATCTCAGATAGGGATTCATTGTGTAGCCCTGGCTGACTTGGAAGTCACTCCTTAAGCCAGGGTGACCTTGAATGCAGAAATCTGCCTGAGGCTAAAGGTGTGGTCCACAATTGCCTCAGATCTACTGTAATTCTCTCTTTAAGAAAACAAGGGGGGGTGGGTATGGGGGACTTTTGGGATAGCATTGGAAATGTAATTGAGGAAAATACATAATAAAAAATATTTTTTAAAAAACATGTGTATTTATGTATAGAAGTAAAATTAATCCATTAATATCTCTTTTTCCTAAACTTCATGTCATTCCTCCTTATCTTTCTCTCTCACTCCATGTTTGTGTGCATGTGTGTATGTGTGTTAGTCCTGGGTACACAGATTAAGAAATCATATTTCCAAGGATTTTTAGAAATAAACAAGGAAGCCAGATATGCTGGAACACCCCTTTAATCGACCAGTACTCCGGGTGGCACTTTGTCATTTTCCCCCATACCGCGGAGGTCGACCAGATGTCAGAAAAAAGCCATTTTTTTTTTTTTTTTCTTTTTTGTATATAGGTCGACCAGTACTCCGGGTGGCACTTTGTCATTTTCCCCCATACCGGGGAGGTCGACCAGATGTCAGAAAAAAGCCAATTTTTTTTTTTCTTTTTTGTATATAGGTCGACCAGTACTCCGGGTGGCACTTTGTCTTTTTCCCCCAAACCGCGGGGGTCGACCAGATGTCGGAAAGACGCGAACTATTGTTTTTGTTTTTTTTTAATATATATAACTATACTCGTGCAGGTAGACAAATGTATATATGTGCCTCTTTTACTTTATAATTTTTTTTTTTTTTAATGGACTGCGAGGTCAACCAGTACTCCATGTGGCACTTTTTCTTTTTCCCCCAAAGTGCGGAGGTCGACCAGATGTCATAAAGACGCCAATATTTTTATTTAGGTATCAATGGAGAAATATATATAGACAAATGTGTATGTGTGTGTGTGTATATATAACTTTTTTTTATATATATATAACCACACACATACACGTAGACAAATGTATATGTGTGCCTCTTTTACTTTATACATATATATATGTGTATATGTGTATATATGTATATATATACATATGTATATATATATATATTTTTTTTTTAAATGGACTGGGAGGTCGACCAGCACACCGGGTGGCACTTTGTCTTTTTCCCCCAATCCGTGGAGGTCGACCAGATGTCAGAAAGACTCCAACTTCTTTACCTTTTTCTTTTTAAAATATTATATAACTGCATACGTATACACAGACAAATAGCCGTGCCTCTTTTACTTTTTTATACATATTTTTTATTTTATTTATTTATTTATTTATTTATTTATTTATTTATTTATTTAAATGAACTGGGAAGTTGACCGTAGTACTCCGGGAGGCCTTGTCTTTTTCTCCACACAATGCGGTCGATAGAATGTCTGATCTGGATTTCTTTTCTGATTTTCCTTTTGTTTTGTTTTGCGGAATAAATTGAAGGTCGACCAGTTATCCTTACTCGAGTTTTGTTTGTTTTCCTTTTTTAATTTTAAAAGGATGTTATATTTATTTATTTATATATATATATATATATATATATATATATATATATATATATATATATGCGGGGACACACACACACTTTTTTTTTTTTTTTTTAATAGACCTGGCTGTCCTGGACCTCACTTTGTAGACCAGGCTGGCCTTGAACTCAGAAATCCGCCTGCCTCTGCCTCCGGAGTGCTGGGATTAAAGGCGTGCGCCACCACGCCCGGCTTTTTTTTTAAATTTGTGTGTGTGTGTGTGTGTGGAGGGGGGCAATCGGTGCTCTTAACCACTAAGCCATCTCTCCAGCCCATCTTAAAATCCTTAGGTTGATGATCTGACTTTTCTGTTTTCTTCCTTTAACAAAACTGGTAAGTCAGCTGGCAAAAAGGATTTTCTTTTCATATATATTCCAAAAATGGGTAACTTGTAAATAGTGGTCTGTCTGCTGTTTGCTTGCTTGCTTGCTTGCTTGCTTGCTTGCTTGCTTGCTTGCTTGCTTTTTTCTTTTTCCCCCGAGACAGTGTTTCTCTGTGTAGTCTTGGCTGCCCAGGAACTCACTCTGTAGACCACCCTGGCCTCAATCAAACTCAGAAATCCTCCTGCCTCTGTCTGCCTCACAAGTGCTGGGAGTAAAGGTGTGCTGCACCACTGCCTGGCATTACTACTACTACTACTACTACTACTACTACTACTACTATTATTATTATTAGACATAATGAGATCAACTAGTTGGCCCGGTTTCATTTATTCATTTGAAATTAGTTGGACCAATTAGTTGGCTGGTCTGGGAGGTTTCTTTTGTTTCCGATTTGGGTGTTTGTGGGGTGTCAGGTATCTCTCGGGTATCTCAACGGAATGGATGAAGGTTACAGTGATATGGCTAGATTTTTGTAAAGATTACTTTTCTTAATCTGAGGAAAAAATAAAATACTGGGCTACATCTATATTGCTTCATTTCTCTTTCTCTTTTCTTTCTTTCAGATAAGGAGGTCCGTCAGCCAATTCCTCCTGCCTTTCTGTTTTTCATAACCCACACACACAATGCAGGCTACATCCATAGTGGGGAACAATCATGGAGGAAGAGGTAGGCTTTGCATTGGGTAGCATTGTCTGAGCGATATGTTAGTGGACCAGAGAGTTTGGATATCAAGCCGTATAATGTTTCTTTTTTTCTTTTTTTTTTTAAGATTTATTTATTTATTACATGTAAGTACACTGTGGCTGTCTTCAGACACACCAGAAGAGGGAGTCAGATCTTGTTAAGGATGGTTGTGAGCCACCATGTGGTTGCTGGGATTTGAACTAAGGACCTTTGGAAGAGCAGTCGGGTGCTCTTACCTGCTGAGCCATCTCACCAGCCCTAATGTTTCTTAAAATATAGAAAAGTTCTAACAAAGTGATCTTTAACTTTTTTTTTCTCCTTCGGCTATGTACAATGAATTGTTTTGCTTGCTTGCTTGACTTTGTACAATGAATTGTTTTGCTTGCTTGCTTGACTTCATTTGGTTTGACATGGTTTCCCTTTGTACCCGTGCAGACTGCCCTTTGAGAATAAAATGGGAGGCCAGAACCAAAGTCTTTTGGATAAAGCACCACAATGGACTACGCACTAGCACTAACCCGTTTGGCTGCCTTCCTTCCCAAGGCACAGATTTTTCCCAGCATGGGAAAGACCTCCCTCCCTCCCTCCCTCCCTCCCTCCCTCCCTCCCTCCCTCCCTCCCTCCCTCCCTTTTGACCCAGTTTCATTCTTCCACCATACACTCAATAAAATAAAATAAAGTAAAATAAAATAAATAAAAGAATGAATGACGTTTCCAGTTATTTATTTGTCTAAGCTACCTAAATTCCCCTTCTACACCTCCCCCTACTCCCCACCCCAAGCCGCCATCTCCTCGTGGGGGTAGGGACCTGCACATCTGTGTCTTTCTCTCTGAACTCTTTGTTTTCTGGTCCACATTGATCCAGAGGAATGTAGCCCTTTGGAAATGGTAATGGAGTTGATAACACACCCTATCAGAAAGAGGAAGGCCCATTCACTCACTCATTCTCACCCAGCCCTGTTCTGCTACTTCTAAGGACAGAATCTTCTGGACAGTATTTACATGGCTTGCTATTTCTAAATTTTGGTTTTGGTTTTGGTGTTTTTGGTTTTGTTTTGTTTTTTTGTTTGTTTTTTTTCTTTTTCTTTTTTTCAAGACAGGATTTCTCTGTGTAGCCCTGGCTGTCCTGGAACTCACTCTGTAGACCAGGCTGAACTCAAACTCAGAAATCCGCCTGCCTGCCTCTGCCTCCCAAGTGCTGAGATTAAAGGTGTGTGCCCACCCACCACTGCCTGGCTCTATTTTTTTTTAAACATTATGTATGTATGTATGTATGTATGTATGTATGTATGTACGTACGCATGCATGCATGCATGCATGCAGGCATTGTTTCAGACACACACCAGAATAATACATGGGATCCCACGACAGATGGTTGTTAGCCACCACATGATTGTTGGAAATTGAACTCAGGAAGGACCTCTGGAAGAGAGGACAGTGCTCTTAACCACTGAGCCAGCTCTCCAAATAAAATTTGTGGAGAAATTGAGCATCTTAAAACCTTAGGCATCCTTCCTCCTCTCCACGTGGCCTCTCTCCCTCTTTCTACCTTCTCTCTTTCCCTCTGCCTTTGTACAATAAAGCTGTAAAACAACAACAACCTCTAGGCATGTGTGTCCCCTCTTTATGTATGTATGTGTGTATGTATGTATGTACTTACTTACTTACTTACTTTCTTACTTGTTCCGACCAGTGGTGCTTCATGCCTTTAATCCCAACACTTGGGAGGCAGAGGCAAAAAAAAAAAAAAGAAAAAAAAACCCCAAACCAAACCAAACCAAACCAAAACGACAACAACAACTACAACAAAAAACATCAAACAAAGTTTGGGTCTTAGTGAAGTAAGCAAGGCACAACCTGCAGGCAGGCAGGACTGATGAATTTGTACGTCTTACCCCTTCAGAGTTTACCAGAGGCTTAAAGGACTGAGTTTTTGGGACTGCCCTGAGACAATATATATCTTCCTTCCTTCCTTCCTTCCTTCCTTCCTTCCTTCCTTCCTTCCTTCCTTCCTTCCATTTATTTATTTATTTATTTATTTATTTATTTATTTAAAGTACCCTGTAGCTGACTTAAGATGTACCAGAAGAGGGTGTCAGATCTCATTACAGGTGATTGGTAGTTGAACTCAGGGCCTTTGGAAAATCACTGTTTTACCTGCTGAGCCATTTCTCTCACCAACCTAGTTCTGTCTTTCTGTCTTTCTGTCTGTCTGTCTGTCTGTCTGTCTGTCTATCTGTCTCTCTGTCTTTCTCTCTTCCTTCATCCTGGCATCAATCAACACAGACTGTTTTGTGAGGTAAACTTAATAAACTTCTAGCTCCTCTCTTGTTCTCTTACTTCTTTCTCTCTTGCTACTTCTCTACTCTCTCTGCCTCTACTAAAAATGAAGAAGAAGAAGAAGAAGAGGAAGAAGAGGAGGAGGAGGAGGAGGAGGAGGAGGAGGAGGAGGAGGAGGAGGAGGAGGAAAAGAAACCTCTAGCTCATGCAAGGGGGATGTAGGAAGGACACCACCTTCTTTCTTTCTTTCTTTCTTTCTTTCTTTCTTTCTTTCTTTCTTTCTTTCTTTCTTTCTTTCTCTCTCTCTCTCTCTCTCTCTCTCTCTCTCTCTCTCTCTCTCTCTCTCTCTCTTTCTTCTTCCAAAAATACTCAGGGACATCACACTCCCTGTAGCCAGGGATGAGTCTCAGGGAATGTATGTGAGCTTGCTTTGTTTTGTGGGGCCAAACTTGACAGACATTTCTTTTGGCTTTGTGTGTTTTGCCAGCCAGCTCTCTTGCTCTGCTCACTCACTCACTCACTCACTCACTAACTAGCTTGTTTGCTGTGGTTGCCATTTCTATCTATCTCTGCACAGGGTTCCAAGACTGCCCTTTGGGAATCAAATGGGAGAGCAGAACTAAAGGCTTTTTGATAAAGCACCTAGAGTGCACACCAGCACCTTTGGACTGACTGGCTGCCTTCCCCCTCCCCCTCCTCCCCCTTCTTCAGATTCATTTATTATAGGTAAGTACACTGTAGCAGTTTTCAGACACACCAGAAGAGGGCACCAGATCTCATTGTGGGTGGTTGTGAACCACTATGTGGTTGCTGGGATTTGAACTCATGATCTTCAGAAGAGCAGTCAGGGCTCTTAACCGCTGAGCCTCCAGCCTCCTGCATTCCTTCTTAAAGCATGAATGATCCCAGCATGGGAAGATGGTCTGCCCTCCCTCCCTTTTGAGCCATTTTCCCTCTTTCACCATACGCTCAATAAAAGAAGTAAATGAATGAAGTCTCCAGCTATTTGTTCGAGCTATCTAAATTCTCTCACAACACCTCCCCCTCCCCCTCACTGCCTTCTCTCCCTATGTTTGGGTGGGGCTGGGGGAGGGGTGGGGTGGGGGGAAGGGATCTGCAAGTCGTCCCTGCAGGTTTGTGGACTATTTGGGATGGTCTGGTTCTCTGAACTGCTGAGCCATGTCTATCCAGAGGCTGGCTGGCTAGTTTTCTGCCTCAAGTCCCTGAGTGATGATTTCAGTGTGAATTCTCTGAACTCACTGTCCTTTCAGGTCCACATTTGCTCTGGCAACCCACTGAACCAAACAATAGGCTCACACTGAGATCTTTGGAAATGGTAATGGAGTTGATAACACACCCCAACAGAAAGAGGAAGCCTCCGCTCACTAGAAGACTTTCACTAGAAGCCTCACCCTGCCAGCAATTTAGGAATTGGTAAGGCCAATCTGGACAATATTTAAATGATTTCTACTTCATGTTTAATGCTTAATAAAATAAAACGTGTGTGAAGGTCTGAAGAGTGTTGACTGTTCTTCCAGAGGTCCTGAGTTCAATTCCCACGAACCACATGGTGACTTTGGAATCCGATGCACACTTCTGGTGTGTGTTGGAAGACAGCTGCAGTGTACTCATATAAATAAAAAAATAAATAAAACCTTCAAAAATAAAATAAAACAAAGCTTGTGAAGAAATTGAGCATCTTAATTTTATTTTATTGTATTGTATTTCACACACACACAGTATTTTATATATATATATATATATAATCAACTGGCACAGAAACGCACATTACCTAAGTTAGCTGGGAGTGGTTGGATTGAATATGCAGAGAAGGAAGGAACATTTGCAGTTTTGCTGTTGCTCTTTTTTTTGGGGGGGGGGTGGGCTGTTTAAATAGTACAGCAGAGCAGTGGTGGCACATGCCTTTGGGAGCACTTGGAAGGCAGAGGCAGGCAGATTTCTGAATTGGAGGCCAGCCTGGTCTACAGAGTGAGTTCCAGTACAGCCCGGGCTACACAGAGAAACCCTGTCTGGAAAAACCAACCAACAAACAAACAAACAATCCCAAGCAAAACCCAATCCAAACTTCACAAAAGGGAGGGACACTATAACAAATTACAATTGCTTGTATATATAGAAAAAAATTTCCTTCCCCCCCCCAAATAACCCTGGTTCAATTAAATACTAAACTAACTAAGTAATCTCACACATACAAACATACATACATAAAACAAATAATGATTACGTGGCATGGAACTGCTTACACAGTTTGGATGCCACCTCCATCACATGCCTGCAGAAATTATTGAGTGGCCGGCCTGGTCTGTCTTGTATGTTTTTGCACCATGTACTTTGTCTCTCATAAATAAATGAATATAGAGAAAGATATTCATTGATCTATACATGCCTGTGCGATGGCTCAGAGGGCAAAGCTGCTGTCTGTTAAGGTATAGGTAAAAGAGTAAGGCCTAGATGGAATGTTAAGGACTGAGGAAACTATTAAGGCCTAGATGGAATGTGAAGGCCTACTTCAGATTAGATAAGGGCTAGGTAACCTCTTACCTGGCTAGCCTGCCATTCTGCTGTTACTGCCAGAATTGATTACATATTCTCCTTGGATGTGTCCTCAGAAACCAATCAAGATAGAAGCCAATCGAACTGCTTCCTTTATTCTATAGTTATCTGCAATAGGCTTGGACTCAAACTGACCACCCAGCAGCATTTCCTACACCCGCACATGTGTATACTTTTCTGGCATTTGCTCCTAGAACCTGCACTGGGGATGGAACCCCCGCCCTGCCCCAACACAAGAGAGACACCCAAACCACCGATTCAGTGCACAGACTACTTAGAATCAGACTTCTATTTTGAGTAGGGTGTGAGTGAGTAAAGTGTAAGTTCCCAAGGCCTCCCTGGGAACTGACATCTTACTTGGAAGAAAGAGACTTGTACGTGGGCAACTGACTTTCTGGTTTGCAATTTAAGACATGAATGTCACACTATTGATGGCCAAGACACTGGATGTCCTGATTTTATTAGTGTGTGTGTGTGTGTGTGTGTGTGTGTGTGTGTGTGTGTGTGTGACTCCATGGCCAAGCTAGCCCCCCCCTCCCAGATGTGTGTTTCTTATTTATTTATTTATTTCTTGGGCCTGTGCTTGTGTATGACCTCGGCAACACTTCCTGAAAACCAAACCAAGCTAAACTAAAGCAAAAAACTATGGCTGTCTGCCTGCCTGCCTGCCTACACAGAGAAATGATATCTCCAATCAAGTAACACTACCTCCTAAGTCTGCCTGTTTCTCTTTTTCTTTTTTTTCTTTCTTTTTTTCTTCTGCTCCCTCTCTCTGTTCCCCCCTCTCCCTTTCTTCCTTCCTTCCTTCCTTCTTTCCTTCCTTCCTTCCTTCCTTCCTTCCTTCCTTCCTTCCTTCCTTCCTTCCTTTCTTTCTTTCTTTCTTTCTTTCTTTCTTTCTTTCTTTCTTTCTTTCTTTCTTTTCTTTTTTTTTCTTTCTTTTCCTTTTTTTTTCTTTCTTAAATTTATTCTTTTCATACATAGTTTCTTAGTGTAAGCAGCCCTGGCTGTCTTGAAGACACTTTGTAGGCCTCAATCCAGTAAGAGCCTGCCTCTGCTTTTCAAATGCTGGCATGAAAGTTGTATACCACTATGACCGGCTACGATTCTTATCTTCTTATTTTTGTTCCCTCTCCCCTCTTCCTTTTTATGATTTTTGCTTTTGACAGGCAGTGGTTGTGGCAGTGCTGGCAGAGGGAGGTGGATCACTGTAACTTTGCAGCTAGCTTATTCTACAGTCTGAGTTACACAAAAGGGGTTTCAGAATGACTGGTTATATTTTTCATTTATTATGCATTTTAATTATAATTTAATTAAACCAAAAGAATTTAGACTGACCAATTCAGAGTCTGGCATTTAAAAGTATAACAAAAGACAGTATGAGGCTGTCTGTGGATGGTCAAGGGTTCTGGCTGCTTTAGGGAGCCTCCTCACCTTTCTGCACATGCAAACTAGGCCACCTAGAGGCTGGAAACAAAAGCTACCTTGAGCATTAGGTCACGTGACAGTCAGCCACCTCCATCTTTATGAGGATAGATGTCAGTCAGAGGACAAGATGGCTGCCACCCACTTGTCACCTTCCATATGCAGGCACACCACCTCCCTTCTGTTTTTGGATAAAAGACACATAACAATTTTTATTATTTACAGTAAGCCTTAAATAACACTCTGACAGCTGTGCAGATTTCTACTTGCTATGTGATTTGAATTTCCTTTTTTTGTTTTTTTTTCTTTTAATTAATTTTCAGGAACTGCATGGTGGATTCACCTAGGTTCTGGTGCCTTCTTCTGTCATGCAGTCATCTAGGCAGCAGATAGAGCACATACACACACACATACTTTGAAAACTAATAGTAATGATAACAAACAAACAAATAAAAGAAAGGAAGGTTAAAAAAAAAAAGAGATTCTAGCTTCTGCCTGGATGTGTAGGTGGCAGAAGCAGGCAGAGAGGGCCTTTGTGAGTTTGAGGCTACCCAAGCCTACAGAGCAAGTTCCAGGCAGGGATGCCAGGGCTACATCAAGAGAAACCCTATCTTGGGGCAAAAGAAAACAAAAGCAGAAAAGGTTCTGGCTTTTATTTTCAGACGTATGATTCTTCTAGCAGTATTGACTATCGAACTTTGATCATGAAGGCACATTCGATTTTATGACAGAGTTTGTGTGTGTGTGTGCAATATTTCTGCTGTAATTGTGGTTACATGCCATCTAGTGGTTTATGTTTGATTTCTGTAATCTTTTTTTCTAATTCTTTTTCATTGTAATTGTAATTTTAATTTAATTTAATTTTATTTTATTTTTTGTTTTACGAAACAGGGTTTCTCTGTATAGCCCTGGCTGTCCTGGAACTCACTTTGCAGACTAGGCTGACCTCGAACCCAGAAATCTTCCCATCTCTGCCTCCGGAGTGCTGGGATTAAAGGTATGTGCCACCAGTCCCGGCTAATTTTTAATTTTTAAATTTTATTTATTTAATATAGCTTTGTTTTTTCATGATGCACTTTCTCTCTGTAACCCTGGCTGTCCTGGAACTCACTCTGTAGACCATGATGGCCTTGAACATATTAATCTGTCTGCCTCTGCTTCCCAAATGCTGGGATTAAAAGCACCACTGCCCAGACTAAGTTTTTTTTTTTTAAATCTCTCTCTCTCTCTCTCTCTCTCTCTCTCTCTCTCTCTTTCTTTCTATTATTTTTTTCTTTTTACTGAGATACGGTTTCTCTGTGTAGCCCTAGCTGACTTGACACTAACTCTGTAACCCAGGGTGACCTTGAACACAGAAATCTGCCCGAGGTTAAAGGTATGTTCCACAATTGCCTCAGGTCTACTCTAATTCTATTTGAAAAAATTATGTGGGTATGTATGATTATATGTATGTATGTATGTATGTATGTATGTATAGAAGTAATATTAATCCATTAATATCTCTTTTTCCTAAAATTCATGTCATTCCAGGTCCACAAAGTGAGTTCCAGGACTACACAGAGAAACCCTGTTTCAAAATAAAAAAAAAAAATCTCAGATAGGGATTCATTGTGTAGCCCTGGCTGACTTGGAAGTCACTCCTTAAGCCAGGGTGACCTTGAATGCAGAAATCTGCCTGAGGCTAAAGGTGTGGTCCACAATTGCCTCAGATCTACTGTAATTCTCTCTTTAAGAAAACAAGGGGGGGAGGGTATGGGGGACTTTTGGGATAGCATTGGAAATGTAATTGAGGAAAATACATAATAAAAAATATTTTTAAAAAAACATGTGTATTTATGTATAGAAGTAATATTAATCCATTAATATCTCTTTTTCCTAAACTTCATGTCATTCCTCCTTATCTTTCTCTCTCACTCCATGTTTGTGTGCATGTGTGTATGTGTGTTAGTCCTGGGTACACAGATTAAGAAATCATATTTCCAAGGATTTTTAGAAATAAACAAGGAAGCCAGGTGTGCTGGAACACCCCTTTAATCCCAGCACTTGGGAGGCAGAGGCAGGCAGATTTCTAAGTTCAAGTCCAGCCTGGTCCACAAAGTGAGTTCCAGGACAGCCAAGGCTACACAGAGAAAACCTGTCTCAAAAAAAAAAAAAAAAAAATCAAACACACAAACAAACAAAGAAATAAACAAGAATTCCTAACCCAGACCACCAATAAAAAGGCTGTGGAAACTCTTTCATGTCTCTCTCCCCCACAGGTAAGTATGTACCTGCTTGTAAATTAATACTCCATGTGTGTGTATAGGATTCCATGGCCAGCTAGTACCAGCCCCAGATTTGTGTTTCAGAGATCTTTACTTATTTATTTTCCATGCCTGAGCTTGTGTAGGTTGTACACCTCCAGGGAAACAACATAAAATCAAATCAGCTAACAAACAAACAGAAAAATGTAAAAGAATGGACTCATCTGGCATTTAAAAGTAATAGACTTCCGGGCAGTGTTGGGGCACACCTTTAATCCTACCACATTGGAGGCAGAGGCTGGCAGATTTGTGCATGCCAGGCCATCCTGGTCTACAGAGTGAGTTCCAAGACACCCAGGGCTACACAGAGAAACACTGTCTTGAAAGACCCCCACATCCTAAAAATAATAAAGAAGTAATAGACAAAAAGCAAGAGAAAAATATGTGTGCCATCCCAGCACTCGGGAGGCAGAGGCAGGCGGATTTCTGAGTTCGAGGCCAGCCTGGTCTACAGAGTGAGTTCCAGGACAGCGAGGGCTACACAGAGAAACCCTGTCTCGAAAAACCAAAAAAAAAAAAAAAAAGAAAACAAAAACAACAACAAAAAAAAAACATGTGTGCCAAGGCTGCTGGTGACTTTTCAGTGAATCCTCACCCTTCTGCACTGGATTCAGTTAAGTTCTATTCCACTAGTAGCTCCATGTTTGTGTGCATGTGTGTGTGTGTGTGTTAGTCTTGGGTACACAGATTAAAGAAATCATATTTCCAAGGAATATTTTTCCTGGAAATATGATTTTTTCAAGTAATATTTTTCCAAATAATATTTTTAAAAATATTTTCTTTCTTTCTTTCTCTCTTTTTCTTTCTTTCTTTCTCTCTTTTTCTTTCTTTCTTTCTTTCTTTCTTTCTTTCTTTCTTTCTTTCTTTCTTTCTTTCTTTCTCTCTCTCTCTCTCTCTCTCTTTCTTTCTTTCTTCCAAAAATACTCAGGGACATCACACTCCCTGTAGCCAGGGATGAGTCTCAGGGAATGTATGTGAGCTTGCTTTGTTTTGTGGGGCCAAACTTGACAGACATTTCTTTTGGCTTTGTGTGTTTTGCCAGCCAGCTCTCTTGCTCTGCTCACTCACTTACTCACTCACTCACTAACTAGCTTGTTTGCTGTGGTTGCCATTTCTATCTATCTCTGCACAGGGTTCCAAGACTGCTTTTTGGGAATCAAATGGGAGAGCAGAACTAAAGGCTTTTTGATAAAGCACCTAGAGTGCACACCAGCACCTTTGGACTGACTGGCTGCCTTCCCCCTCCCCCTCCTCCCCCTTCTTCAGATTCATTTATTATAGGTAAGTACACTGTAGCAGTTTTCAGACACACCAGAAGAGGGCACCAGATCTCATTGTGGGTGGTTGTGAACCACTATGTGGTTGCTGGGATTTGAACTCCTGATCTTCAGAAGAGCAGTCAAGGCTCTTAACCGCTGAGCCTCCAGCCTCCTGCATTCCTTCTTAAAGCATGAATGATCCCAGCATGGGAAGATGGTCTGCCCTCCCTCCCTTTTGAGCCATTTTCCCTCTTTCACCATACACTCAATAAAAGAAGTAAATGAATGAAGTCTCCAGCTATCTAAATTCTCTCACAACACCTCCCCCTCCCCCTCACTGCCTTCTCTCCCTATGTTTGGGTGGGGTTGGGGGAGGGGTGCGGTGGGGGGAAGGGATCTGCAAGTCTGTGAACTATTTGGGATGGCCTGGTTCTCTGAACTGCTGAGCCATGTCTATCCAGAGGCTGGCTGGCTAGTTTTCTGCCTCAAGTCCCTGAGTGATGATTTCAGTGTGAATTCTCTGAACTCACTGTCCTTTCAGGTCCACATTTGCTCTGGCAACCCACTGAACCAAACAATAGGCTCACACCGAGATCTACCCCAACAGAAAGAGGAAGCCTCCGCTCACTAGAAGACTTTCACTAGAAGCCTCACCCTGCCAGCAATTTAGGAATTGGTAAGGCCAATCTGGACAATATCTAAATGATTTCTACTTCATGTTTAATGCTTAATAAAATAAAACGTGTGTGAAGGTCTGAAGAGCGTTGACTGTTCTTCCAGAGGTCCTGAGTTCAATTCCCACGAACCACATGGTGACTTTGGAATCCGATGCACACTTCTGGTGTGTGTTGGAAGACAGCTGCAGTGTACTCATATAAATAAAAAAATAAATAAAACCTTCAAAAATAAAATAAAACAAAGCTTGTGAAGAAATTGAGCATCTTAATTTTATTTTATTGTATTGTATTTCACACAAACACACACACAGTATTTATATATATATAAAATCAACTGGCACAGAAACGCACATTACCTAAGTTAGCTGGGAGTGGTTGGATTGGATATGCAGTCAGTAAAGTTTTGCTGTTGCTCTTTTTTTTGGGGTGGGGTGGGGTGGGCTGTTTAAATAGTACAGCAGAGCAGTGGTGGCACATGCCTTTGGGAGCACTTGGGAGGCAGAGGCAGGCAGATTTCTGAATTGGAGGCCAGCCTGGTCTACAGAGTGAGTTCCAGGACAGCCCGGGCTACACAGAGAAACCCTGTCTGGAAAAACAAACAAACAAACAAACAAACAAACAAACAAACAAACAAACAATCCCAAGCAAAACCCAATCCAAACTTCACAAAAGGGAGGGACACTATAACAAATTACAATTGCTTGTATATATAGAAAAAAATTTCCTTCCCCCCCGCCCCTAATAACCCTGGTTCAATTAAATACGAAACTAACTAAGTTTACTAACTAAGTAATCACACACACACATGCCTTTGGGAGCACTTGGGAGGCAGAGGCAGGCAGATTTCTGAATTGGAGGCCAGCCTGGTCTACAGAGTGAGTTCCAGGACAGCCCGGGCTACACAGAGAAACCCTGTCTGGAAAAACAAACAAACAAACAAACAAACAAAGAAACAAACAATCCCAAGCAAAACCCAATCCAAACTTCACAAAAGGGAGGGACACTATAACAAATTACAATTGCTTGTATATATAGAAAAAAATTTCCTTCCCCCCCGCCCCTAATAACCCTGGTTCAATTAAATACGAAACTAACTAAGTTTACTAACTAAGTAATCACACACACACATACATACATACATACAGACAGACATACATACATACATACATACATAAAACAAATAATGATAACTAAGTGGCATGGAACTGCTCACACAGTTTGGATGCCACTTGCCCACCCTACCTCCATCACATGCCTGCAGAAATTATTGAGTGTCCGGCCTGGTCTGTCTTGTATGTTTTTGCACCATGTACAGAGACTTTGTCTCTCATAAATAAATGAATACAGAGAAAGATATTCATTGATCTATACATGCCTGTGCTCAGAGGGCAAAGCTGCTGGCTGTTAAGGTATAGGTAAAAGAGTAAGGCCTAGATGGAATTTGAAGGCCTACTTCAGATTAGATAAGGGCTAGGTAACCTCTTACCTGGCTAGCCTGCCATTTTGTGCTGTTAACTACTATTATAAGGACACTTTCTCACAGCTTGTTTCTGCTGTTACTGCCAGAATTGATTACATATTCTCCTTGGATGTGTCCTCAGAAACCAATCAAGATAGAAGCCAATCGAACTGCTTCCTTTGTTCTATAGTTATCTGCAATAGGCTTGGACTCAAACTGACCACCCAGCAGCATTTCCTACACCCGCACATGTGTATACTTTTCTGGCATTTGCTCCTAGAACCTGCACTGGGGATGGAACCCCCGCCCTGCCCTAACACAAGAGAGACACCCACACCACCGATTCAGTGCACAGACTACTTAGAATCAGACTTCTATTTTGAGTAGGGTGTGAGAGAGTAAAGTGTAAGTTCCCAAGACCTCCCTGGGAACTGACATCTTACTTGGAAGAAAGAGACTTGTACGTGGGCAACTGACTTTCTGGTTTGCAATTTAAGACATGAATGTCACACTATTGATGGCCAAGACACTGGATGTCCTGATTTTATTAGTGTGTGTGTGTGTGTGTGTGTGTGTGTGTGACTCCATGGCCAAGCTAGCCCCCCCCCCCAGATGTGTGTTTCTTATTTATTTATTTATTTCTTGGGCCTGTGCTTGTGTATGACCTCGGCAACACTTCCTGAAAACCAAACCAAGCTAAACTAAAGCAAACAACTATGGCTGTCTGCCTGCCTGCCTGCCTGCCTACACAGAGAAATGATATCTCCAATCAAGTAACACTACCTCCTAAGTCTGCCTGTTTCTCTTTTTCTTTTTTTCTTTCTTTTTTTCTTCTGCCCCCTCTCTCTGTTCCCCCCTCTCCCTTCCTTCCTTCCTTCCTTCCTTCCTTCCTTCCTTCCTTCCTTCCTTCCTTCCATTCTTTCTTTCTTTCTTTCTTTCTTTCTTTCTTTCTTTCTTTCTTTCTTTCTTTCTTTCTTTCTTTTCTTTTCTTTTTTCTTTCTTAAATTTATTCTTTTCATATATAGTTTCTTAGTGTAAGCAGCCCTGGCTGTCTTGAAGACACTTTGTAGGCCTCAATCCAGTAAGAGCCTGCCTCTGCTTTTCAAATGCTGGCATGAAAGTTGTATACCACTATGACCGGCTATGATTCTTATCTTCTTATTTTTGTTCCCTCTCCCCTCTTCCTTTTTATGATTTTTGCTTTTGACAGGCAGTGGTTGTGGCAGTGCTGGCAGAGGGAGGTGGATCACTGTAACTTTGCAGCTAGCTTATTCTACAGTCTGAGTTACACAAAAGGAGTTTCAGAATGACTGGTTATATTTTTCATTTATTATGCATTTTAATTATAATTTAATTAAACCAAAAGAATTTAGACTGACCAATTCAGAGTCTGGCATTTAAAAGTATAACAAAAGACAGTATGAGGCTGTCTGTGGATGGTCAAGGGTTCTGGCTGCTTTAGGGAGCCTCCTCACCTTTCTGCACATGCAAACTAGGCTACCTAGAGGCTGGACACAAAAGCTACCTTGAGCATTAGGTCACGTGACAGTCAGCCACCTCCATCTTTATGAGGATAGATGTCAGTCAGAGGACAAGATGGCTGCCACCCACTTGTCACCTTCCATATGCAGGCACACCACCTCCCTTCTGTTTTTGGATAAAAGACACATAACAATTTTTATTATTTACAGTAAGCCTTAAATAACACTCTGACAGCTGTGCAGATTTCTACTTGCTATGTGATTTGAATTTCCTTTTTTTGTTTTTTTTCTTTTAATTAATTTTCAGGAAATGCATGGTGGATTCACCTAGGTTCTGGTGCCTTCTTCTGTCATCTAGGCAGCAGATAGAGCACATACACACACACATACTTTGAAAACTAATAGTAATAATAACAAACAAACAAATAAAAGAAAAGAAGGTTAAAAAAAAAAAGATTCTAGCTTCTGCCTGGATGTGTAGGTGGCAGAAGCAGGCAGAGAGGACCTCTGTGAGTTTGAGGCTACCCAAGCCTACAGAGCAAGTTCCAAGCAGGGATGCCAGGGCTACATCAAGAGAAACCCTATCTTGGGGCAAAAGAAAACAAAAGCAGAAAAGGTTCTGGCTTTTATTTTCAGACATATGATTCTTCTAGCAGTATTGACTATTGAACTTTGATCATGAAGGCACATTCGATTTTATGACAGAGTTTGTGTGTGTGTGTGTGTGTGTGTGTGTGTGTGTGTGTGCAATATTTCTGCTGTAATTGTGGTTACATGCCATCTAGTGGTTTATGTTTGATTTCTGTAATCTTTTTTTCTAATTCTTTTTTATTGTAATTGTAATTTTAATTTAATTTAATTTTATTTTATTTTTTGTTTTACGAAACAGGGTTTCTCTGTATAGCCCTGGCTGTCCTGGAACTCACTTTGCAGACTAGGCTGACCTCGAACCCAGAAATCTTCCCATCTCTGCCTCCGGAGTGCTGGGATTAAAGGTATGTGCCACCAGTCCCGGCTATTTTTTAATTTTTAAATTTTATTTATTTAATATAGCTTTGTTTTTTCATGATGCACTTTCTCTCTGTAACCCTGGCTGTCCTGGAACTCACTCTGTAGACCATGATGGCCTTGAACATATTAATCTGTCTGCCTCTGCTTCCCAAATGCTGGGATTAAAAGCACCACTGCCCAGACTAAGTTTTTTTTTTTTTTGAAAATCTCTCTCTCTCTCTCTCTCTCTCTCTCTCTCTCTCTTTCTTTCTATTATTTTTTTCTTTTTACTGAGATACGGTTTCTCTGTGTAGCCCTAGCTGACTTGACACTAACTCTGTAACCCAGGGTGACCTTGAACACAGAAATCTGCCCGAGGTTAAAGGTATGTTCCACAATTGCCTCAGGTCTACTCTAATTCTATTTGAAAAAATTATGTGTGTATGTATAATTATATGTATGTATGTATGTATGTATAGAAGTAATATTAATCCATTAATATCTCTTTTTCCTAAAATTCATGTCATTCCAGGTCCACAAAGTGAGTTCCAGGACTACACAGAGAAACCCTGTTTCAAAATAAAAAAAACCCAGCACTCGGGAGGCAGAGGCAGGCGGATTTCTGAGTTCGAGGCCAGCCTGGTCTACAGAGTGAGTTCCAGGACAGCCAGGGCTATACAGAGAAACCCTGTCTCGAAAAACCAAAAAAAAAAAAAAAAAAAAAAAAAAAAATTAAAAAATCAAAATAAAAAAAAAATATCTCAGATAGGGATTCATTGTGTAGCCCTGGCTGACTTGGAAGTCACTCCTTAAGCCAGGGTGACCTTGAATGCAGAAATCTGCCTGAGGCTAAAGGTGTGGTCCACAATTGCCTCAGATCTACTCTTTAAGAAAACAAGGGGGGGTGGGTATGGGGGACTTTTGGGATAGCATTGGAAATGTAATTGAGGAAAATACATAATAAAAAATATTTTTTAAAAAACATGTGTATTTATGTATAGAAGTAAAATTAATCCATTAATATCTCTTTTTCCTAAACTTCATGTCATTCCTCCTTATCTTTCTCTCTCACTCCATGTTTGTGTGCATGTGTGTATGTGTGTTAGTCCTGGGTACACAGATTAAGAAATCATATTTCCAAGGATTTTTAGAAATAAACAAGGAAGCCAGATATGCTGGAACACCCCTTTAATCGACCAGTACTCCGGGTGGCACTTTGTCATTTTCCCCCATACCGCGGAGGTCGACCAGATGTCAGAAAAAAGCCATTTTTTTTTTTTTTTTCTTTTTTGTATATAGGTCGACCAGTACTCCGGGTGGCACTTTGTCATTTTCCCCCATACCGGGGAGGTCGACCAGATGTCAGAAAAAAGCCAATTTTTTTTTTTCTTTTTTGTATATAGGTCGACCAGTACTCCGGGTGGCACTTTGTCTTTTTCCCCCAAACCGCGGGGGTCGACCAGATGTCGGAAAGACGCGAACTATTGTTTTTGTTTTTTTTTAATATATATAACTATACTCGTGCAGGTAGACAAATGTATATATGTGCCTCTTTTACTTTATAATTTTTTTTTTTTTTTAATGGACTGCGAGGTCAACCAGTACTCCATGTGGCACTTTTTCTTTTTCCCCCAAAGTGCGGAGGTCGACCAGATGTCATAAAGACGCCAATATTTTTATTTAGGTATCAATGGAGAAATATATATAGACAAATGTGTATGTGTGTGTGTGTATATATAACTTTTTTTTATATATATATAACCACACACATACACGTAGACAAATGTATATGTGTGCCTCTTTTACTTTATACATATATATATGTGTATATGTGTATATATGTATATATATACATATGTATATATATATTTTTTTTTTTTTTAAATGGACTGGGAGGTCGACCAGCACACCGGGTGGCACTTTGTCTTTTTCCCCCAATCCGTGGAGGTCGACCAGATGTCAGAAAGACTCCAACTTCTTTACCTTTTTCTTTTTAAAATATTATATAACTGCATACGTATACACAGACAAATAGCCGTGCCTCTTTTACTTTTTTATACATATTTTTTATTTTATTTATTTATTTATTTATTTATTTATTTATTTATTTATTTATTTATTTAAATGAACTGGGAAGTTGACCGTAGTACTCCGGGAGGCCTTGTCTTTTTCTCCACACAATGCGGTCGATAGAATGTCTGATCTGGATTTCTTTTCTGATTTTCCTTTTGTTTTGTTTTGCGGAATAAATTGAAGGTCGACCAGTTATCCTTACTCGAGTTTTGTTTGTTTTCCTTTTTTAATTTTAAAAGGATGTTATATTTATTTATTTATATATATATATATATATATATATATATATATATATATATATATATATATATGCGGGGACACACACACACTTTTTTTTTTTTTTTTAATAGACCTGGCTGTCCTGGACCTCACTTTGTAGACCAGGCTGGCCTTGAACTCAGAAATCCGCCTGCCTCTGCCTCCGGAGTGCTGGGATTAAAGGCGTGCGCCACCACGCCCGGCTTTTTTTTTAAATTTGTGTGTGTGTGTGTGTGTGGAGGGGGGCAATCGGTGCTCTTAACCACTAAGCCATCTCTCCAGCCCATCTTAAAATCCTTAGGTTGATGATCTGACTTTTCTGTTTTCTTCCTTTAACAAAACTGGTAAGTCAGCTGGCAAAAAGGATTTTCTTTTCATATATATTCCAAAAATGGGTAACTTGTAAATAGTGGTCTGTCTGCTGTTTGCTTGCTTGCTTGCTTGCTTGCTTGCTTGCTTGCTTGCTTGCTTGCTTTTTTCTTTTTCCCCCGAGACAGTGTTTCTCTGTGTAGTCTTGGCTGCCCAGGAACTCACTCTGTAGACCACCCTGGCCTCAATCAAACTCAGAAATCCTCCTGCCTCTGTCTGCCTCACAAGTGCTGGGAGTAAAGGTGTGCTGCACCACTGCCTGGCATTACTACTACTACTACTACTACTACTACTACTACTATTATTATTATTAGACATAATGAGATCAACTAGTTGGCCCGGTTTCATTTATTCATTTGAAATTAGTTGGACCAATTAGTTGGCTGGTCTGGGAGGTTTCTTTTGTTTCCGATTTGGGTGTTTGTGGGGTGTCAGGTATCTCTCGGGTATCTCAACGGAATGGATGAAGGTTACAGTGATATGGCTAGATTTTTGTAAAGATTACTTTTCTTAATCTGAGGAAAAAATAAAATACTGGGCTACATCTATATTGCTTCATTTCTCTTTCTCTTTTCTTTCTTTCAGATAAGGAGGTCCGTCAGCCAATTCCTCCTGCCTTTCTGTTTTTCATAACCCACACACACAATGCAGGCTACATCCATAGTGGGGAACAATCATGGAGGAAGAGGTAGGCTTTGCATTGGGTAGCATTGTCTGAGCGATATGTTAGTGGACCAGAGAGTTTGGATATCAAGCCGTATAATGTTTCTTTTTTTCTTTTTTTTTTTAAGATTTATTTATTTATTACATGTAAGTACACTGTGGCTGTCTTCAGACACACCAGAAGAGGGAGTCAGATCTTGTTAAGGATGGTTGTGAGCCACCATGTGGTTGCTGGGATTTGAACTAAGGACCTTTGGAAGAGCAGTCGGGTGCTCTTACCTGCTGAGCCATCTCACCAGCCCTAATGTTTCTTAAAATATAGAAAAGTTCTAACAAAGTGATCTTTAACTTTTTTTTTCTCCTTCGGCTATGTACAATGAATTGTTTTGCTTGCTTGCTTGACTTTGTACAATGAATTGTTTTGCTTGCTTGCTTGACTTCATTTGGTTTGACATGGTTTCCCTTTGTACCCGTGCAGACTGCCCTTTGAGAATAAAATGGGAGGCCAGAACCAAAGTCTTTTGGATAAAGCACCACAATGGACTACGCACTAGCACTAACCCGTTTGGCTGCCTTCCTTCCCAAGGCACAGATTTTTCCCAGCATGGGAAAGACCTCCCTCCCTCCCTCCCTCCCTCCCTCCCTCCCTCCCTCCCTCCCTCCCTCCCTCCCTCCCTCCCTTTTGACCCAGTTTCATTCTTCCACCATACACTCAATAAAATAAAATAAAGTAAAATAAAATAAATAAAAGAATGAATGACGTTTCCAGTTATTTATTTGTCTAAGCTACCTAAATTCCCCTTCTACACCTCCCCCTACTCCCCACCCCAAGCCGCCATCTCCTCGTGGGGGTAGGGACCTGCACATCTGTGTCTTTCTCTCTGAACTCTTTGTTTTCTGGTCCACATTGATCCAGAGGAATGTAGCCCTTTGGAAATGGTAATGGAGTTGATAACACACCCTATCAGAAAGAGGAAGGCCCATTCACTCACTCATTCTCACCCAGCCCTGTTCTGCTACTTCTAAGGACAGAATCTTCTGGACAGTATTTACATGGCTTGCTATTTCTAAATTTTGGTTTTGGTTTTGGTGTTTTTGGTTTTGTTTTGTTTTTTTGTTTGTTTTTTTTCTTTTTCTTTTTTTCAAGACAGGATTTCTCTGTGTAGCCCTGGCTGTCCTGGAACTCACTCTGTAGACCAGGCTGAACTCAAACTCAGAAATCCGCCTGCCTGCCTCTGCCTCCCAAGTGCTGAGATTAAAGGTGTGTGCCCACCCACCACTGCCTGGCTCTATTTTTTTTTAAACATTATGTATGTATGTATGTATGTATGTATGTATGTATGTATGTACGTACGCATGCATGCATGCATGCATGCAGGCATTGTTTCAGACACACACCAGAATAATACATGGGATCCCACGACAGATGGTTGTTAGCCACCACATGATTGTTGGAAATTGAACTCAGGAAGGACCTCTGGAAGAGAGGACAGTGCTCTTAACCACTGAGCCAGCTCTCCAAATAAAATTTGTGGAGAAATTGAGCATCTTAAAACCTTAGGCATCCTTCCTCCTCTCCACGTGGCCTCTCTCCCTCTTTCTACCTTCTCTCTTTCCCTCTGCCTTTGTACAATAAAGCTGTAAAACAACAACAACCTCTAGGCATGTGTGTCCCCTCTTTATGTATGTATGTGTGTATGTATGTATGTACTTACTTACTTACTTACTTTCTTACTTGTTCCGACCAGTGGTGCTTCATGCCTTTAATCCCAACACTTGGGAGGCAGAGGCAAAAAAAAAAAAAGAAAAAAAAACCCCAAACCAAACCAAACCAAACCAAAACGACAACAACAACTACAACAAAAAACATCAAACAAAGTTTGGGTCTTAGTGAAGTAAGCAAGGCACAACCTGCAGGCAGGCAGGACTGATGAATTTGTACGTCTTACCCCTTCAGAGTTTACCAGAGGCTTAAAGGACTGAGTTTTTGGGACTGCCCTGAGACAATATATATCTTCCTTCCTTCCTTCCTTCCTTCCTTCCTTCCTTCCTTCCTTCCTTCCTTCCTTCCATTTATTTATTTATTTATTTATTTATTTATTTATTTATTTATTTAAAGTACCCTGTAGCTGACTTAAGATGTACCAGAAGAGGGTGTCAGATCTCATTACAGGTGATTGGTAGTTGAACTCAGGGCCTTTGGAAAATCACTGTTTTACCTGCTGAGCCATTTCTCTCACCAACCTAGTTCTGTCTTTCTGTCTTTCTGTCTTTCTGTCTGTCTGTCTGTCTGTCTGTCTATCTGTCTCTCTGTCTTTCTCTCTTCCTTCATCCTGGCATCAATCAACACAGACTGTTTTGTGAGGTAAACTTAATAAACTTCTAGCTCCTCTCTTGTTCTCTTACTTCTTTCTCTCTTGCTACTTCTCTACTCTCTCTGCCTCTACTAAAAATGAAGAAGAAGAAGAAGAAGAGGAAGAAGAAGAGGAGGAGGAGGAGGAGGAGGAGGAGGAGGAGGAGGAGGAAAAGAAACCTCTAGCTCATGCAAGGGGGATGTAGGAAGGACACCACCTTCTTTCTTTCTTTCTTTCTTTCTTTCTTTCTTTCTTTCTTTCTTTCTTTCTTTCTTTCTTTCTCTCTCTCTCTCTCTCTCTCTCTCTCTCTCTCTCTCTCTCTCTCTCTCTCTCTCTCTTCTTCTTCCAAAAATACTCAGGGACATCACACTCCCTGTAGCCAGGGATGAGTCTCAGGGAATGTATGTGAGCTTGCTTTGTTTTGTGGGGCCAAACTTGACAGACATTTCTTTTGGCTTTGTGTGTTTTGCCAGCCAGCTCTCTTGCTCTGCTCACTCACTCACTCACTCACTCACTAACTAGCTTGTTTGCTGTGGTTGCCATTTCTATCTATCTCTGCACAGGGTTCCAAGACTGCCCTTTGGGAATCAAATGGGAGAGCAGAACTAAAGGCTTTTTGATAAAGCACCTAGAGTGCACACCAGCACCTTTGGACTGACTGGCTGCCTTCCCCCTCCCCCTCCTCCCCCTTCTTCAGATTCATTTATTATAGGTAAGTACACTGTAGCAGTTTTCAGACACACCAGAAGAGGGCACCAGATCTCATTGTGGGTGGTTGTGAACCACTATGTGGTTGCTGGGATTTGAACTCATGATCTTCAGAAGAGCAGTCAGGGCTCTTAACCGCTGAGCCTCCAGCCTCCTGCATTCCTTCTTAAAGCATGAATGATCCCAGCATGGGAAGATGGTCTGCCCTCCCTCCCTTTTGAGCCATTTTCCCTCTTTCACCATACGCTCAATAAAAGAAGTAAATGAATGAAGTCTCCAGCTATTTGTTCGAGCTATCTAAATTCTCTCACAACACCTCCCCCTCCCCCTCACTGCCTTCTCTCCCTATGTTTGGGTGGGGCTGGGGGAGGGGTGGGGTGGGGGGAAGGGATCTGCAAGTCGTCCCTGCAGGTTTGTGGACTATTTGGGATGGTCTGGTTCTCTGAACTGCTGAGCCATGTCTATCCAGAGGCTGGCTGGCTAGTTTTCTGCCTCAAGTCCCTGAGTGATGATTTCAGTGTGAATTCTCTGAACTCACTGTCCTTTCAGGTCCACATTTGCTCTGGCAACCCACTGAACCAAACAATAGGCTCACACTGAGATCTTTGGAAATGGTAATGGAGTTGATAACACACCCCAACAGAAAGAGGAAGCCTCCGCTCACTAGAAGACTTTCACTAGAAGCCTCACCCTGCCAGCAATTTAGGAATTGGTAAGGCCAATCATTTAAATGATTTCTACTTCATGTTTAATGCTTAATAAAATAAAACGTGTGTGAAGGTCTGAAGAGTGTTGACTGTTCTTCCAGAGGTCCTGAGTTCAATTCCCACGAACCACATGGTGACTTTGGAATCCGATGCACACTTCTGGTGTGTGTTGGAAGACAGCTGCAGTGTACTCATATAAATAAAAAAATAAATAAAACCTTCAAAAATAAAATAAAACAAAGCTTGTGAAGAAATTGAGCATCTTAATTTTATTTTATTGTATTGTATTTCACACACACACAGTATTTTATATATATATATATATATATAATCAACTGGCACAGAAACGCACATTACCTAAGTTAGCTGGGAGTGGTTGGATTGAATATGCAGAGAAGGAAGGAACATTTGCAGTTTTGCTGTTGCTCTTTTTTTTGGGGGGGGGGTGGGCTGTTTAAATAGTACAGCAGAGCAGTGGTGGCACATGCCTTTGGGAGCACTTGGAAGGCAGAGGCAGGCAGATTTCTGAATTGGAGGCCAGCCTGGTCTACAGAGTGAGTTCCAGTACAGCCCGGGCTACACAGAGAAACCCTGTCTGGAAAAACCAACCAACAAACAAACAAACAATCCCAAGCAAAACCCAATCCAAACTTCACAAAAGGGAGGGACACTATAACAAATTACAATTGCTTGTATATATAGAAAAAAATTTCCTTCCCCCCCCCAAATAACCCTGGTTCAATTAAATACTAAACTAACTAAGTAATCTCACACATACAAACATACATACATAAAACAAATAATGATTACGTGGCATGGAACTGCTTACACAGTTTGGATGCCACCTCCATCACATGCCTGCAGAAATTATTGAGTGGCCGGCCTGGTCTGTCTTGTATGTTTTTGCACCATGTACTTTGTCTCTCATAAATAAATGAATATAGAGAAAGATATTCATTGATCTATACATGCCTGTGCGATGGCTCAGAGGGCAAAGCTGCTGTCTGTTAAGGTATAGGTAAAAGAGTAAGGCCTAGATGGAATGTTAAGGACTTAAGGACTGAGGAAACTATTAAGGCCTAGATGGAATGTGAAGGCCTACTTCAGATTAGATAAGGGCTAGGTAACCTCTTACCTGGCTAGCCTGCCATTCTGCTGTTACTGCCAGAATTGATTACATATTCTCCTTGGATGTGTCCTCAGAAACCAATCAAGATAGAAGCCAATCGAACTGCTTCCTTTATTCTATAGTTATCTGCAATA
Organism: Mus caroli; assembly: GCF_978045245.1. NCBI lineage: Eukaryota > Metazoa > Chordata > Mammalia > Rodentia > Muridae > Mus > Mus caroli. The sequence continues at coordinate 19,419,967 of NW_028227276.1, read as the reverse complement.
GGCTTGGACTCAAACTGACCACCCAGCAGCATTTCCTACACCCGCACATGTGTATACTTTTCTGGCATTTGCTCCTAGAACCTGCACTGGGGATGGAACCCCCGCCCTGCCCCAACACAAGAGAGACACCCAAACCACCGATTCAGTGCACAGACTACTTAGAATCAGACTTCTATTTTGAGTAGGGTGTGAGTGAGTAAAGTGTAAGTTCCCAAGGCCTCCCTGGGAACTGACATCTTACTTGGAAGAAAGAGACTTGTACGTGGGCAACTGACTTTCTGGTTTGCAATTTAAGACATGAATGTCACACTATTGATGGCCAAGACACTGGATGTCCTGATTTTATTAGTGTGTGTGTGTGTGTGTGTGTGTGTGTGTGTGTGTGTGTGTGTGTGTGACTCCATGGCCAAGCTAGCCCCCCCCTCCCAGATGTGTGTTTCTTATTTATTTATTTATTTCTTGGGCCTGTGCTTGTGTATGACCTCGGCAACACTTCCTGAAAACCAAACCAAGCTAAACTAAAGCAAAAAACTATGGCTGTCTGCCTGCCTGCCTGCCTACACAGAGAAATGATATCTCCAATCAAGTAACACTACCTCCTAAGTCTGCCTGTTTCTCTTTTTCTTTTTTTTCTTTCTTTTTTTCTTCTGCTCCCTCTCTCTGTTCCCCCCTCTCCCTTTCTTCCTTCCTTCCTTCCTTCTTTCCTTCCTTCCTTCCTTCCTTCCTTCCTTCCTTCCTTCCTTCCTTCCTTCCTTCCTTCCTTCCTTCTTCCTTTCTTTCTTTCTTTCTTTCTTTCTTTCTTTCTTTCTTTCTTTCTTTCTTTCTTTTCTTTTTTTTTCTTTCTTTTCTTTTTTTTTTCTTTCTTAAATTTATTCTTTTCATACATAGTTTCTTAGTGTAAGCAGCCCTGGCTGTCTTGAAGACACTTTGTAGGCCTCAATCCAGTAAGAGCCTGCCTCTGCTTTTCAAATGCTGGCATGAAAGTTGTATACCACTATGACCGGCTACGATTCTTATCTTCTTATTTTTGTTCCCTCTCCCCTCTTCCTTTTTATGATTTTTGCTTTTGACAGGCAGTGGTTGTGGCAGTGCTGGCAGAGGGAGGTGGATCACTGTAACTTTGCAGCTAGCTTATTCTACAGTCTGAGTTACACAAAAGGGGTTTCAGAATGACTGGTTATATTTTTCATTTATTATGCATTTTAATTATAATTTAATTAAACCAAAAGAATTTAGACTGACCAATTCAGAGTCTGGCATTTAAAAGTATAACAAAAGACAGTATGAGGCTGTCTGTGGATGGTCAAGGGTTCTGGCTGCTTTAGGGAGCCTCCTCACCTTTCTGCACATGCAAACTAGGCCACCTAGAGGCTGGAAACAAAAGCTACCTTGAGCATTAGGTCACGTGACAGTCAGCCACCTCCATCTTTATGAGGATAGATGTCAGTCAGAGGACAAGATGGCTGCCACCCACTTGTCACCTTCCATATGCAGGCACACCACCTCCCTTCTGTTTTTGGATAAGCCTTAAATAACACTCTGACAGCTGTGCAGATTTCTACTTGCTATGTGATTTGAATTTCCTTTTTTTGTTTTTTTTTCTTTTAATTAATTTTCAGGAACTGCATGGTGGATTCACCTAGGTTCTGGTGCCTTCTTCTGTCATGAAGTCATCTAGGCAGCAGATAGAGCACATACACACACACATACTTTGAAAACTAATAGTAATGATAACAAACAAACAAATAAAAGAAAGGAAGGTTAAAAAAAAAAAGAGATTCTAGCTTCTGCCTGGATGTGTAGGTGGCAGAAGCAGGCAGAGAGGGCCTTTGTGAGTTTGAGGCTACCCAAGCCTACAGAGCAAGTTCCAGGCAGGGATGCCAGGGCTACATCAAGAGAAACCCTATCTTGGGGCAAAAGAAAACAAAAGCAGAAAAGGTTCTGGCTTTTATTTTCAGACGTATGATTCTTCTAGCAGTATTGACTATCGAACTTTGATCATGAAGGCACATTCGATTTTATGACAGAGTTTGTGTGTGTGTGTGTGTGTGTGTGCAATATTTCTGCTGTAATTGTGGTTACATGCCATCTAGTGGTTTATGTTTGATTTCTGTAATCTTTTTTTCTAATTCTTTTTCATTGTAATTGTAATTTTAATTTAATTTAATTTTATTTTATTTTTTGTTTTACGAAACAGGGTTTCTCTGTATAGCCCTGGCTGTCCTGGAACTCACTTTGCAGACTAGGCTGACCTCGAACCCAGAAATCTTCCCATCTCTGCCTCCGGAGTGCTGGGATTAAAGGTATGTGCCACCAGTCCCGGCTATTTTTTAATTTTTAAATTTTATTTATTTAATATAGCTTTGTTTTTTCATGATGCACTTTCTCTCTGTAACCCTGGCTGTCCTGGAACTCACTCTGTAGACCATGATGGCCTTGAACATATTAATCTGTCTGCCTCTGCTTCCCAAATGCTGGGATTAAAAGCACCACTGCCCAGACTAAGTTTTTTTTTTTAAATCTCTCTCTCTCTCTCTCTCTCTCTCTCTCTCTCTCTTTCTTTCTATTATTTTTTTCTTTTTACTGAGATACGGTTTCTCTGTGTAGCCCTAGCTGACTTGACACTAACTCTGTAACCCAGGGTGACCTTGAACACAGAAATCTGCCCGAGGTTAAAGGTATGTTCCACAATTGCCTCAGGTCTACTCTAATTCTATTTGAAAAAATTATGTGGGTATGTATGATTATATGTATGTATGTATGTATGTATGTATGTATGTATGTATGTATAGAAGTAATATTAATCCATTAATATCTCTTTTTCCTAAAATTCATGTCATTCCAGGTCCACAAAGTGAGTTCCAGGACTACACAGAGAAACCCTGTTTCAAAATAAAAAAAAAAAATCTCAGATAGGGATTCATTGTGTAGCCCTGGCTGACTTGGAAGTCACTCCTTAAGCCAGGGTGACCTTGAATGCAGAAATCTGCCTGAGGCTAAAGGTGTGGTCCACAATTGCCTCAGATCTACTGTAATTCTCTCTTTAAGAAAACAAGGGGGGGAGGGTATGGGGGACTTTTGGGATAGCATTGGAAATGTAATTGAGGAAAATACATAATAAAAAATATTTTTAAAAAAACATGTGTATTTATGTATAGAAGTAATATTAATCCATTAATATCTCTTTTTCCTAAACTTCATGTCATTCCTCCTTATCTTTCTCTCTCACTCCATGTTTGTGTGCATGTGTGTATGTGTGTTAGTCCTGGGTACACAGATTAAGAAATCATATTTCCAAGGATTTTTAGAAATAAACAAGGAAGCCAGGTGTGCTGGAACACCCCTTTAATCCCAGCACTTGGGAGGCAGAGGCAGGCAGATTTCTAAGTTCAAGTCCAGCCTGGTCCACAAAGTGAGTTCCAGGACAGCCAAGGCTACACAGAGAAAACCTGTCTCAAAAAAAAAAAAAAAAAAAATCAAACACACAAACAAACAAAGAAATAAACAAGAATTCCTAACCCAGACCACCAATAAAAAGGCTGTGGAAACTCTTTCATGTCTCTCTCCCCCACAGGTAAGTATGTACCTGCTTGTAAATTAATACTCCATGTGTATGTATAGGATTCCATGGCCAGCTAGTACCAGCCCCAGATTTGTGTTTCAGAGATCTTTACTTATTTATTTTCCATGCCTGAGCTTGTGTAGGTTGTACACCTCCAGGGAAACAACATAAAATCAAATCAGCTAACAAACAAACAGAAAAATGTAAAAGAATGGACTCATCTGGCATTTAAAAGTAATAGACTTCCGGGCAGTGTTGGGGCACACCTTTAATCCTACCACATTGGAGGCAGAGGCTGGCAGATTTGTGCATGCCAGGCCATCCTGGTCTACAGAGTGAGTTCCAAGACACCCAGGGCTACACAGAGAAACACTGTCTTGAAAGACCCCCACATCCTAAAAATAATAAAGAAGTAATAGACAAAAAGCAAGAGAAAAATATGTGTGCCATCCCAGCACTCGGGAGGCAGAGGCAGGCGGATTTCTGAGTTCGAGGCCAGCCTGGTCTACAGAGTGAGTTCCAGGACAGCGAGGGCTACACAGAGAAACCCTGTCTCGAAAAACCAAAAAAAAAAAAAAAAAAGAAAACAAAAACAACAACAAAAAAAAAACATGTGTGCCAAGGCTGCTGGTGACTTTTCAGTGAATCCTCACCCTTCTGCACTGGATTCAGTTAAGTTCTATTCCACTAGTAGCTCCATGTTTGTGTGCATGTGTGTGTGTGTGTGTTAGTCTTGGGTACACAGATTAAAGAAATCATATTTCCAAGGAATATTTTTCCTGGAAATATGATTTTTTCAAGTAATATTTTTCCAAATAATATTTTTAAAAATATTTTCTTTCTTTCTTTCTCTCTTTTTCTTTCTTTCTTTCTTTCTTTCTTTTTTTCTTTCTTTCTTTCTTTCTTTCTTTCTTTCTTTCTTTCTCTCTCTCTCTCTCTCTTTCTTTCTTTCTTCCAAAAATACTCAGGGACATCACACTCCCTGTAGCCAGGGATGAGTCTCAGGGAATGTATGTGAGCTTGCTTTGTTTTGTGGGGCCAAACTTGACAGACATTTCTTTTGGCTTTGTGTGTTTTGCCAGCCAGCTCTCTTGCTCTGCTCACTCACTTACTCACTCACTCACTAACTAGCTTGTTTGCTGTGGTTGCCATTTCTATCTATCTCTGCACAGGGTTCCAAGACTGCTTTTTGGGAATCAAATGGGAGAGCAGAACTAAAGGCTTTTTGATAAAGCACCTAGAGTGCACACCAGCACCTTTGGACTGACTGGCTGCCTTCCCCCTCCCCCTCCTCCCCCTTCTTCAGATTCATTTATTATAGGTAAGTACACTGTAGCAGTTTTCAGACACACCAGAAGAGGGCACCAGATCTCATTGTGGGTGGTTGTGAACCACTATGTGGTTGCTGGGATTTGAACTCCTGATCTTCAGAAGAGCAGTCAAGGCTCTTAACCGCTGAGCCTCCAGCCTCCTGCATTCCTTCTTAAAGCATGAATGATCCCAGCATGGGAAGATGGTCTGCCCTCCCTCCCTTTTGAGCCATTTTCCCTCTTTCACCATACACTCAATAAAAGAAGTAAATGAATGAAGTCTCCAGCTATCTAAATTCTCTCACAACACCTCCCCCTCCCCCTCACTGCCTTCTCTCCCTATGTTTGGGTGGGGTTGGGGGAGGGGTGCGGTGGGGGGAAGGGATCTGCAAGTCTGTGAACTATTTGCGATGGCCTGGTTCTCTGAACTGCTGAGCCATGTCTATCCAGAGGCTGGCTGGCTAGTTTTCTGCCTCAAGTCCCTGAGTGATGATTTCAGTGTGAATTCTCTGAACTCACTGTCCTTTCAGGTCCACATTTGCTCTGGCAACCCACTGAACCAAACAATAGGCTCACACCGAGATCTACCCCAACAGAAAGAGGAAGCCTCCGCTCACTAGAAGACTTTCACTAGAAGCCTCACCCTGCCAGCAATTTAGGAATTGGTAAGGCCAATCTGGACAATATCTAAATGATTTCTACTTCATGTTTAATGCTTAATAAAATAAAACGTGTGTGAAGGTCTGAAGAGCGTTGACTGTTCTTCCAGAGGTCCTGAGTTCAATTCCCACGAACCACATGGTGACTTTGGAATCCGATGCACACTTCTGGTGTGTGTTGGAAGACAGCTGCAGTGTACTCATATAAATAAAAAAATAAATAAAACCTTCAAAAATAAAATAAAACAAAGCTTGTGAAGAAATTGAGCATCTTAATTTTATTTTATTGTATTGTATTTCACACAAACACACACACAGTATTTATATATATATAAAATCAACTGGCACAGAAACGCACATTACCTAAGTTAGCTGGGAGTGGTTGGATTGGATATGCAGTCAGTAAAGTTTTGCTGTTGCTCTTTTTTTTGGGGTGGGGTGGGGTGGGCTGTTTAAATAGTACAGCAGAGCAGTGGTGGCACATGCCTTTGGGAGCACTTGGGAGGCAGAGGCAGGCAGATTTCTGAATTGGAGGCCAGCCTGGTCTACAGAGTGAGTTCCAGGACAGCCCGGGCTACACAGAGAAACCCTGTCTGGAAAAACAAACAAACAAACAAACAAACAAACAAACAAACAATCCCAAGCAAAACCCAATCCAAACTTCACAAAAGGGAGGGACACTATAACAAATTACAATTGCTTGTATATATAGAAAAAAATTTCCTTCCCCCCCGCCCCTAATAACCCTGGTTCAATTAAATACGAAACTAACTAAGTTTACTAACTAAGTAATCACACACACACATGCCTTTGGGAGCACTTGGGAGGCAGAGGCAGGCAGATTTCTGAATTGGAGGCCAGCCTGGTCTACAGAGTGAGTTCCAGGACAGCCCGGGCTACACAGAGAAACCCTGTCTGGAAAAACAAACAAACAAACAAACAAACAAACAAACAAACAATCCCAAGCAAAACCCAATCCAAACTTCACAAAAGGGAGGGACACTATAACAAATTACAATTGCTTGTATATATAGAAAAAAATTTCCTTCCCCCCCGCCCCTAATAACCCTGGTTCAATTAAATACGAAACTAACTAAGTTTACTAACTAAGTAATCACACACACACATACATACATACAGACAGACAGACATACATACATACATACATACATAAAACAAATAATGATAACTAAGTGGCATGGAACTGCTCACACAGTTTGGATGCCACTTGCCCACCCTACCTCCATCACATGCCTGCAGAAATTATTGAGTGTCCGGCCTGGTCTGTCTTGTATGTTTTTGCACCATGTACAGAGACTTTGTCTCTCATAAATAAATGAATACAGAGAAAGATATTCATTGATCTATACATGCCTGTGCTCAGAGGGCAAAGCTGCTGGCTGTTAAGGTATAGGTAAAAGAGTAAGGCCTAGATGGAATTTGAAGGCCTACTTCAGATTAGATAAGGGCTAGGTAACCTCTTACCTGGCTAGCCTGCCATTTTGTGCTGTTAACTACTATTATAAGGACACTTTCTCACAGCTTGTTTCTGCTGTTACTGCCAGAATTGATTACATATTCTCCTTGGATGTGTCCTCAGAAACCAATCAAGATAGAAGCCAATCGAACTGCTTCCTTTGTTCTAAAGTTATCTGCAATAGGCTTGGACTCAAACTGACCACCCAGCAGCATTTCCTACACCCGCACATGTGTATACTTTTCTGGCATTTGCTCCTAGAACCTGCACTGGGGATGGAACCCCCGCCCTGCCCTAACACAAGAGAGACACCCACACCACCGATTCAGTGCACAGACTACTTAGAATCAGACTTCTATTTTGAGTAGGGTGTGAGTGAGTAAAGTTTAAGTTCCCAAGGCCTCCCTGGGAACTGACATCTTACTTGGAAGAAAGAGACTTGTACGTGGGCAACTGACTTTCTGGTTTGCAATTTAAGACATGAATGTCACACTATTGATGGCCAAGACACTGGATGTCCTGATTTTATTAGTGTGTGTGTGTGTGTGTGTGTGTGTGTGTGTGTGTGTGTGTGTGTGTGTGACTCCATGGCCAAGCTAGCCCCCCCCAGATGTGTGTTTCTTATTTATTTATTTATTTCTTGGGCCTGTGCTTGTGTATGACCTCGGCAACACTTCCTGAAAACCAAACCAAGCTAAACTAAAGCAAACAACTATGGCTGTCTGCCTGCCTGCCTGCCTGCCTACACAGAGAAATGATATCTCCAATCAAGTAACACTACCTCCTAAGTCTGCCTGTTTCTCTTTTTCTTTTTTTCTTTCTTTTTTTCTTCTGCCCCCTCTCTCTGTTCCCCCCTCTCCCTTCCTTCCTTCCTTCCTTCCTTCCTTCCTTCCTTCCTTCCTTCCTTCCTTCCTTCCTTCCATTCTTTCTTTCTTTCTTTCTTTCTTTCTTTCTTTCTTTCTTTCTTTCTTTCTTTCTTTCTTTCTTTCTTTTCTTTTCTTTTTTCTTTCTTAAATTTATTCTTTTCATATATAGTTTCTTAGTGTAAGCAGCCCTGGCTGTCTTGAAGACACTTTGTAGGCCTCAATCCAGTAAGAGCCTGCCTCTGCTTTTCAAATGCTGGCATGAAAGTTGTATACCACTATGACCGGCTATGATTCTTATCTTCTTATTTTTGTTCCCTCTCCCCTCTTCCTTTTTATGATTTTTGCTTTTGACAGGCAGTGGTTGTGGCAGTGCTGGCAGAGGGAGGTGGATCACTGTAACTTTGCAGCTAGCTTATTCTACAGTCTGAGTTACACAAAAGGAGTTTCAGAATGACTGGTTATATTTTTCATTTATTATGCATTTTAATTATAATTTAATTAAACCAAAAGAATTTAGACTGACCAATTCAGAGTCTGGCATTTAAAAGTATAACAAAAGACAGTATGAGGCTGTCTGTGGATGGTCAAGGGTTCTGGCTGCTTTAGGGAGCCTCCTCACCTTTCTGCACATGCAAACTAGGCTACCTAGAGGCTGGACACAAAAGCTACCTTGAGCATTAGGTCACGTGACAGTCAGCCACCTCCATCTTTATGAGGATAGATGTCAGTCAGAGGACAAGATGGCTGCCACCCACTTGTCACCTTCCATATGCAGGCACACCACCTCCCTTCTGTTTTTGGATAAAAGACACATAACAATTTTTATTATTTACAGTAAGCCTTAAATAACACTCTGACAGCTGTGCAGATTTCTACTTGCTATGTGATTTGAATTTCCTTTTTTTGTTTTTTTTCTTTTAATTAATTTTCAGGAAATGCATGGTGGATTCACCTAGGTTCTGGTGCCTTCTTCTGTCATCTAGGCAGCAGATAGAGCACATACACACACACATACTTTGAAAACTAATAGTAATAATAACAAACAAACAAATAAAAGAAAAGAAGGTTAAAAAAAAAAAGATTCTAGCTTCTGCCTGGATGTGTAGGTGGCAGAAGCAGGCAGAGAGGACCTCTGTGAGTTTGAGGCTACCCAAGCCTACAGAGCAAGTTCCAAGCAGGGATGCCAGGGCTACATCAAGAGAAACCCTATCTTGGGGCAAAAGAAAACAAAAGCAGAAAAGGTTCTGGCTTTTATTTTCAGACATATGATTCTTCTAGCAGTATTGACTATTGAACTTTGATCATGAAGGCACATTCGATTTTATGACAGAGTTTGTGTGTGTGTGTGTGTGTGTGTGTGTGTGTGTGTGCAATATTTCTGCTGTAATTGTGGTTACATGCCATCTAGTGGTTTATGTTTGATTTCTGTAATCTTTTTTTCTAATTCTTTTTTATTGTAATTGTAATTTTAATTTAATTTAATTTTATTTTATTTTTTGTTTTACGAAACAGGGTTTCTCTGTATAGCCCTGGCTGTCCTGGAACTCACTTTGCAGACTAGGCTGACCTCGAACCCAGAAATCTTCCCATCTCTGCCTCCGGAGTGCTGGGATTAAAGGTATGTGCCACCAGTCCCGGCTATTTTTTAATTTTTAAATTTTATTTATTTAATATAGCTTTGTTTTTTCATGATGCACTTTCTCTCTGTAACCCTGGCTGTCCTGGAACTCACTCTGTAGACCATGATGGCCTTGAACATATTAATCTGTCTGCCTCTGCTTCCCAAATGCTGGGATTAAAAGCACCACTGCCCAGACTAAGTTTTTTTTTTTTTGAAAATCTCTCTCTCTCTCTCTCTCTCTCTCTCTCTCTCTCTTTCTTTCTATTATTTTTTTCTTTTTACTGAGATACGGTTTCTCTGTGTAGCCCTAGCTGACTTGACACTAACTCTGTAACCCAGGGTGACCTTGAACACAGAAATCTGCCCGAGGTTAAAGGTATGTTCCACAATTGCCTCAGGTCTACTCTAATTCTATTTGAAAAAATTATGTGTGTATGTATAATTATATGTATGTATGTATGTATGTATGTATAGAAGTAATATTAATCCATTAATATCTCTTTTTCCTAAAATTCATGTCATTCCAGGTCCACAAAGTGAGTTCCAGGACTACACAGAGAAACCCTGTTTCAAAATAAAAAAAACCCAGCACTCGGGAGGCAGAGGCAGGGGGATTTCTGAGTTCGAGGCCAGCCTGGTCTACAGAGTGAGTTCCAGGACAGCCAGGGCTATACAGAGAAACCCTGTCTCGAAAAACCAAAAAAAAAAAAAAAAAAAAAAAAAAAATTAAAAAATCAAAATAAAAAAAAAATATCTCAGATAGGGATTCATTGTGTAGCCCTGGCTGACTTGGAAGTCACTCCTTAAGCCAGGGTGACCTTGAATGCAGAAATCTGCCTGAGGCTAAAGGTGTGGTCCACAATTGCCTCAGATCTACTCTTTAAGAAAACAAGGGGGGGTGGGTATGGGGGACTTTTGGGATAGCATTGGAAATGTAATTGAGGAAAATACATAATAAAAAATATTTTTTAAAAAACATGTGTATTTAAGTATAGAAGTAAAATTAATCCATTAATATCTCTTTTTCCTAAACTTCATGTCATTCCTCCTTATCTTTCTCTCTCACTCCATGTTTGTGTGCATGTGTGTATGTGTGTTAGTCCTGGGTACACAGATTAAGAAATCATATTTCCAAGGATTTTTAGAAATAAACAAGGAAGCCAGATATGCTGGAACACCCCTTTAATCGACCAGTACTCCGGGTGGCACTTTGTCATTTTCCCCCATACCGCGGAGGTCGACCAGATGTCAGAAAAAAGCCATTTTTTTTTTTTTTTTTTCTTTTTTGTATATAGGTCGACCAGTACTCCGGGTGGCACTTTGTCATTTTCCCCCATACCGGGGAGGTCGACCAGATGTCAGAAAAAAGCCAATTTTTTTTTTCTTTTTTGTATATAGGTCGACCAGTACTCCGGGTGGCACTTTGTCTTTTTCCCCCAAACCGCGGGGGTCGACCAGATGTCGGAAAGACGCGAACTATTGTTTTTGTTTTTTTTTAATATATATAACTATACTCGTGCAGGTAGACAAATGTATATATGTGCCTCTTTTACTTTATAATTTTTTTTTTTTTTAATGGACTGCGAGGCCAACCAGTACTCCATGTGGCACTTTTTCTTTTTCCCCCAAAGTGCGGAGGTCGACCAGATGTCATAAAGACGCCAATATTTTTATTTAGGTATCAATGGAGAAATATATATAGACAAATGTGTATGTGTGTGTGTGTATATATAACTTTTTTTTATATATATATAACCACACACATACACGTAGACAAATGTATATGTGTGCCTCTTTTACTTTATACATATATATATGTGTATATGTGTATATATGTATATATATACATATGTATATATATATTTTTTTTTTTTTTAAATGGACTGGGAGGTCGACCAGCACACCGGGTGGCACTTTGTCTTTTTCCCCCAATCCGTGGAGGTCGACCAGATGTCAGAAAGACTCCAACTTCTTTACCTTTTTCTTTTTAAAATATTATATAACTGCATACGTATACACAGACAAATAGCCGTGCCTCTTTTACTTTTTTATACATATTTTTTATTTTTTTTATTTATTTATTTATTTATTTATTTATTTATTTATTTATTTATTTATTTAAATGAACTGGGAAGTTGACCGTAGTACTCCGGGAGGCCTTGTCTTTTTCTCCACACAATGCGGTCGATAGAATGTCTGATCTGGATTTCTTTTCTGATTTTCCTTTTGTTTTGTTTTGCGGAATAAATTGAAGGTCGACCAGTTATCCTTACTCGAGTTTTGTTTGTTTTCCTTTTTTAATTTTAAAAGGATGTTATATTTATTTATTTATATATATATATATATATATATATATATATATATATATATATATATATATATATATATATATATGCGGGGACACACACACACTTTTTTTTTTTTTTTTAATAGACCTGGCTGTCCTGGACCTCACTTTGTAGACCAGGCTGGCCTTGAACTCAGAAATCCGCCTGCCTCTGCCTCCGGAGTGCTGGGATTAAAGGCGTGCGCCACCACGCCCGGCTTTTTTTTTAAATTTGTGTGTGTGTGTGTGTGTGGAGGGGGGCAATCGGTGCTCTTAACCACTAAGCCATCTCTCCAGCCCATCTTAAAATCCTTAGGTTGATGATCTGACTTTTCTGTTTTCTTCCTTTAACAAAACTGGTAAGTCAGCTGGCAAAAAGGATTTTCTTTTCATATATATTCCAAAAATGGGTAACTTGTAAATAGTGGTCTGTCTGCTGTTTGCTTGCTTGCTTGCTTGCTTGCTTGCTTGCTTGCTTGCTTGCTTTTTTCTTTTTCCCCCGAGACAGTGTTTCTCTGTGTAGTCTTGGCTGCCCAGGAACTCACTCTGTAGACCACCCTGGCCTCAATCAAACTCAGAAATCCTCCTGCCTCTGTCTGCCTCACAAGTGCTGGGAGTAAAGGTGTGCTGCACCACTGCCTGGCATTACTACTACTACTACTACTACTACTACTACTACTATTATTATTATTAGACATAATGAGATCAACTAGTTGGCCCGGTTTCATTTATTCATTTGAAATTAGTTGGACCAATTAGTTGGCTGGTCTGGGAGGTTTCTTTTGTTTCCGATTTGGGTGTTTGTGGGGTGTCAGGTATCTCTCGGGTATCTCAACGGAATGGATGAAGGTTACAGTGATATGGCTAGATTTTTGTAAAGATTACTTTTCTTAATCTGAGGAAAAAATAAAATACTGGGCTACATCTATATTGCTTCATTTCTCTTTCTCTTTTCTTTCTTTCAGATAAGGAGGTCCGTCAGCCAATTCCTCCTGCCTTTCTGTTTTTCATAACCCACACACACAATGCAGGCTACATCCATAGTGGGGAACAATCATGGAGGAAGAGGTAGGCTTTGCATTGGGTAGCATTGTCTGAGCGATATGTTAGTGGACCAGAGAGTTTGGATATCAAGCCGTATAATGTTTCTTTTTTTCTTTTTTTTTTTAAGATTTATTTATTTATTACATGTAAGTACACTGTGGCTGTCTTCAGACACACCAGAAGAGGGAGTCAGATCTTGTTAAGGATGGTTGTGAGCCACCATGTGGTTGCTGGGATTTGAACTAAGGACCTTTGGAAGAGCAGTCGGGTGCTCTTACCTGCTGAGCCATCTCACCAGCCCTAATGTTTCTTAAAATATAGAAAAGTTCTAACAAAGTGATCTTTAACTTTTTTTTTCTCCTTCGGCTATGTACAATGAATTGTTTTGCTTGCTTGCTTGACTTTGTACAATGAATTGTTTTGCTTGCTTGCTTGACTTCATTTGGTTTGACATGGTTTCCCTTTGTACCCGTGCAGACTGCCCTTTGAGAATAAAATGGGAGGCCAGAACCAAAGTCTTTTGGATAAAGCACCACAATGGACTACGCACTAGCACTAACCCGTTTGGCTGCCTTCCTTCCCAAGGCACAGATTTTTCCCAGCATGGGAAAGACCTCCCTCCCTCCCTCCCTCCCTCCCTCCCTCCCTCCCTCCCTCCCTCCCTCCCTCCCTTTTGACCCAGTTTCATTCTTCCACCATACACTCAATAAAATAAAATAAAGTAAAATAAAATAAATAAAAGAATGAATGACGTTTCCAGTTATTTATTTGTCTAAGCTACCTAAATTCCCCTTCTACACCTCCCCCTACTCCCCACCCCAAGCCGCCATCTCCTCGTGGGGGTAGGGACCTGCACATCTGTGTCTTTCTCTCTGAACTCTTTGTTTTCTGGTCCACATTGATCCAGAGGAATGTAGCCCTTTGGAAATGGTAATGGAGTTGATAACACACCCTATCAGAAAGAGGAAGGCCCATTCACTCACTCATTCTCACCCAGCCCTGTTCTGCTACTTCTAAGGACAGAATCTTCTGGACAGTATTTACATGGCTTGCTATTTCTAAATTTTGGTTTTGGTTTTGGTGTTTTTGGTTTTGTTTTGTTTTTTTGTTTGTTTTTTTTCTTTTTCTTTTTTTCAAGACAGGATTTCTCTGTGTAGCCCTGGCTGTCCTGGAACTCACTCTGTAGACCAGGCTGAACTCAAACTCAGAAATCCGCCTGCCTGCCTCTGCCTCCCAAGTGCTGAGATTAAAGGTGTGTGCCCACCCACCACTGCCTGGCTCTATTTTTTTTTAAACATTATGTATGTATGTATGTATGTATGTATGTATGTATGTATGTACGTACGCATGCATGCATGCATGCATGCAGGCATTGTTTCAGACACACACCAGAATAATACATGGGATCCCACGACAGATGGTTGTTAGCCACCACATGATTGTTGGAAATTGAACTCAGGAAGGACCTCTGGAAGAGAGGACAGTGCTCTTAACCACTGAGCCAGCTCTCCAAATAAAATTTGTGGAGAAATTGAGCATCTTAAAACCTTAGGCATCCTTCCTCCTCTCCACGTGGCCTCTCTCCCTCTTTCTACCTTCTCTCTTTCCCTCTGCCTTTGTACAATAAAGCTGTAAAACAACAACAACCTCTAGGCATGTGTGTCCCCTCTTTATGTATGTATGTGTGTATGTATGTATGTACTTACTTACTTACTTACTTTCTTACTTGTTCCGACCAGTGGTGCTTCATGCCTTTAATCCCAACACTTGGGAGGCAGAGGCAAAAAAAAAAAAAGAAAAAAAAAACCCCAAACCAAACCAAACCAAACCAAAACGACAACAACAACTACAACAAAAAACATCAAACAAAGTTTGGGTCTTAGTGAAGTAAGCAAGGCACAACCTGCAGGCAGGCAGGACTGATGAATTTGTACGTCTTACCCCTTCAGAGTTTACCAGAGGCTTAAAGGACTGAGTTTTTGGGACTGCCCTGAGACAATATATATCTTCCTTCCTTCCTTCCTTCCTTCCTTCCTTCCTTCCTTCCTTCCATTTATTTATTTATTTATTTATTTATTTATTTATTTATTTATTTATTTAAAGTACCCTGTAGCTGACTTAAGATGTACCAGAAGAGGGTGTCAGATCTCATTACAGGTGATTGGTAGTTGAACTCAGGGCCTTTGGAAAATCACTGTTTTACCTGCTGAGCCATTTCTCTCACCAACCTAGTTCTGTCTTTCTGTCTTTCTGTCTGTCTGTCTATCTGTCTATCTGTCTCTCTGTCTTTCTCTCTTCCTTCATCCTGGCATCAATCAACACAGACTGTTTTGTGAGGTAAACTTAATAAACTTCTAGCTCCTCTCTTGTTCTCTTACTTCTTTCTCTCTTGCTACTTCTCTACTCTCTCTGCCTCTACTAAAAATGAAGAAGAAGAAGAAGAAGAGGAAGAAGAAGAGGAGGAGGAGGAGGAGGAGGAGGAGGAGGAGGAGGAAAAGAAACCTCTAGCTCATGCAAGGGGGATGTAGGAAGGACACCACCTTCTTTCTTTCTTTCTTTCTTTCTTTCTTTCTTTCTTTCTTTCTTTCTTTCTCTCTCTCTCTCTCTCTCTCTCTCTCTCTCTCTCTCTCTCTCTCTCTCTCTTTCTTCTTCCAAAAATACTCAGGGACATCACACTCCCTGTAGCCAGGGATGAGTCTCAGGGAATGTATGTGAGCTTGCTTTGTTTTGTGGGGCCAAACTTGACAGACATTTCTTTTGGCTTTGTGTGTTTTGCCAGCCAGCTCTCTTGCTCTGCTCACTCACTCACTCACTCACTCACTAACTAGCTTGTTTGCTGTGGTTGCCATTTCTATCTATCTCTGCACAGGGTTCCAAGACTGCCCTTTGGGAATCAAATGGGAGAGCAGAACTAAAGGCTTTTTGATAAAGCACCTAGAGTGCACACCAGCACCTTTGGACTGACTGGCTGCCTTCCCCCTCCCCCTCCTCCCCCTTCTTCAGATTCATTTATTATAGGTAAGTACACTGTAGCAGTTTTCAGACACACCAGAAGAGGGCACCAGATCTCATTGTGGGTGGTTGTGAACCACTATGTGGTTGCTGGGATTTGAACTCATGATCTTCAGAAGAGCAGTCAGGGCTCTTAACCGCTGAGCCTCCAGCCTCCTGCATTCCTTCTTAAAGCATGAATGATCCCAGCATGGGAAGATGGTCTGCCCTCCCTCCCTTTTGAGCCATTTTCCCTCTTTCACCATACGCTCAATAAAAGAAGTAAATGAATGAAGTCTCCAGCTATTTGTTCGAGCTATCTAAATTCTCTCACAACACCTCCCCCTCCCCCTCACTGCCTTCTCTCCCTATGTTTGGGTGGGGCTGGGGGAGGGGTGGGGTGGGGGGAAGGGATCTGCAAGTCGTCCCTGCAGGTTTGTGGACTATTTGGGATGGTCTGGTTCTCTGAACTGCTGAGCCATGTCTATCCAGAGGCTGGCTGGCTAGTTTTCTGCCTCAAGTCCCTGAGTGATGATTTCAGTGTGAATTCTCTGAACTCACTGTCCTTTCAGGTCCACATTTGCTCTGGCAACCCACTGAACCAAACAATAGGCTCACACTGAGATCTTTGGAAATGGTAATGGAGTTGATAACACACCCCAACAGAAAGAGGAAGCCTCCGCTCACTAGAAGACTTTCACTAGAAGCCTCACCCTGCCAGCAATTTAGGAATTGGTAAGGCCAATCTGGACAATATTTAAATGATTTCTACTTCATGTTTAATGCTTAATAAAATAAAACGTGTGTGAAGGTCTGAAGAGTGTTGACTGTTCTTCCAGAGGTCCTGAGTTCAATTCCCACGAACCACATGGTGACTTTGGAATCCGATGCACACTTCTGGTGTGTGTTGGAAGACAGCTGCAGTGTACTCATATAAATAAAAAAATAAATAAAACCTTCAAAAATAAAATAAAACAAAGCTTGTGAAGAAATTGAGCATCTTAATTTTATTTTATTGTATTGTATTTCACACACACACAGTATTTTATATATATATATATATATAATCAACTGGCACAGAAACGCACATTACCTAAGTTAGCTGGGAGTGGTTGGATTGAATATGCAGAGAAGGAAGGAACATTTGCAGTTTTGCTGTTGCTCTTTTTTTTGGGGGGGGGGTGGGCTGTTTAAATAGTACAGCAGAGCAGTGGTGGCACATGCCTTTGGGAGCACTTGGAAGGCAGAGGCAGGCAGATTTCTGAATTGGAGGCCAGCCTGGTCTACAGAGTGAGTTCCAGTACAGCCCGGGCTACACAGAGAAACCCTGTCTGGAAAAACCAACCAACAAACAAACAAACAATCCCAAGCAAAACCCAATCCAAACTTCACAAAAGGGAGGGACACTATAACAAATTACAATTGCTTGTATATATAGAAAAAAATTTCCTTCCCCCCCCCAAATAACCCTGGTTCAATTAAATACTAAACTAACTAAGTAATCTCACACATACAAACATACATACATAAAACAAATAATGATTACGTGGCATGGAACTGCTTACACAGTTTGGATGCCACCTCCATCACATGCCTGCAGAAATTATTGAGTGGCCGGCCTGGTCTGTCTTGTATGTTTTTGCACCATGTACTTTGTCTCTCATAAATAAATGAATATAGAGAAAGATATTCATTGATCTATACATGCCTGTGCGATGGCTCAGAGGGCAAAGCTGCTGTCTGTTAAGGTATAGGTAAAAGAGTAAGGCCTAGATGGAATGTTAAGGACTGAGGAAACTATTAAGGCCTAGATGGAATGTGAAGGCCTACTTCAGATTAGATAAGGGCTAGGTAACCTCTTACCTGGCTAGCCTGCCATTCTGCTGTTACTGCCAGAATTGATTACATATTCTCCTTGGATGTGTCCTCAGAAACCAATCAAGATAGAAGCCAATCGAACTGCTTCCTTTATTCTATAGTTATCTGCAATAGGCTTGGACTCAAACTGACCACCCAGCAGCATTTCCTACACCCGCACATGTGTATACTTTTCTGGCATTTGCTCCTAGAACCTGCACTGGGGATGGAACCCCCGCCCTGCCCCAACACAAGAGAGACACCCAAACCACCGATTCAGTGCACAGACTACTTAGAATCAGACTTCTATTTTGAGTAGGGTGTGAGTGAGTAAAGTGTAAGTTCCCAAGGCCTCCCTGGGAACTGACATCTTACTTGGAAGAAAGAGACTTGTACGTGGGCAACTGACTTTCTGGTTTGCAATTTAAGACATGAATGTCACACTATTGATGGCCAAGACACTGGATGTCCTGATTTTATTAGTGTGTGTGTGTGTGTGTGTGTGTGTGTGTGTGTGTGTGTGTGTGTGACTCCATGGCCAAGCTAGCCCCCCCCTCCCAGATGTGTGTTTCTTATTTATTTATTTATTTCTTGGGCCTGTGCTTGTGTATGACCTCGGCAACACTTCCTGAAAACCAAACCAAGCTAAACTAAAGCAAAAAACTATGGCTGTCTGCCTGCCTGCCTGCCTACACAGAGAAATGATATCTCCAATCAAGTAACACTACCTCCTAAGTCTGCCTGTTTCTCTTTTTCTTTTTTTTCTTTCTTTTTTTCTTCTGCTCCCTCTCTCTGTTCCCCCCTCTCCCTTTCTTCCTTCCTTCCTTCCTTCTTTCCTTCCTTCCTTCCTTCCTTCCTTCCTTCCTTCCTTCCTTCCTTCCTTCCTTCCTTCCTTTCTTTCTTTCTTTCTTTCTTTCTTTCTTTCTTTCTTTCTTTCTTTCTTTTCTTTTTTTTTCTTTCTTTTCTTTTTTTTTTCTTTCTTAAATTTATTCTTTTCATACATAGTTTCTTAGTGTAAGCAGCCCTGGCTGTCTTGAAGACACTTTGTAGGCCTCAATCCAGTAAGAGCCTGCCTCTGCTTTTCAAATGCTGGCATGAAAGTTGTATACCACTATGACCGGCTACGATTCTTATCTTCTTATTTTTGTTCCCTCTCCCCTCTTCCTTTTTATGATTTTTGCTTTTGACAGGCAGTGGTTGTGGCAGTGCTGGCAGAGGGAGGTGGATCACTGTAACTTTGCAGCTAGCTTATTCTACAGTCTGAGTTACACAAAAGGGGTTTCAGAATGACTGGTTATATTTTTCATTTATTATGCATTTTAATTATAATTTAATTAAACCAAAAGAATTTAGACTGACCAATTCAGAGTCTGGCATTTAAAAGTATAACAAAAGACAGTATGAGGCTGTCTGTGGATGGTCAAGGGTTCTGGCTGCTTTAGGGAGCCTCCTCACCTTTCTGCACATGCAAACTAGGCCACCTAGAGGCTGGAAACAAAAGCTACCTTGAGCATTAGGTCACGTGACAGTCAGCCACCTCCATCTTTATGAGGATAGATGTCAGTCAGAGGACAAGATGGCTGCCACCCACTTGTCACCTTCCATATGCAGGCACACCACCTCCCTTCTGTTTTTGGATAAAAGACACATAACAATTTTTATTATTTACAGTAAGCCTTAAATAACACTCTGACAGCTGTGCAGATTTCTACTTGCTATGTGATTTGAATTTCCTTTTTTTGTTTTTTTTTCTTTTAATTAATTTTCAGGAACTGCATGGTGGATTCACCTAGGTTCTGGTGCCTTCTTCTGTCATGCAGTCATCTAGGCAGCAGATAGAGCACATACACACACACATACTTTGAAAACTAATAGTAATGATAACAAACAAACAAATAAAAGAAAGGAAGGTTAAAAAAAAAAAGAGATTCTAGCTTCTGCCTGGATGTGTAGGTGGCAGAAGCAGGCAGAGAGGGCCTTTGTGAGTTTGAGGCTACCCAAGCCTACAGAGCAAGTTCCAGGCAGGGATGCCAGGGCTACATCAAGAGAAACCCTATCTTGGGGCAAAAGAAAACAAAAGCAGAAAAGGTTCTGGCTTTTATTTTCAGACGTATGATTCTTCTAGCAGTATTGACTATCGAACTTTGATCATGAAGGCACATTCGATTTTATGACAGAGTTTGTGTGTGTGTGTGTGTGTGTGTGCAATATTTCTGCTGTAATTGTGGTTACATGCCATCTAGTGGTTTATGTTTGATTTCTGTAATCTTTTTTTCTAATTCTTTTTCATTGTAATTGTAATTTTAATTTAATTTAATTTTATTTTATTTTTTGTTTTACGAAACAGGGTTTCTCTGTATAGCCCTGGCTGTCCTGGAACTCACTTTGCAGACTAGGCTGACCTCGAACCCAGAAATCTTCCCATCTCTGCCTCCGGAGTGCTGGGATTAAAGGTATGTGCCACCAGTCCCGGCTATTTTTTAATTTTTAAATTTTATTTATTTAATATAGCTTTGTTTTTTCATGATGCACTTTCTCTCTGTAACCCTGGCTGTCCTGGAACTCACTCTGTAGACCATGATGGCCTTGAACATATTAATCTGTCTGCCTCTGCTTCCCAAATGCTGGGATTAAAAGCACCACTGCCCAGACTAAGTTTTTTTTTTTTTAAATCTCTCTCTCTCTCTCTCTCTCTCTCTCTCTCTCTTTCTTTCTATTATTTTTTTCTTTTTACTGAGATACGGTTTCTCTGTGTAGCCCTAGCTGACTTGACACTAACTCTGTAACCCAGGGTGACCTTGAACACAGAAATCTGCCCGAGGTTAAAGGTATGTTCCACAATTGCCTCAGGTCTACTCTAATTCTATTTGAAAAAATTATGTGGGTATGTATGATTATATGTATGTATGTATGTATGTATGTATGTATAGAAGTAATATTAATCCATTAATATCTCTTTTTCCTAAAATTCATGTCATTCCAGGTCCACAAAGTGAGTTCCAGGACTACACAGAGAAACCCTGTTTCAAAATAAAAAAAAAAAATCTCAGATAGGGATTCATTGTGTAGCCCTGGCTGACTTGGAAGTCACTCCTTAAGCCAGGGTGACCTTGAATGCAGAAATCTGCCTGAGGCTAAAGGTGTGGTCCACAATTGCCTCAGATCTACTGTAATTCTCTCTTTAAGAAAACAAGGGGGGGAGGGTATGGGGGACTTTTGGGATAGCATTGGAAATGTAATTGAGGAAAATACATAATAAAAAATATTTTTAAAAAAACATGTGTATTTATGTATAGAAGTAATATTAATCCATTAATATCTCTTTTTCCTAAACTTCATGTCATTCCTCCTTATCTTTCTCTCTCACTCCATGTTTGTGTGCATGTGTGTATGTGTGTTAGTCCTGGGTACACAGATTAAGAAATCATATTTCCAAGGATTTTTAGAAATAAACAAGGAAGCCAGGTGTGCTGGAACACCCCTTTAATCCCAGCACTTGGGAGGCAGAGGCAGGCAGATTTCTAAGTTCAAGTCCAGCCTGGTCCACAAAGTGAGTTCCAGGACAGCCAAGGCTACACAGAGAAAACCTGTCTCAAAAAAAAAAAAAAAAAAAAAATCAAACACACAAACAAACAAAGAAATAAACAAGAATTCCTAACCCAGACCACCAATAAAAAGGCTGTGGAAACTCTTTCATGTCTCTCTCCCCCACAGGTAAGTATGTACCTGCTTGTAAATTAATACTCCATGTGTGTGTATAGGATTCCATGGCCAGCTAGTACCAGCCCCAGATTTGTGTTTCAGAGATCTTTACTTATTTATTTTCCATGCCTGAGCTTGTGTAGGTTGTACACCTCCAGGGAAACAACATAAAATCAAATCAGCTAACAAACAAACAGAAAAATGTAAAAGAATGGACTCATCTGGCATTTAAAAGTAATAGACTTCCGGGCAGTGTTGGGGCACACCTTTAATCCTACCACATTGGAGGCAGAGGCTGGCAGATTTGTGCATGCCAGGCCATCCTGGTCTACAGAGTGAGTTCCAAGACACCCAGGGCTACACAGAGAAACACTGTCTTGAAAGACCCCCACATCCTAAAAATAATAAAGAAGTAATAGACAAAAAGCAAGAGAAAAATATGTGTGCCATCCCAGCACTCGGGAGGCAGAGGCAGGCGGATTTCTGAGTTCGAGGCCAGCCTGGTCTACAGAGTGAGTTCCAGGACAGCGAGGGCTACACAGAGAAACCCTGTCTCGAAAAACCAAAAAAAAAAAAAAAAAGAAAACAAAAACAACAACAAAAAAAAAACATGTGTGCCAAGGCTGCTGGTGACTTTTCAGTGAATCCTCACCCTTCTGCACTGGATTCAGTTAAGTTCTATTCCACTAGTAGCTCCATGTTTGTGTGCATGTGTGTGTGTGTGTGTTAGTCTTGGGTACACAGATTAAAGAAATCATATTTCCAAGGAATATTTTTCCTGGAAATATGATTTTTTCAAGTAATATTTTTCCAAATAATATTTTTAAAAATATTTTCTTTCTTTCTTTCTCTCTTTTTCTTTCTTTCTTTCTCTCTTTTTCTTTCTTTCTTTCTTTCTTTCTTTCTTTCTTTCTTTCTTTCTTTCTTTCTTTCTTTCTTTCTTTCTTTCTTTCTTTCTCTCTCTCTCTCTCTCTTTCTTTCTTTCTTCCAAAAATACTCAGGGACATCACACTCCCTGTAGCCAGGGATGAGTCTCAGGGAATGTATGTGAGCTTGCTTTGTTTTGTGGGGCCAAACTTGACAGACATTTCTTTTGGCTTTGTGTGTTTTGCCAGCCAGCTCTCTTGCTCTGCTCACTCACTTACTCACTCACTCACTAACTAGCTTGTTTGCTGTGGTTGCCATTTCTATCTATCTCTGCACAGGGTTCCAAGACTGCTTTTTGGGAATCAAATGGGAGAGCAGAACTAAAGGCTTTTTGATAAAGCACCTAGAGTGCACACCAGCACCTTTGGACTGACTGGCTGCCTTCCCCCTTCCCCTCCTCCCCCTTCTTCAGATTCATTTATTATAGGTAAGTACACTGTAGCAGTTTTCAGACATACCAGAAGAGGGCACCAGATCTCATTCTGGGTGGTTGTGAACCACTATGTGGTTGCTGGGATTTGAACTCCTGATCTTCAGAAGAGCAGTCAAGGCTCTTAACCGCTGAGCCTCCAGCCTCCTGCATTCCTTCTTAAAGCATGAATGATCCCAGCATGGGAAGATGGTCTGCCCTCCCTCCCTTTTGAGCCATTTTCCCTCTTTCACCATACACTCAATAAAAGAAGTAAATGAATGAAGTCTCCAGCTATCTAAATTCTCTCACAACACCTCCCCCTCCCCCTCACTGCCTTCTCTCCCTATGTTTGGGTGGGGTTGGGGGAGGGGTGCGGTGGGGGGAAGGGATCTGCAAGTCTGTGAACTATTTGCGATGGCCTGGTTCTCTGAACTGCTGAGCCATGTCTATCCAGAGGCTGGCTGGCTAGTTTTCTGCCTCAAGTCCCTGAGTGATGATTTCAGTGTGAATTCTCTGAACTCACTGTCCTTTCAGGTCCACATTTGCTCTGGCAACCCACTGAACCAAACAATAGGCTCACACCGAGATCTACCCCAACAGAAAGAGGAAGCCTCCGCTCACTAGAAGACTTTCACTAGAAGCCTCACCCTGCCAGCAATTTAGGAATTGGTAAGGCCAATCTGGACAATATCTAAATGATTTCTACTTCATGTTTAATGCTTAATAAAATAAAACGTGTGTGAAGGTCTGAAGAGCGTTGACTGTTCTTCCAGAGGTCCTGAGTTCAATTCCCACGAACCACATGGTGACTTTGGAATCCGATGCACACTTCTGGTGTGTGTTGGAAGACAGCTGCAGTGTACTCATATAAATAAAAAAATAAATAAAACCTTCAAAAATAAAATAAAACAAAGCTTGTGAAGAAATTGAGCATCTTAATTTTATTTTATTGTATTGTATTTCACACAAACACACACACAGTATTTATATATATATAAAATCAACTGGCACAGAAACGCACATTACCTAAGTTAGCTGGGAGTGGTTGGATTGGATATGCAGTCAGTAAAGTTTTGCTGTTGCTCTTTTTTTTGGGGTGGGGTGGGGTGGGCTGTTTAAATAGTACAGCAGAGCAGTGGTGGCACATGCCTTTGGGAGCACTTGGGAGGCAGAGGCAGGCAGATTTCTGAATTGGAGGCCAGCCTGGTCTACAGAGTGAGTTCCAGGACAGCCCGGGCTACACAGAGAAACCCTGTCTGGAAAAACAAACAAACAAACAAACAAACAAACAAACAATCCCAAGCAAAACCCAATCCAAACTTCACAAAAGGGAGGGACACTATAACAAATTACAATTGCTTGTATATATAGAAAAAAATTTCCTTCCCCCCCGCCCCTAATAACCCTGGTTCAATTAAATACGAAACTAACTAAGTTTACTAACTAAGTAATCACACACACACATGCCTTTGGGAGCACTTGGGAGGCAGAGGCAGGCAGATTTCTGAATTGGAGGCCAGCCTGGTCTACAGAGTGAGTTCCAGGACAGCCCGGGCTACACAGAGAAACCCTGTCTGGAAAAACAAACAAACAAACAAACAAACAAACAAACAAACAAACAATCCCAAGCAAAACCCAATCCAAACTTCACAAAAGGGAGGGACACTATAACAAATTACAATTGCTTGTATATATAGAAAAAAATTTCCTTCCCCCCCGCCCCTAATAACCCTGGTTCAATTAAATACGAAACTAACTAAGTTTACTAACTAAGTAATCACACACACACATACATACATACAGACAGACAGACATACATACATACATACATACATAAAACAAATAATGATAACTAAGTGGCATGGAACTGCTCACACAGTTTGGATGCCACTTGCCCACCCTACCTCCATCACATGCCTGCAGAAATTATTGAGTGTCCGGCCTGGTCTGTCTTGTATGTTTTTGCACCATGTACAGAGACTTTGTCTCTCATAAATAAATGAATACAGAGAAAGATATTCATTGATCTATACATGCCTGTGCTCAGAGGGCAAAGCTGCTGGCTGTTAAGGTATAGGTAAAAGAGTAAGGCCTAGATGGAATTTGAAGGCCTACTTCAGATTAGATAAGGGCTAGGTAACCTCTTACCTGGCTAGCCTGCCATTTTGTGCTGTTAACTACTATTATAAGGACACTTTCTCACAGCTTGTTTCTGCTGTTACTGCCAGAATTGATTACATATTCTCCTTGGATGTGTCCTCAGAAACCAATCAAGATAGAAGCCAATCGAACTGCTTCCTTTGTTCTAAAGTTATCTGCAATAGGCTTGGACTCAAACTGACCACCCAGCAGCATTTCCTACACCCGCACATGTGTATACTTTTCTGGCATTTGCTCCTAGAACCTGCACTGGGGATGGAACCCCCGCCCTGCCCTAACACAAGAGAGACACCCACACCACCGATTCAGTGCACAGACTACTTAGAATCAGACTTCTATTTTGAGTAGGGTGTGAGTGAGTAAAGTTTAAGTTCCCAAGGCCTCCCTGGGAACTGACATCTTACTTGGAAGAAAGAGACTTGTACGTGGGCAACTGACTTTCTGGTTTGCAATTTAAGACATGAATGTCACACTATTGATGGCCAAGACACTGGATGTCCTGATTTTATTAGTGTGTGTGTGTGTGTGTGTGTGTGTGTGTGTGTGTGTGTGTGACTCCATGGCCAAGCTAGCCCCCCCCCCCAGATGTGTGTTTCTTATTTATTTATTTATTTCTTGGGCCTGTGCTTGTGTATGACCTCGGCAACACTTCCTGAAAACCAAACCAAGCTAAACTAAAGCAAACAACTATGGCTGTCTGCCTGCCTGCCTGCCTGCCTACACAGAGAAATGATATCTCCAATCAAGTAACACTACCTCCTAAGTCTGCCTGTTTCTCTTTTTCTTTTTTTCTTTCTTTTTTTCTTCTGCCCCCTCTCTCTGTTCCCCCCTCTCCCTTCCTTCCTTCCTTCCTTCCTTCCTTCCTTCCTTCCTTCCTTCCTTCCTTCCTTCCTTCCTTCCTTCCATTCTTTCTTTCTTTCTTTCTTTCTTTCTTTCTTTCTTTCTTTCTTTCTTTTCTTTTCTTTTTTCTTTCTTAAATTTATTCTTTTCATATATAGTTTCTTAGTGTAAGCAGCCCTGGCTGTCTTGAAGACACTTTGTAGGCCTCAATCCAGTAAGAGCCTGCCTCTGCTTTTCAAATGCTGGCATGAAAGTTGTATACCACTATGACCGGCTATGATTCTTATCTTCTTATTTTTGTTCCCTCTCCCCTCTTCCTTTTTATGATTTTTGCTTTTGACAGGCAGTGGTTGTGGCAGTGCTGGCAGAGGGAGGTGGATCACTGTAACTTTGCAGCTAGCTTATTCTACAGTCTGAGTTACACAAAAGGAGTTTCAGAATGACTGGTTATATTTTTCATTTATTATGCATTTTAATTATAATTTAATTAAACCAAAAGAATTTAGACTGACCAATTCAGAGTCTGGCATTTAAAAGTATAACAAAAGACAGTATGAGGCTGTCTGTGGATGGTCAAGGGTTCTGGCTGCTTTAGGGAGCCTCCTCACCTTTCTGCACATGCAAACTAGGCTACCTAGAGGCTGGACACAAAAGCTACCTTGAGCATTAGGTCACGTGACAGTCAGCCACCTCCATCTTTATGAGGATAGATGTCAGTCAGAGGACAAGATGGCTGCCACCCACTTGTCACCTTCCATATGCAGGCACACCACCTCCCTTCTGTTTTTGGATAAAAGACACATAACAATTTTTATTATTTACAGTAAGCCTTAAATAACACTCTGACAGCTGTGCAGATTTCTACTTGCTATGTGATTTGAATTTCCTTTTTTTGTTTTTTTTCTTTTAATTAATTTTCAGGAAATGCATGGTGGATTCACCTAGGTTCTGGTGCCTTCTTCTGTCATCTAGGCAGCAGATAGAGCACATACACACACACATACTTTGAAAACTAATAGTAATAATAACAAACAAACAAATAAAAGAAAAGAAGGTTAAAAAAAAAAGATTCTAGCTTCTGCCTGGATGTGTAGGTGGCAGAAGCAGGCAGAGAGGACCTCTGTGAGTTTGAGGCTACCCAAGCCTACAGAGCAAGTTCCAAGCAGGGATGCCAGGGCTACATCAAGAGAAACCCTATCTTGGGGCAAAAGAAAACAAAAGCAGAAAAGGTTCTGGCTTTTATTTTCAGACATATGATTCTTCTAGCAGTATTGACTATTGAACTTTGATCATGAAGGCACATTCGATTTTATGACAGAGTTTGTGTGTGTGTGTGTGTGTGTGTGTGTGTGTGCAATATTTCTGCTGTAATTGTGGTTACATGCCATCTAGTGGTTTATGTTTGATTTCTGTAATCTTTTTTTCTAATTCTTTTTTATTGTAATTGTAATTTTAATTTAATTTAATTTTATTTTATTTTTTGTTTTACGAAACAGGGTTTCTCTGTATAGCCCTGGCTGTCCTGGAACTCACTTTGCAGACTAGGCTGACCTCGAACCCAGAAATCTTCCCATCTCTGCCTCCGGAGTGCTGGGATTAAAGGTATGTGCCACCAGTCCCGGCTATTTTTTAATTTTTAAATTTTATTTATTTAATATAGCTTTGTTTTTTCATGATGCACTTTCTCTCTGTAACCCTGGCTGTCCTGGAACTCACTCTGTAGACCATGATGGCCTTGAACATATTAATCTGTCTGCCTCTGCTTCCCAAATGCTGGGATTAAAAGCACCACTGCCCAGACTAAGTTTTTTTTTTTTTTGAAAATCTCTCTCTCTCTCTCTCTCTCTCTCTCTCTCTTTCTTTCTATTATTTTTTTCTTTTTACTGAGATACGGTTTCTCTGTGTAGCCCTAGCTGACTTGACACTAACTCTGTAACCCAGGGTGACCTTGAACACAGAAATCTGCCCGAGGTTAAAGGTATGTTCCACAATTGCCTCAGGTCTACTCTAATTCTATTTGAAAAAATTATGTGTGTATGTATAATTATATGTATGTATGTATGTATGTATAGAAGTAATATTAATCCATTAATATCTCTTTTTCCTAAAATTCATGTCATTCCAGGTCCACAAAGTGAGTTCCAGGACTACACAGAGAAACCCTGTTTCAAAATAAAAAAAACCCAGCACTCGGGAGGCAGAGGCAGGCGGATTTCTGAGTTCGAGGCCAGCCTGGTCTACAGAGTGAGTTCCAGGACAGCCAGGGCTATACAGAGAAACCCTGTCTCGAAAAACCAAAAAAAAAAAAAAAAAAAAAAAAATTAAAAAATCAAAATAAAAAAAAAATATCTCAGATAGGGATTCATTGTGTAGCCCTGGCTGACTTGGAAGTCACTCCTTAAGCCAGGGTGACCTTGAATGCAGAAATCTGCCTGAGGCTAAAGGTGTGGTCCACAATTGCCTCAGATCTACTCTTTAAGAAAACAAGGGGGGGTGGGTATGGGGGACTTTTGGGATAGCATTGGAAATGTAATTGAGGAAAATACATAATAAAAAATATTTTTAAAAAAACATGTGTATTTATGTATAGAAGTAAAATTAATCCATTAATATCTCTTTTTCCTAAACTTCATGTCATTCCTCCTTATCTTTCTCTCTCACTCCATGTTTGTGTGCATGTGTGTATGTGTGTTAGTCCTGGGTACACAGATTAAGAAATCATATTTCCAAGGATTTTTAGAAATAAACAAGGAAGCCAGATATGCTGGAACACCCCTTTAATCCCAGCACTTGGGAGGCAGAGGCAGGCAGATTTCTAAGTTCAAGTCCAGCCTGGTCCACAAAGTGAGTTCCAGGACAGCCAAGGCTACACAGAGAAAACCTGTCTCAAAAAAAAAAAAAAAAATCAAACACACAAACAAACAAACAAAGAAATAAACAAGAAATCCTAACCCAGACCACCAATAAAAAGGCTGTGGAAACTCTTTCATGTCCCTCTCCCCCACAGGTAAGGATGTAGCTGCTTGTAAATTAATACTCCATGTGTGTGTATAGGATTCCATGGCCAGCTAGTACCAGCCCCAGATTTGTGTTTCAGAGATCTTTACTTAATTATTTTCCATTCCTGAGCTTGTATAGGTGGTACACCTCCAGGGAAACAACATAAAATCCAATCAGCTAACAAACCAATCCAAAAATGTAAAAGAATGGACTCACCTGGCATTTAAAATTAATAGACTTCCGGGCAGTGGTGGGGCACACCTTTAATCCTACCACATTGGAGGCAGAGGCTGGCAGATTTGTGCATGCCAGGCCATCCTGGTCTACAGAGTGAGTTCCAAGACAGTGCTACACAGAGAAACACTGTCTTGAAAGACCCCCACCTCCTAAAAATAATAAAGAAGTAATAGACAAAAAGCAAGAGAAAAATATGTGTGCCAAGGCTGCTGGTGGCTTTTCAGTGACTCCTCACCCTTCTGCACTGGATTCAGTTAAGTTCTAATCCACTAGTAGCTGGAAAAGAAGGGGAAGAGACAGAAGCAACCTGGAACAATAAGTCTCATGAAGGCCAGCCACCTCCATCACCAGCCCTCGACATATGTTCCTTCTTGTACTATTGACTAAACAACTTTGATCATGAAGGCAAGTTGGATTTAATGACAGTGTTTGTGTCTTTTTAAGTGTGTGTGTGTTTGTGTGTGTGTGTGTGTGTGTGTGTGTGTGCAATATTTCTGCTGTGATTACTGTTACTTGCAATCTAGTTGGCTTGTGTGTAGTTTCTTTAAAATTTTCTAATTCTTTTTTGTGTGTGTGTGTAAGTAAAATTCATGTCATTCCTCCTTATCTTTCTCTCTTACTCCATGTTTGTGTGCATGTGTGTGTGTGTGTTAGTCTTGGGTACACAGATTAAAGAAATCATATTTCCAAGGATTCTTAGAAATAAACAAGGAAACCGGGTGTGGTGGAGCACCCCTTTAATCCCAGCACTTGGGAGGCAGAGGCAGGCAGATTTCTAAGTTCAAGGCCAGTCTGGTCCACAAGGTGAGTTCCAAGACAGCCAAGGCTACACAGAGAAACCCTGTCTCAAAAAAAAAAAAAAAAAAAGAAATCAAACAAACAAAGAAATAAACAAGAAATCCTAACCCTCACCACCAATAAAACGGCTGTGATAACTGGTTCATGTCCCTCTCCTCCACAGGTAAGGATGTAGCTGCTTGTAAGTTAATACTCCATGTGTGTGTATAGGATTCCATGGCCAGCTAGTACCAGCCCCAGATTTGTGTTTCAGAGATCTTTATTTATTTATTTTCCGTGCCTGAGCTTGTGTAGGTTGTACACCTCCAGGGAAACAACATAAAATCAAATCAGCTAACAAACCAACCCAAAAATGTAAAAGAATGGACTCATCTGGCATTTAAAAGTAATAGACTTCCGGGCAGTGTTGGGGCACACCTTTAATCCTACCACATTGGAGGCAGAGGCTGGCAGATTTGTGCATGCCAGGCCATCCTGGTCTACAGAGTGAGTTCCAAGACACCCAGGGCTACACAGAGAAACACTGTCTTGAAAGACCCCCACATCCTAAAAATAATAAAGAAGTAATAGACAAAAAGCAAGAGAAAAACATGTGTGCCAAGGCTGCTGGTGACTTTTCAGTGAATCCTCACCCTTCTGCACTGGATTCAGTTAAGTTCTATTCCACTAGTAGCTCCATGTTTGTGTGCATGTGTGTGTGTGTGTTAGTCTTGGGTACACAGATTAAAGAAATCATATTTCCAAGGAATATTTTTCCTGGAAATATGATTTTTTCAAGTAATATTTTTTTCCAAATAATATTTTTTAAAATATTTTCTTTCTTTCTTTCTTTCTTTCTTTCTTTCTTTCTTTCTTTCTTTCTTTCTTATTTCTTTCTTTCTTTCTTTCTCTCTTTCTTCTTTCTTTCTCTCTCTCTCTCTCTCTCTCTCTTTCTTTCTTCCAAAAATACTCAGAGACATCACACTCCCTGTAGCCAGGGATGAGTCTCAGGGAATGTATGTGAGCTTGCTTTGTTTTGTGGGGCCAAACTTGACAGACATTTCTTTTGGCTTTGTGTGTTTTGCCATCCAGCTCTCTTGCTCTGCTCACGCACTCACTCACTCACTCACTCACTCACTCACTCACTCACTCACTCACAAACTAGCTTGTTTGCTGTGGTTGCCATTTCTATCTATCTCTGCACAGGGTTCCAAGACTGCCCTTTGGGAATCAAATGGGAGAGCAGAACTAAAGGCTTTTTGATAAAGCACCTAGAGTGCACACCAGCACCTTTGGACTGACTGGCTGCCTTCCCCCTTCCCCTCCTCCCCCTTCTTCAGATTCATTTATTATAGGTAAGTACACTGTAGCAGTTTTCAGACATACCAGAAGAGGGCACCAGATCTCATTCTGGGTGGTTGTGAACCACTATGTGGTTGCTGGGATTTGAACTCCTGATCTTCAGAAGAGCAGTCAAGGCTCTTAACCGCTGAGCCTCCAGCCTCCTGCATTCCTTCTTAAAGCATGAATGATCCCAGCATGGGAAGATGGTCTGCCCTCCCTCCCTTTTGAGCCATTTTCCCTCTTTCACCATACACTCAATAAAAGAAGTAAATGAATGAAGTCTCCAGCTATCTAAATTCTCTCACAACACCTCCCCCTCCCCCTCACTGCCTTCTCTCCCTATGTTTGGGTGGGGTTGGGGGAGGGGTGCGGTGGGGGGAAGGGATCTGCAAGTCTGTGAACTATTTGCGATGGCCTGGTTCTCTGAACTGCTGAGCCATGTCTATCCAGAGGCTGGCTGGCTAGTTTTCTGCCTCAAGTCCCTGAGTGATGATTTCAGTGTGAATTCTCTGAACTCACTGTCCTTTCAGGTCCACATTTGCTCTGGCAACCCACTGAACCAAACAATAGGCTCACACCGAGATCTACCCCAACAGAAAGAGGAAGCCTCCGCTCACTAGAAGACTTTCACTAGAAGCCTCACCCTGCCAGCAATTTAGGAATTGGTAAGGCCAATCTGGACAATATCTAAATGATTTCTACTTCATGTTTAATGCTTAATAAAATAAAACGTGTGTGAAGGTCTGAAGAGCGTTGACTGTTCTTCCAGAGGTCCTGAGTTCAATTCCCACGAACCACATGGTGACTTTGGAATCCGATGCACACTTCTGGTGTGTGTTGGAAGACAGCTGCAGTGTACTCATATAAATAAAAAAATAAATAAAACCTTCAAAAATAAAATAAAACAAAGCTTGTGAAGAAATTGAGCATCTTAATTTTATTTTATTGTATTGTATTTCACACAAACACACACACAGTATTTATATATATATAAAATCAACTGGCACAGAAACGCACATTACCTAAGTTAGCTGGGAGTGGTTGGATTGGATATGCAGTCAGTAAAGTTTTGCTGTTGCTCTTTTTTTTGGGGTGGGGTGGGGTGGGCTGTTTAAATAGTACAGCAGAGCAGTGGTGGCACATGCCTTTGGGAGAACTTGGGAGGCAGAGGCAGGCAGATTTCTGAATTGGAGGCCAGCCTGGTCTACAGAGTGAGTTCCAGGACAGCCCGGGCTACACAGAGAAACCCTGTCTGGAAAAACAAACAAACAAACAAACAAACAAACAAACAAACAAACAATCCCAAGCAAAACCCAATCCAAACTTCACAAAAGGGAGGGACACTATAACAAATTACAATTGCTTGTATATATAGAAAAAAATTTCCTTCCCCCCCGCCCCTAATAACCCTGGTTCAATTAAATACGAAACTAACTAAGTTTACTAACTAAGTAATCACACACACACATGCCTTTGGGAGCACTTGGGAGGCAGAGGCAGGCAGATTTCTGAATTGGAGGCCAGCCTGGTCTACAGAGTGAGTTCCAGGACAGCCCGGGCTACACAGAGAAACCCTGTCTGGAAAAACAAACAAACAAACAAACAAACAAACAAACAAACAATCCCAAGCAAAACCCAATCCAAACTTCACAAAAGGGAGGGACACTATAACAAATTACAATTGCTTGTATATATAGAAAAAAATTTCCTTCCCCCCCGCCCCTAATAACCCTGGTTCAATTAAATACGAAACTAACTAAGTTTACTAACTAAGTAATCACACACACACATACATACATACAGACAGACAGACAGACATACATACATACATACATAAAACAAATAATGATAACTAAGTGGCATGGAACTGCTCACACAGTTTGGATGCCACTTGCCCACCCTACCTCCATCACATGCCTGCAGAAATTATTGAGTGTCCGGCCTGGTCTGTCTTGTATGTTTTTGCACCATGTACAGAGACTTTGTCTCTCATAAATAAATGAATACAGAGAAAGATATTCATTGATCTATACATGCCTGTGCTCAGAGGGCAAAGCTGCTGGCTGTTAAGGTATAGGTAAAAGAGTAAGGCCTAGATGGAATTTGAAGGCCTACTTCAGATTAGATAAGGGCTAGGTAACCTCTTACCTGGCTAGCCTGCCATTTTGTGCTGTTAACTACTATTATAAGGACACTTTCTCACAGCTTGTTTCTGCTGTTACTGCCAGAATTGATTACATATTCTCCTTGGATGTGTCCTCAGAAACCAATCAAGATAGAAGCCAATCGAACTGCTTCCTTTGTTCTAAAGTTATCTGCAATAGGCTTGGACTCAAACTGACCACCCAGCAGCATTTCCTACACCCGCACATGTGTATACTTTTCTGGCATTTGCTCCTAGAACCTGCACTGGGGATGGAACCCCCGCCCTGCCCTAACACAAGAGAGACACCCACACCACCGATTCAGTGCACAGACTACTTAGAATCAGACTTCTATTTTGAGTAGGGTGTGAGTGAGTAAAGTTTAAGTTCCCAAGGCCTCCCTGGGAACTGACATCTTACTTGGAAGAAAGAGACTTGTACGTGGGCAACTGACTTTCTGGTTTGCAATTTAAGACATGAATGTCACACTATTGATGGCCAAGACACTGGATGTCCTGATTTTATTAGTGTGTGTGTGTGTGTGTGTGTGTGTGTGTGTGTGTGTGTGACTCCATGGCCAAGCTAGCCCCCCCCAGATGTGTGTTTCTTATTTATTTATTTATTTCTTGGGCCTGTGCTTGTGTATGACCTCGGCAACACTTCCTGAAAACCAAACCAAGCTAAACTAAAGCAAACAACTATGGCTGTCTGCCTGCCTGCCTGCCTGCCTACACAGAGAAATGATATCTCCAATCAAGTAACACTACCTCCTAAGTCTGCCTGTTTCTCTTTTTCTTTTTTTCTTTCTTTTTTTCTTCTGCCCCCTCTCTCTGTTCCCCCCTCTCCCTTCCTTCCTTCCTTCCTTCCTTCCTTCCTTCCTTCCTTCCTTCCTTCCTTCCTTCCTTCCTTCCTTCCTTCCTTCCTTCCATTCTTTCTTTCTTTCTTTCTTTCTTTCTTTCTTTCTTTCTTTCTTTCTTTCTTTCTTTCTTTCTTTTCTTTTCTTTTTTCTTTCTTAAATTTATTCTTTTCATATATAGTTTCTTAGTGTAAGCAGCCCTGGCTGTCTTGAAGACACTTTGTAGGCCTCAATCCAGTAAGAGCCTGCCTCTGCTTTTCAAATGCTGGCATGAAAGTTGTATACCACTATGACCGGCTATGATTCTTATCTTCTTATTTTTGTTCCCTCTCCCCTCTTCCTTTTTATGATTTTTGCTTTTGACAGGCAGTGGTTGTGGCAGTGCTGGCAGAGGGAGGTGGATCACTGTAACTTTGCAGCTAGCTTATTCTACAGTCTGAGTTACACAAAAGGAGTTTCAGAATGACTGGTTATATTTTTCATTTATTATGCATTTTAATTATAATTTAATTAAACCAAAAGAATTTAGACTGACCAATTCAGAGTCTGGCATTTAAAAGTATAACAAAAGACAGTATGAGGCTGTCTGTGGATGGTCAAGGGTTCTGGCTGCTTTAGGGAGCCTCCTCACCTTTCTGCACATGCAAACTAGGCTACCTAGAGGCTGGACACAAAAGCTACCTTGAGCATTAGGTCACGTGACAGTCAGCCACCTCCATCTTTATGAGGATAGATGTCAGTCAGAGGACAAGATGGCTGCCACCCACTTGTCACCTTCCATATGCAGGCACACCACCTCCCTTCTGTTTTTGGATAAAAGACACATAACAATTTTTATTATTTACAGTAAGCCTTAAATAACACTCTGACAGCTGTGCAGATTTCTACTTGCTATGTGATTTGAATTTCCTTTTTTTGTTTTTTTTCTTTTAATTAATTTTCAGGAAATGCATGGTGGATTCACCTAGGTTCTGGTGCCTTCTTCTGTCATCTAGGCAGCAGATAGAGCACATACACACACACATACTTTGAAAACTAATAGTAATAATAACAAACAAACAAATAAAAGAAAAGAAGGTTAAAAAAAAAAGATTCTAGCTTCTGCCTGGATGTGTAGGTGGCAGAAGCAGGCAGAGAGGACCTCTGTGAGTTTGAGGCTACCCAAGCCTACAGAGCAAGTTCCAAGCAGGGATGCCAGGGCTACATCAAGAGAAACCCTATCTTGGGGCAAAAGAAAACAAAAGCAGAAAAGGTTCTGGCTTTTATTTTCAGACATATGATTCTTCTAGCAGTATTGACTATTGAACTTTGATCATGAAGGCACATTCGATTTTATGACAGAGTTTGTGTGTGTGTGTGTGTGTGTGTGTGTGTGTGCAATATTTCTGCTGTAATTGTGGTTACATGCCATCTAGTGGTTTATGTTTGATTTCTGTAATCTTTTTTTCTAATTCTTTTTTATTGTAATTGTAATTTTAATTTAATTTAATTTTATTTTATTTTTTGTTTTACGAAACAGGGTTTCTCTGTATAGCCCTGGCTGTCCTGGAACTCACTTTGCAGACTAGGCTGACCTCGAACCCAGAAATCTTCCCATCTCTGCCTCCGGAGTGCTGGGATTAAAGGTATGTGCCACCAGTCCCGGCTATTTTTTAATTTTTAAATTTTATTTATTTAATATAGCTTTGTTTTTTCATGATGCACTTTCTCTCTGTAACCCTGGCTGTCCTGGAACTCACTCTGTAGACCATGATGGCCTTGAACATATTAATCTGTCTGCCTCTGCTTCCCAAATGCTGGGATTAAAAGCACCACTGCCCAGACTAAGTTTTTTTTTTTTTTGAAAATCTCTCTCTCTCTCTCTCTCTCTTTCTTTCTATTATTTTTTTCTTTTTACTGAGATACGGTTTCTCTGTGTAGCCCTAGCTGACTTGACACTAACTCTGTAACCCAGGGTGACCTTGAACACAGAAATCTGCCCGAGGTTAAAGGTATGTTCCACAATTGCCTCAGGTCTACTCTAATTCTATTTGAAAAAATTATGTGTGTATGTATAATTATATGTATGTATGTATGTATGTATAGAAGTAATATTAATCCATTAATATCTCTTTTTCCTAAAATTCATGTCATTCCAGGTCCACAAAGTGAGTTCCAGGACTACACAGAGAAACCCTGTTTCAAAATAAAAAAAACCCAGCACTCGGGAGGCAGAGGCAGGCGGATTTCTGAGTTCGAGGCCAGCCTGGTCTACAGAGTGAGTTCCAGGACAGCCAGGGCTATACAGAGAAACCCTGTCTCGAAAAACCAAAAAAAAAAAAAAAAAAAAAAAAAAAAAAATTAAAAAATCAAAATAAAAAAAAAATATCTCAGATAGGGATTCATTGTGTAGCCCTGGCTGACTTGGAAGTCACTCCTTAAGCCAGGGTGACCTTGAATGCAGAAATCTGCCTGAGGCTAAAGGTGTGGTCCACAATTGCCTCAGATCTACTCTTTAAGAAAACAAGGGGGGGTGGGTATGGGGGACTTTTGGGATAGCATTGGAAATGTAATTGAGGAAAATACATAATAAAAAATATTTTTTAAAAAACATGTGTATTTATGTATAGAAGTAAAATTAATCCATTAATATCTCTTTTTCCTAAACTTCATGTCATTCCTCCTTATCTTTCTCTCTCACTCCATGTTTGTGTGCATGTGTGTATGTGTGTTAGTCCTGGGTACACAGATTAAGAAATCATATTTCCAAGGATTTTTAGAAATAAACAAGGAAGCCAGATATGCTGGAACACCCCTTTAATCGACCAGTACTCCGGGTGGCACTTTGTCATTTTCCCCCATACCGCGGAGGTCGACCAGATGTCAGAAAAAAGCCATTTTTTTTTTTTTTTTCTTTTTTGTATATAGGTCGACCAGTACTCCGGGTGGCACTTTGTCATTTTCCCCCATACCGGGGAGGTCGACCAGATGTCAGAAAAAAGCCAATTTTTTTTTTTCTTTTTTGTATATAGGTCGACCAGTACTCCGGGTGGCACTTTGTCTTTTTCCCCCAAACCGCGGGGGTCGACCAGATGTCGGAAAGACGCGAACTATTGTTTTTGTTTTTTTTTAATATATATAACTATACTCGTGCAGGTAGACAAATGTATATATGTGCCTCTTTTACTTTATAATTTTTTTTTTTTTTAATGGACTGCGAGGTCAACCAGTACTCCATGTGGCACTTTTTCTTTTTCCCCCAAAGTGCGGAGGTCGACCAGATGTCATAAAGACGCCAATATTTTTATTTAGGTATCAATGGAGAAATATATATAGACAAATGTGTATGTGTGTGTGTGTATATATAACTTTTTTTTATATATATATAACCACACACATACACGTAGACAAATGTATATGTGTGCCTCTTTTACTTTATACATATATATATGTGTATATGTGTATATATGTATATATATACATATGTATATATATATTTTTTTTTTTTTAAATGGACTGGGAGGTCGACCAGCACACCGGGTGGCACTTTGTCTTTTTCCCCCAATCCGTGGAGGTCGACCAGATGTCAGAAAGACTCCAACTTCTTTACCTTTTTCTTTTTAAAATATTATATAACTGCATACGTATACACAGACAAATAGCCGTGCCTCTTTTACTTTTTTATACATATTTTTTATTTTATTTATTTATTTATTTATTTATTTATTTATTTATTTATTTATTTATTTAAATGAACTGGGAAGTTGACCGTAGTACTCCGGGAGGCCTTGTCTTTTTCTCCACACAATGCGGTCGATAGAATGTCTGATCTGGATTTCTTTTCTGATTTTCCTTTTGTTTTGTTTTGCGGAATAAATTGAAGGTCGACCAGTTATCCTTACTCGAGTTTTGTTTGTTTTCCTTTTTTAATTTTAAAAGGATGTTATATTTATTTATTTATATATATATATATATATATATATATATATATATATATATATATACGGGGACACACACACACTTTTTTTTTTTTTTTTAATAGACCTGGCTGTCCTGGACCTCACTTTGTAGACCAGGCTGGCCTTGAACTCAGAAATCCGCCTGCCTCTGCCTCCGGAGTGCTGGGATTAAAGGCGTGCGCCACCACGCCCGGCTTTTTTTTTAAATTTGTGTGTGTGTGTGTGTGTGGAGGGGGGCAATCGGTGCTCTTAACCACTAAGCCATCTCTCCAGCCCATCTTAAAATCCTTAGGTTGATGATCTGACTTTTCTGTTTTCTTCCTTTAACAAAACTGGTAAGTCAGCTGGCAAAAAGGATTTTCTTTTCATATATATTCCAAAAATGGGTAACTTGTAAATAGTGGTCTGTCTGCTGTTTGCTTGCTTGCTTGCTTGCTTGCTTGCTTGCTTGCTTGCTTGCTTGCTTTTTTCTTTTTCCCCCGAGACAGTGTTTCTCTGTGTAGTCTTGGCTGCCCAGGAACTCACTCTGTAGACCACCCTGGCCTCAATCAAACTCAGAAATCCTCCTGCCTCTGTCTGCCTCACAAGTGCTGGGAGTAAAGGTGTGCTGCACCACT
Organism: Mus caroli; assembly: GCF_978045245.1. Lineage (NCBI taxonomy): Eukaryota > Metazoa > Chordata > Mammalia > Rodentia > Muridae > Mus > Mus caroli. The sequence goes on along the minus strand of NW_028227276.1, from coordinate 19,381,300 downwards.
GCCTGGCATTACTACTACTACTACTACTACTACTACTACTACTACTACTATTATTATTATTAGACATAATGAGATCAACTAGTTGGCCCGGTTTCATTTATTCATTTGAAATTAGTTGGACCAATTAGTTGGCTGGTCTGGGAGGTTTCTTTTGTTTCCGATTTGGGTGTTTGTGGGGTGTCAGGTATCTCTCGGGTATCTCAACGGAATGGATGAAGGTTACAGTGATATGGCTAGATTTTTGTAAAGATTACTTTTCTTAATCTGAGGAAAAAATAAAATACTGGGCTACATCTATATTGCTTCATTTCTCTTTCTCTTTTCTTTCTTTCAGATAAGGAGGTCCGTCAGCCAATTCCTCCTGCCTTTCTGTTTTTCATAACCCACACACACAATGCAGGCTACATCCATAGTGGGGAACAATCATGGAGGAAGAGGTAGGCTTTGCATTGGGTAGCATTGTCTGAGCGATATGTTAGTGGACCAGAGAGTTTGGATATCAAGCCGTATAATGTTTCTTTTTTTCTTTTTTTTTTTAAGATTTATTTATTTATTACATGTAAGTACACTGTGGCTGTCTTCAGACACACCAGAAGAGGGAGTCAGATCTTGTTAAGGATGGTTGTGAGCCACCATGTGGTTGCTGGGATTTGAACTAAGGACCTTTGGAAGAGCAGTCGGGTGCTCTTACCTGCTGAGCCATCTCACCAGCCCTAATGTTTCTTAAAATATAGAAAAGTTCTAACAAAGTGATCTTTAACTTTTTTTTTCTCCTTCGGCTATGTACAATGAATTGTTTTGCTTGCTTGCTTGACTTTGTACAATGAATTGTTTTGCTTGCTTGCTTGACTTCATTTGGTTTGACATGGTTTCCCTTTGTACCCGTGCAGACTGCCCTTTGAGAATAAAATGGGAGGCCAGAACCAAAGTCTTTTGGATAAAGCACCACAATGGACTACGCACTAGCACTAACCCGTTTGGCTGCCTTCCTTCCCAAGGCACAGATTTTTCCCAGCATGGGAAAGACCTCCCTCCCTCCCTCCCTCCCTCCCTCCCTCCCTCCCTCCCTCCCTTTTGACCCAGTTTCATTCTTCCACCATACACTCAATAAAATAAAATAAAGTAAAATAAAATAAATAAAAGAATGAATGACGTTTCCAGTTATTTATTTGTCTAAGCTACCTAAATTCCCCTTCTACACCTCCCCCTACTCCCCACCCCAAGCCGCCATCTCCTCGTGGGGGTAGGGACCTGCACATCTGTGTCTTTCTCTCTGAACTCTTTGTTTTCTGGTCCACATTGATCCAGAGGAATGTAGCCCTTTGGAAATGGTAATGGAGTTGATAACACACCCTATCAGAAAGAGGAAGGCCCATTCACTCACTCATTCTCACCCAGCCCTGTTCTGCTACTTCTAAGGACAGAATCTTCTGGACAGTATTTACATGGCTTGCTATTTCTAAATTTTGGTTTTGGTTTTGGTGTTTTTGGTTTTGTTTTGTTTTTTTGTTTGTTTTTTTTCTTTTTCTTTTTTTCAAGACAGGATTTCTCTGTGTAGCCCTGGCTGTCCTGGAACTCACTCTGTAGACCAGGCTGAACTCAAACTCAGAAATCCGCCTGCCTGCCTCTGCCTCCCAAGTGCTGAGATTAAAGGTGTGTGCCCACCCACCACTGCCTGGCTCTATTTTTTTTTAAACATTATGTATGTATGTATGTATGTATGTATGTATGTATGTACGTACGCATGCATGCATGCATGCATGCAGGCATTGTTTCAGACACACACCAGAATAATACATGGGATCCCACGACAGATGGTTGTTAGCCACCACATGATTGTTGGAAATTGAACTCAGGAAGGACCTCTGGAAGAGAGGACAGTGCTCTTAACCACTGAGCCAGCTCTCCAAATAAAATTTGTGGAGAAATTGAGCATCTTAAAACCTTAGGCATCCTTCCTCCTCTCCACGTGGCCTCTCTCCCTCTTTCTACCTTCTCTCTTTCCCTCTGCCTTTGTACAATAAAGCTGTAAAACAACAACAACCTCTAGGCATGTGTGTCCCCTCTTTATGTATGTATGTGTGTATGTATGTATGTACTTACTTACTTACTTACTTTCTTACTTGTTCCGACCAGTGGTGCTTCATGCCTTTAATCCCAACACTTGGGAGGCAGAGGCAAAAAAAAAAAAAGAAAAAAAAAACCCCAAACCAAACCAAACCAAACCAAAACGACAACAACAACTACAACAAAAAACATCAAACAAAGTTTGGGTCTTAGTGAAGTAAGCAAGGCACAACCTGCAGGCAGGCAGGACTGATGAATTTGTACGTCTTACCCCTTCAGAGTTTACCAGAGGCTTAAAGGACTGAGTTTTTGGGACTGCCCTGAGACAATATATATCTTCCTTCCTTCCTTCCTTCCTTCCTTCCTTCCTTCCTTCCTTCCTTCCTTCCTTCCTTCCATTTATTTATTTATTTATTTATTTATTTATTTATTTATTTATTTATTTATTTAAAGTACCCTGTAGCTGACTTAAGATGTACCAGAAGAGGGTGTCAGATCTCATTACAGGTGATTGGTAGTTGAACTCAGGGCCTTTGGAAAATCACTGTTTTACCTGCTGAGCCATTTCTCTCACCAACCTAGTTCTGTCTTTCTGTCTTTCTGTCTGTCTGTCTGTCTGTCTGTCTGTCTGTCTATCTGTCTCTCTGTCTTTCTCTCTTCCTTCATCCTGGCATCAATCAACACAGACTGTTTTGTGAGGTAAACTTAATAAACTTCTAGCTCCTCTCTTGTTCTCTTACTTCTTTCTCTCTTGCTACTTCTCTACTCTCTCTGCCTCTACTAAAAATGAAGAAGAAGAAGAAGAAGAGGAAGAAGAAGAGGAGGAGGAGGAGGAGGAGGAGGAGGAGGAGGAAAAGAAACCTCTAGCTCATGCAAGGGGGATGTAGGAAGGACACCACCTTCTTTCTTTCTTTCTTTCTTTCTTTCTTTCTTTCTTTCTTTCTTTCTTTCTCTCTCTCTCTCTCTCTCTCTCTCTCTCTCTCTCTCTCTCTCTCTCTCTCTTTCTTCTTCCAAAAATACTCAGGGACATCACACTCCCTGTAGCCAGGGATGAGTCTCAGGGAATGTATGTGAGCTTGCTTTGTTTTGTGGGGCCAAACTTGACAGACATTTCTTTTGGCTTTGTGTGTTTTGCCAGCCAGCTCTCTTGCTCTGCTCACTCACTCACTCACTCACTCACTAACTAGCTTGTTTGCTGTGGTTGCCATTTCTATCTATCTCTGCACAGGGTTCCAAGACTGCCCTTTGGGAATCAAATGGGAGAGCAGAACTAAAGGCTTTTTGATAAAGCACCTAGAGTGCACACCAGCACCTTTGGACTGACTGGCTGCCTTCCCCCTCCCCCTCCTCCCCCTTCTTCAGATTCATTTATTATAGGTAAGTACACTGTAGCAGTTTTCAGACACACCAGAAGAGGGCACCAGATCTCATTGTGGGTGGTTGTGAACCACTATGTGGTTGCTGGGATTTGAACTCATGATCTTCAGAAGAGCAGTCAGGGCTCTTAACCGCTGAGCCTCCAGCCTCCTGCATTCCTTCTTAAAGCATGAATGATCCCAGCATGGGAAGATGGTCTGCCCTCCCTCCCTTTTGAGCCATTTTCCCTCTTTCACCATACGCTCAATAAAAGAAGTAAATGAATGAAGTCTCCAGCTATTTGTTCGAGCTATCTAAATTCTCTCACAACACCTCCCCCTCCCCCTCACTGCCTTCTCTCCCTATGTTTGGGTGGGGCTGGGGGAGGGGTGGGGTGGGGGGAAGGGATCTGCAAGTCGTCCCTGCAGGTTTGTGGACTATTTGGGATGGTCTGGTTCTCTGAACTGCTGAGCCATGTCTATCCAGAGGCTGGCTGGCTAGTTTTCTGCCTCAAGTCCCTGAGTGATGATTTCAGTGTGAATTCTCTGAACTCACTGTCCTTTCAGGTCCACATTTGCTCTGGCAACCCACTGAACCAAACAATAGGCTCACACTGAGATCTTTGGAAATGGTAATGGAGTTGATAACACACCCCAACAGAAAGAGGAAGCCTCCGCTCACTAGAAGACTTTCACTAGAAGCCTCACCCTGCCAGCAATTTAGGAATTGGTAAGGCCAATCTGGACAATATTTAAATGATTTCTACTTCATGTTTAATGCTTAATAAAATAAAACGTGTGTGAAGGTCTGAAGAGTGTTGACTGTTCTTCCAGAGGTCCTGAGTTCAATTCCCACGAACCACATGGTGACTTTGGAATCCGATGCACACTTCTGGTGTGTGTTGGAAGACAGCTGCAGTGTACTCATATAAATAAAAAAATAAATAAAACCTTCAAAAATAAAATAAAACAAAGCTTGTGAAGAAATTGAGCATCTTAATTTTATTTTATTGTATTGTATTTCACACACACACAGTATTTTATATATATATATATATATAATCAACTGGCACAGAAACGCACATTACCTAAGTTAGCTGGGAGTGGTTGGATTGAATATGCAGAGAAGGAAGGAACATTTGCAGTTTTGCTGTTGCTCTTTTTTTTGGGGGGGGGGTGGGCTGTTTAAATAGTACAGCAGAGCAGTGGTGGCACATGCCTTTGGGAGCACTTGGAAGGCAGAGGCAGGCAGATTTCTGAATTGGAGGCCAGCCTGGTCTACAGAGTGAGTTCCAGTACAGCCCGGGCTACACAGAGAAACCCTGTCTGGAAAAACCAACCAACAAACAAACAAACAATCCCAAGCAAAACCCAATCCAAACTTCACAAAAGGGAGGGACACTATAACAAATTACAATTGCTTGTATATATAGAAAAAAATTTCCTTCCCCCCCCCAAATAACCCTGGTTCAATTAAATACTAAACTAACTAAGTAATCTCACACATACAAACATACATACATAAAACAAATAATGATTACGTGGCATGGAACTGCTTACACAGTTTGGATGCCACCTCCATCACATGCCTGCAGAAATTATTGAGTGGCCGGCCTGGTCTGTCTTGTATGTTTTTGCACCATGTACTTTGTCTCTCATAAATAAATGAATATAGAGAAAGATATTCATTGATCTATACATGCCTGTGCGATGGCTCAGAGGGCAAAGCTGCTGTCTGTTAAGGTATAGGTAAAAGAGTAAGGCCTAGATGGAATGTTAAGGACTGAGGAAACTATTAAGGCCTAGATGGAATGTGAAGGCCTACTTCAGATTAGATAAGGGCTAGGTAACCTCTTACCTGGCTAGCCTGCCATTCTGCTGTTACTGCCAGAATTGATTACATATTCTCCTTGGATGTGTCCTCAGAAACCAATCAAGATAGAAGCCAATCGAACTGCTTCCTTTATTCTATAGTTATCTGCAATAGGCTTGGACTCAAACTGACCACCCAGCAGCATTTCCTACACCCGCACATGTGTATACTTTTCTGGCATTTGCTCCTAGAACCTGCACTGGGGATGGAACCCCCGCCCTGCCCCAACACAAGAGAGACACCCAAACCACCGATTCAGTGCACAGACTACTTAGAATCAGACTTCTATTTTGAGTAGGGTGTGAGTGAGTAAAGTGTAAGTTCCCAAGGCCTCCCTGGGAACTGACATCTTACTTGGAAGAAAGAGACTTGTACGTGGGCAACTGACTTTCTGGTTTGCAATTTAAGACATGAATGTCACACTATTGATGGCCAAGACACTGGATGTCCTGATTTTATTAGTGTGTGTGTGTGTGTGTGTGTGTGTGTGTGTGTGTGTGTGTGACTCCATGGCCAAGCTAGCCCCCCCCTCCCAGATGTGTGTTTCTTATTTATTTATTTATTTCTTGGGCCTGTGCTTGTGTATGACCTCGGCAACACTTCCTGAAAACCAAACCAAGCTAAACTAAAGCAAAAAACTATGGCTGTCTGCCTGCCTGCCTGCCTACACAGAGAAATGATATCTCCAATCAAGTAACACTACCTCCTAAGTCTGCCTGTTTCTCTTTTTCTTTTTTTTCTTTCTTTTTTTCTTCTGCTCCCTCTCTCTGTTCCCCCCTCTCCCTTTCTTCCTTCCTTCCTTCCTTCTTTCCTTCCTTCCTTCCTTCCTTCCTTCCTTCCTTCCTTCCTTCCTTCCTTCCTTCCTTCCTTCTTCTTTCTTTCTTTCTTTCTTTCTTTCTTTCTTTCTTTCTTTCTTTCTTTCTTTTCTTTTTTTTTCTTTCTTTTCTTTTTTTTTTCTTTCTTAAATTTATTCTTTTCATACATAGTTTCTTAGTGTAAGCAGCCCTGGCTGTCTTGAAGACACTTTGTAGGCCTCAATCCAGTAAGAGCCTGCCTCTGCTTTTCAAATGCTGGCATGAAAGTTGTATACCACTATGACCGGCTACGATTCTTATCTTCTTATTTTTGTTCCCTCTCCCCTCTTCCTTTTTATGATTTTTGCTTTTGACAGGCAGTGGTTGTGGCAGTGCTGGCAGAGGGAGGTGGATCACTGTAACTTTGCAGCTAGCTTATTCTACAGTCTGAGTTACACAAAAGGGGTTTCAGAATGACTGGTTATATTTTTCATTTATTATGCATTTTAATTATAATTTAATTAAACCAAAAGAATTTAGACTGACCAATTCAGAGTCTGGCATTTAAAAGTATAACAAAAGACAGTATGAGGCTGTCTGTGGATGGTCAAGGGTTCTGGCTGCTTTAGGGAGCCTCCTCACCTTTCTGCACATGCAAACTAGGCCACCTAGAGGCTGGAAACAAAAGCTACCTTGAGCATTAGGTCACGTGACAGTCAGCCACCTCCATCTTTATGAGGATAGATGTCAGTCAGAGGACAAGATGGCTGCCACCCACTTGTCACCTTCCATATGCAGGCACACCACCTCCCTTCTGTTTTTGGATAAAAGACACATAACAATTTTTATTATTTACAGTAAGCCTTAAATAACACTCTGACAGCTGTGCAGATTTCTACTTGCTATGTGATTTGAATTTCCTTTTTTTGTTTTTTTTTCTTTTAATTAATTTTCAGGAACTGCATGGTGGATTCACCTAGGTTCTGGTGCCTTCTTCTGTCATGCAGTCATCTAGGCAGCAGATAGAGCACATACACACACACATACTTTGAAAACTAATAGTAATGATAACAAACAAACAAATAAAAGAAAGGAAGGTTAAAAAAAAAAAGAGATTCTAGCTTCTGCCTGGATGTGTAGGTGGCAGAAGCAGGCAGAGAGGGCCTTTGTGAGTTTGAGGCTACCCAAGCCTACAGAGCAAGTTCCAGGCAGGGATGCCAGGGCTACATCAAGAGAAACCCTATCTTGGGGCAAAAGAAAACAAAAGCAGAAAAGGTTCTGGCTTTTATTTTCAGACGTATGATTCTTCTAGCAGTATTGACTATCGAACTTTGATCATGAAGGCACATTCGATTTTATGACAGAGTTTGTGTGTGTGTGTGTGTGTGTGTGCAATATTTCTGCTGTAATTGTGGTTACATGCCATCTAGTGGTTTATGTTTGATTTCTGTAATCTTTTTTTCTAATTCTTTTTCATTGTAATTGTAATTTTAATTTAATTTAATTTTATTTTATTTTTTGTTTTACGAAACAGGGTTTCTCTGTATAGCCCTGGCTGTCCTGGAACTCACTTTGCAGACTAGGCTGACCTCGAACCCAGAAATCTTCCCATCTCTGCCTCCGGAGTGCTGGGATTAAAGGTATGTGCCACCAGTCCCGGCTATTTTTTAATTTTTAAATTTTATTTATTTAATATAGCTTTGTTTTTTCATGATGCACTTTCTCTCTGTAACCCTGGCTGTCCTGGAACTCACTCTGTAGACCATGATGGCCTTGAACATATTAATCTGTCTGCCTCTGCTTCCCAAATGCTGGGATTAAAAGCACCACTGCCCAGACTAAGTTTTTTTTTTTTTAAATCTCTCTCTCTCTCTCTCTCTCTCTCTCTCTCTCTCTCTCTTTCTTTCTATTATTTTTTTCTTTTTACTGAGATACGGTTTCTCTGTGTAGCCCTAGCTGACTTGACACTAACTCTGTAACCCAGGGTGACCTTGAACACAGAAATCTGCCCGAGGTTAAAGGTATGTTCCACAATTGCCTCAGGTCTACTCTAATTCTATTTGAAAAAATTATGTGGGTATGTATGATTATATGTATGTATGTATGTATGTATGTATGTATAGAAGTAATATTAATCCATTAATATCTCTTTTTCCTAAAATTCATGTCATTCCAGGTCCACAAAGTGAGTTCCAGGACTACACAGAGAAACCCTGTTTCAAAATAAAAAAAAAAAATCTCAGATAGGGATTCATTGTGTAGCCCTGGCTGACTTGGAAGTCACTCCTTAAGCCAGGGTGACCTTGAATGCAGAAATCTGCCTGAGGCTAAAGGTGTGGTCCACAATTGCCTCAGATCTACTGTAATTCTCTCTTTAAGAAAACAAGGGGGGGAGGGTATGGGGGACTTTTGGGATAGCATTGGAAATGTAATTGAGGAAAATACATAATAAAAAATATTTTTAAAAAAACATGTGTATTTATGTATAGAAGTAATATTAATCCATTAATATCTCTTTTTCCTAAACTTCATGTCATTCCTCCTTATCTTTCTCTCTCACTCCATGTTTGTGTGCATGTGTGTATGTGTGTTAGTCCTGGGTACACAGATTAAGAAATCATATTTCCAAGGATTTTTAGAAATAAACAAGGAAGCCAGGTGTGCTGGAACACCCCTTTAATCCCAGCACTTGGGAGGCAGAGGCAGGCAGATTTCTAAGTTCAAGTCCAGCCTGGTCCACAAAGTGAGTTCCAGGACAGCCAAGGCTACACAGAGAAAACCTGTCTCAAAAAAAAAAAAAAAAAAAATCAAACACACAAACAAACAAAGAAATAAACAAGAATTCCTAACCCAGACCACCAATAAAAAGGCTGTGGAAACTCTTTCATGTCTCTCTCCCCCACAGGTAAGTATGTACCTGCTTGTAAATTAATACTCCATGTGTGTGTATAGGATTCCATGGCCAGCTAGTACCAGCCCCAGATTTGTGTTTCAGAGATCTTTACTTATTTATTTTCCATGCCTGAGCTTGTGTAGGTTGTACACCTCCAGGGAAACAACATAAAATCAAATCAGCTAACAAACAAACAGAAAAATGTAAAAGAATGGACTCATCTGGCATTTAAAAGTAATAGACTTCCGGGCAGTGTTGGGGCACACCTTTAATCCTACCACATTGGAGGCAGAGGCTGGCAGATTTGTGCATGCCAGGCCATCCTGGTCTACAGAGTGAGTTCCAAGACACCCAGGGCTACACAGAGAAACACTGTCTTGAAAGACCCCCACATCCTAAAAATAATAAAGAAGTAATAGACAAAAAGCAAGAGAAAAATATGTGTGCCATCCCAGCACTCGGGAGGCAGAGGCAGGCGGATTTCTGAGTTCGAGGCCAGCCTGGTCTACAGAGTGAGTTCCAGGACAGCGAGGGCTACACAGAGAAACCCTGTCTCGAAAAACCAAAAAAAAAAAAAAAAAGAAAACAAAAACAACAACAAAAAAAAAACATGTGTGCCAAGGCTGCTGGTGACTTTTCAGTGAATCCTCACCCTTCTGCACTGGATTCAGTTAAGTTCTATTCCACTAGTAGCTCCATGTTTGTGTGCATGTGTGTGTGTGTGTGTTAGTCTTGGGTACACAGATTAAAGAAATCATATTTCCAAGGAATATTTTTCCTGGAAATATGATTTTTTCAAGTAATATTTTTCCAAATAATATTTTTAAAAATATTTTCTTTCTTTCTTTCTCTCTTTTTCTTTCTTTCTTTCTCTCTTTTTCTTTCTTTCTTTCTTTCTTTCTTTCTTTCTTTCTTTCTTTCTTTCTTTCTTTCTTTCTTTCTTTCTCTCTCTCTCTCTCTCTTTCTTTCTTTCTTCCAAAAATACTCAGGGACATCACACTCCCTGTAGCCAGGGATGAGTCTCAGGGAATGTATGTGAGCTTGCTTTGTTTTGTGGGGCCAAACTTGACAGACATTTCTTTTGGCTTTGTGTGTTTTGCCAGCCAGCTCTCTTGCTCTGCTCACTCACTTACTCACTCACTCACTAACTAGCTTGTTTGCTGTGGTTGCCATTTCTATCTATCTCTGCACAGGGTTCCAAGACTGCTTTTTGGGAATCAAATGGGAGAGCAGAACTAAAGGCTTTTTGATAAAGCACCTAGAGTGCACACCAGCACCTTTGGACTGACTGGCTGCCTTCCCCCTCCCCCTCCTCCCCCTTCTTCAGATTCATTTATTATAGGTAAGTACACTGTAGCAGTTTTCAGACACACCAGAAGAGGGCACCAGATCTCATTGTGGGTGGTTGTGAACCACTATGTGGTTGCTGGGATTTGAACTCCTGATCTTCAGAAGAGCAGTCAAGGCTCTTAACCGCTGAGCCTCCAGCCTCCTGCATTCCTTCTTAAAGCATGAATGATCCCAGCATGGGAAGATGGTCTGCCCTCCCTCCCTTTTGAGCCATTTTCCCTCTTTCACCATACACTCAATAAAAGAAGTAAATGAATGAAGTCTCCAGCTATCTAAATTCTCTCACAACACCTCCCCCTCCCCCTCACTGCCTTCTCTCCCTATGTTTGGGTGGGGTTGGGGGAGGGGTGCGGTGGGGGGAAGGGATCTGCAAGTCTGTGAACTATTTGCGATGGCCTGGTTCTCTGAACTGCTGAGCCATGTCTATCCAGAGGCTGGCTGGCTAGTTTTCTGCCTCAAGTCCCTGAGTGATGATTTCAGTGTGAATTCTCTGAACTCACTGTCCTTTCAGGTCCACATTTGCTCTGGCAACCCACTGAACCAAACAATAGGCTCACACCGAGATCTACCCCAACAGAAAGAGGAAGCCTCCGCTCACTAGAAGACTTTCACTAGAAGCCTCACCCTGCCAGCAATTTAGGAATTGGTAAGGCCAATCTGGACAATATCTAAATGATTTCTACTTCATGTTTAATGCTTAATAAAATAAAACGTGTGTGAAGGTCTGAAGAGCGTTGACTGTTCTTCCAGAGGTCCTGAGTTCAATTCCCACGAACCACATGGTGACTTTGGAATCCGATGCACACTTCTGGTGTGTGTTGGAAGACAGCTGCAGTGTACTCATATAAATAAAAAAATAAATAAAACCTTCAAAAATAAAATAAAACAAAGCTTGTGAAGAAATTGAGCATCTTAATTTTATTTTATTGTATTGTATTTCACACAAACACACACACAGTATTTATATATATATAAAATCAACTGGCACAGAAACGCACATTACCTAAGTTAGCTGGGAGTGGTTGGATTGGATATGCAGTCAGTAAAGTTTTGCTGTTGCTCTTTTTTTTGGGGTGGGGTGGGGTGGGCTGTTTAAATAGTACAGCAGAGCAGTGGTGGCACATGCCTTTGGGAGCACTTGGGAGGCAGAGGCAGGCAGATTTCTGAATTGGAGGCCAGCCTGGTCTACAGAGTGAGTTCCAGGACAGCCCGGGCTACACAGAGAAACCCTGTCTGGAAAAACAAACAAACAAACAAACAAACAAACAATCCCAAGCAAAACCCAATCCAAACTTCACAAAAGGGAGGGACACTATAACAAATTACAATTGCTTGTATATATAGAAAAAAATTTCCTTCCCCCCCGCCCCTAATAACCCTGGTTCAATTAAATACGAAACTAACTAAGTTTACTAAGTAAGTAATCACACACACACATGCCTTTGGGAGCACTTGGGAGGCAGAGGCAGGCAGATTTCTGAATTGGAGGCCAGCCTGGTCTACAGAGTGAGTTCCAGGACAGCCCGGGCTACACAGAGAAACCCTGTCTGGAAAAACAAACAAACAAACAAACAAACAAACAAACAAACAATCCCAAGCAAAACCCAATCCAAACTTCACAAAAGGGAGGGACACTATAACAAATTACAATTGCTTGTATATATAGAAAAAAATTTCCTTCCCCCCCGCCCCTAATAACCCTGGTTCAATTAAATACGAAACTAACTAAGTTTACTAACTAAGTAATCACACACACACATACATACATACAGACAGACAGACATACATACATACATACATACATAAAACAAATAATGATAACTAAGTGGCATGGAACTGCTCACACAGTTTGGATGCCACTTGCCCACCCTACCTCCATCACATGCCTGCAGAAATTATTGAGTGTCCGGCCTGGTCTGTCTTGTATGTTTTTGCACCATGTACAGAGACTTTGTCTCTCATAAATAAATGAATACAGAGAAAGATATTCATTGATCTATACATGCCTGTGCTCAGAGGGCAAAGCTGCTGGCTGTTAAGGTATAGGTAAAAGAGTAAGGCCTAGATGGAATTTGAAGGCCTACTTCAGATTAGATAAGGGCTAGGTAACCTCTTACCTGGCTAGCCTGCCATTTTGTGCTGTTAACTACTATTATAAGGACACTTTCTCACAGCTTGTTTCTGCTGTTACTGCCAGAATTGATTACATATTCTCCTTGGATGTGTCCTCAGAAACCAATCAAGATAGAAGCCAATCGAACTGCTTCCTTTGTTCTAAAGTTATCTGCAATAGGCTTGGACTCAAACTGACCACCCAGCAGCATTTCCTACACCCGCACATGTGTATACTTTTCTGGCATTTGCTCCTAGAACCTGCACTGGGGATGGAACCCCCGCCCTGCCCTAACACAAGAGAGACACCCACACCACCGATTCAGTGCACAGACTACTTAGAATCAGACTTCTATTTTGAGTAGGGTGTGAGTGAGTAAAGTTTAAGTTCCCAAGGCCTCCCTGGGAACTGACATCTTACTTGGAAGAAAGAGACTTGTACGTGGGCAACTGACTTTCTGGTTTGCAATTTAAGACATGAATGTCACACTATTGATGGCCAAGACACTGGATGTCCTGATTTTATTAGTGTGTGTGTGTGTGTGTGTGTGTGTGTGTGTGTGTGTGTGTGTGACTCCATGGCCAAGCTAGCCCCCCCCCCCAGATGTGTGTTTCTTATTTATTTATTTATTTCTTGGGCCTGTGCTTGTGTATGACCTCGGCAACACTTCCTGAAAACCAAACCAAGCTAAACTAAAGCAAACAACTATGGCTGTCTGCCTGCCTGCCTGCCTGCCTACACAGAGAAATGATATCTCCAATCAAGTAACACTACCTCCTAAGTCTGCCTGTTTCTCTTTTTCTTTTTTTCTTTCTTTTTTTCTTCTGCCCCCTCTCTCTGTTCCCCCCTCTCCCTTCCTTCCTTCCTTCCTTCCTTCCTTCCTTCCTTCCTTCCTTCCTTCCTTCCTTCCATTCTTTCTTTCTTTCTTTCTTTCTTTCTTTCTTTCTTTCTTTCTTTCTTTCTTTCTTTCTTTCTTTCTTTCTTTTCTTTTCTTTTTTCTTTCTTAAATTTATTCTTTTCATATATAGTTTCTTAGTGTAAGCAGCCCTGGCTGTCTTGAAGACACTTTGTAGGCCTCAATCCAGTAAGAGCCTGCCTCTGCTTTTCAAATGCTGGCATGAAAGTTGTATACCACTATGACCGGCTATGATTCTTATCTTCTTATTTTTGTTCCCTCTCCCCTCTTCCTTTTTATGATTTTTGCTTTTGACAGGCAGTGGTTGTGGCAGTGCTGGCAGAGGGAGGTGGATCACTGTAACTTTGCAGCTAGCTTATTCTACAGTCTGAGTTACACAAAAGGAGTTTCAGAATGACTGGTTATATTTTTCATTTATTATGCATTTTAATTATAATTTAATTAAACCAAAAGAATTTAGACTGACCAATTCAGAGTCTGGCATTTAAAAGTATAACAAAAGACAGTATGAGGCTGTCTGTGGATGGTCAAGGGTTCTGGCTGCTTTAGGGAGCCTCCTCACCTTTCTGCACATGCAAACTAGGCTACCTAGAGGCTGGACACAAAAGCTACCTTGAGCATTAGGTCACGTGACAGTCAGCCACCTCCATCTTTATGAGGATAGATGTCAGTCAGAGGACAAGATGGCTGCCACCCACTTGTCACCTTCCATATGCAGGCACACCACCTCCCTTCTGTTTTTGGATAAAAGACACATAACAATTTTTATTATTTACAGTAAGCCTTAAATAACACTCTGACAGCTGTGCAGATTTCTACTTGCTATGTGATTTGAATTTCCTTTTTTTGTTTTTTTTCTTTTAATTAATTTTCAGGAAATGCATGGTGGATTCACCTAGGTTCTGGTGCCTTCTTCTGTCATCTAGGCAGCAGATAGAGCACATACACACACACATACTTTGAAAACTAATAGTAATAATAACAAACAAACAAATAAAAGAAAAGAAGGTTAAAAAAAAAAAGATTCTAGCTTCTGCCTGGATGTGTAGGTGGCAGAAGCAGGCAGAGAGGACCTCTGTGAGTTTGAGGCTACCCAAGCCTACAGAGCAAGTTCCAAGCAGGGATGCCAGGGCTACATCAAGAGAAACCCTATCTTGGGGCAAAAGAAAACAAAAGCAGAAAAGGTTCTGGCTTTTATTTTCAGACATATGATTCTTCTAGCAGTATTGACTATTGAACTTTGATCATGAAGGCACATTCGATTTTATGACAGAGTTTGTGTGTGTGTGTGTGTGTGTGTGTGTGTGTGTGTGTGCAATATTTCTGCTGTAATTGTGGTTACATGCCATCTAGTGGTTTATGTTTGATTTCTGTAATCTTTTTTTCTAATTCTTTTTTATTGTAATTGTAATTTTAATTTAATTTAATTTTATTTTATTTTTTGTTTTACGAAACAGGGTTTCTCTGTATAGCCCTGGCTGTCCTGGAACTCACTTTGCAGACTAGGCTGACCTCGAACCCAGAAATCTTCCCATCTCTGCCTCCGGAGTGCTGGGATTAAAGGTATGTGCCACCAGTCCCGGCTATTTTTTAATTTTTAAATTTTATTTATTTAATATAGCTTTGTTTTTTCATGATGCACTTTCTCTCTGTAACCCTGGCTGTCCTGGAACTCACTCTGTAGACCATGATGGCCTTGAACATATTAATCTGTCTGCCTCTGCTTCCCAAATGCTGGGATTAAAAGCACCACTGCCCAGACTAAGTTTTTTTTTTTTTTGAAAATCTCTCTCTCTCTCTCTCTCTCTCTCTCTCTCTCTCTCTCTCTTTCTTTCTATTATTTTTTTCTTTTTACTGAGATACGGTTTCTCTGTGTAGCCCTAGCTGACTTGACACTAACTCTGTAACCCAGGGTGACCTTGAACACAGAAATCTGCCCGAGGTTAAAGGTATGTTCCACAATTGCCTCAGGTCTACTCTAATTCTATTTGAAAAAATTATGTGTGTATGTATAATTATATGTATGTATGTATGTATGTATAGAAGTAATATTAATCCATTAATATCTCTTTTTCCTAAAATTCATGTCATTCCAGGTCCACAAAGTGAGTTCCAGGACTACACAGAGAAACCCTGTTTCAAAATAAAAAAAACCCAGCACTCGGGAGGCAGAGGCAGGCGGATTTCTGAGTTCGAGGCCAGCCTGGTCTACAGAGTGAGTTCCAGGACAGCCAGGGCTATACAGAGAAACCCTGTCTCGAAAAACCAAAAAAAAAAAAAAAAAAAAAAAAAAAAATTAAAAAATCAAAATAAAAAAAAAATATCTCAGATAGGGATTCATTGTGTAGCCCTGGCTGACTTGGAAGTCACTCCTTAAGCCAGGGTGACCTTGAATGCAGAAATCTGCCTGAGGCTAAAGGTGTGGTCCACAATTGCCTCAGATCTACTCTTTAAGAAAACAAGGGGGGGTGGGTATGGGGGACTTTTGGGATAGCATTGGAAATGTAATTGAGGAAAATACATAATAAAAAATATTTTTTAAAAAACATGTGTATTTATGTATAGAAGTAAAATTAATCCATTAATATCTCTTTTTCCTAAACTTCATGTCATTCCTCCTTATCTTTCTCTCTCACTCCATGTTTGTGTGCATGTGTGTATGTGTGTTAGTCCTGGGTACACAGATTAAGAAATCATATTTCCAAGGATTTTTAGAAATAAACAAGGAAGCCAGATATGCTGGAACACCCCTTTAATCCCAGCACTTGGGAGGCAGAGGCAGGCAGATTTCTAAGTTCAAGTCCAGCCTGGTCCACAAAGTGAGTTCCAGGACAGCCAAGGCTACACAGAGAAAACCTGTCTCAAAAAAAAAAAAAAAAAATCAAACACACAAACAAACAAACAAAGAAATAAACAAGAAATCCTAACCCAGACCACCAATAAAAAGGCTGTGGAAACTCTTTCATGTCCCTCTCCACCACAGGTAAGGATGTAGCTGCTTGTAAATTAATACTCCATGTGTGTGTATAGGATTCCATGGCCAGCTAGTACCAGCCCCAGATTTGTGTTTCAGAGATCTTTACTTAATTATTTTCCATTCCTGAGCTTGTATAGGTGGTACACCTCCAGGGAAACAACATAAAATCCAATCAGCTAACAAACCAATCCAAAAATGTAAAAGAATGGACTCACCTGGCATTTAAAATTAATAGACTTCCGGGCAGTGGTGGGGCACACCTTTAATCCTACCACATTGGAGGCAGAGGCTGGCAGATTTGTGCATGCCAGGCCATCCTGGTCTACAGAGTGAGTTCCAAGACAGGGCTACACAGAGAAACACTGTCTTGAAAGACCCCCACCTCCTAAAAATAATAAAGAAGTAATAGACAAAAAGCAAGAGAAAAATATGTGTGCCAAGGCTGCTGGTGGCTTTTCAGTGACTCCTCACCCTTCTGCACTGGATTCAGTTAAGTTCTAATCCACTAGTAGCTGGAAAAGAAGGGGAAGAGACAGAAGCAACCTGGAACAATAAGTCTCATGAAGGCCAGCCACCTCCATCACCAGCCCTCGACATATGTTCCTTCTTGTACTATTGACTAAACAACTTTGATCATGAAGGCAAGTTGGATTTAATGACAGTGTTTGTGTCTTTTTAAGTGTGTGTGTGTTTGTGTGTGTGTGTGTGTGTGTGTGTGTGCAATATTTCTGCTGTGATTACTGTTACTTGCAATCTAGTTGGCTTGTGTGTAGTTTCTTTAAAATTTTCTAATTCTTTTGTGTGTGTGTGTGTAAGTAAAATTCATGTCATTCCTCCTTATCTTTCTCTCTTACTCCATGTTTGTGTGCATGTGTGTGTGTGTGTTAGTCTTGGGTACACAGATTAAAGAAATCATATTTCCAAGGATTCTTAGAAATAAACAAGGAAACCGGGTGTGGTGGAGCACCCCTTTAATCCCAGCACTTGGGAGGCAGAGGCAGGCAGATTTCTAAGTTCAAGGCCAGTCTGGTCCACAAGGTGAGTTCCAAGACAGCCAAGGCTACACAGAGAAACCCTGTCTCAAAAAAAAAAAAAAAAAAAAAAAAAAAAAGAAATCAAACAAACAAAGAAATAAACAAGAAATCCTAACCCTCACCACCAATAAAACGGCTGTGATAACTGGTTCATGTCCCTCTCCTCCACAGGTAAGGATGTAGCTGCTTGTAAGTTAATACTCCATGTGTGTGTGTATATGATTCCATGGCCAGCTAGTACCAGCCCCAGATTTGTGTTTCAGAGATCTTTATTTATTTATTTTCCGTGCCTGAGCTTGTGTAGGTTGTACACCTCCAGGGAAACAACATAAAATCAAATCAGCTAACAAACCAACCCAAAAATGTAAAAGAATGGACTCATCTGGCATTTAAAAGTAATAGACTTCCGGGCAGTGTTGGGGCACACCTTTAATCCTACCACATTGGAGGCAGAGGCTGGCAGATTTGTGCATGCCAGGCCATCCTGGTCTACAGAGTGAGTTCCAAGACACCCAGGGCTACACAGAGAAACACTGTCTTGAAAGACCCCCACATCCTAAAAATAATAAAGAAGTAATAGACAAAAAGCAAGAGAAAAACATGTGTGCCAAGGCTGCTGGTGACTTTTCAGTGAATCCTCACCCTTCTGCACTGGATTCAGTTAAGTTCTATTCCACTAGTAGCTCCATGTTTGTGTGCATGTGTGTGTGTGTGTTAGTCTTGGGTACACAGATTAAAGAAATCATATTTCCAAGGAATATTTTTCCTGGAAATATGATTTTTTCAAGTAATATTTTTTTCCAAATAATATTTTTTAAAATATTTTCTTTCTTTCTTTCTTTCTTTCTTTCTTTCTTTCTTTCTTTCTTTCTTTCTTTCTTTCTTATTTCTTTCTTTCTTTCTTTCTCTCTTTCTTCTTTCTTTCTCTCTCTCTCTCTCTCTCTCTCTTTCTTTCTTCCAAAAATACTCAGAGACATCACACTCCCTGTAGCCAGGGATGAGTCTCAGGGAATGTATGTGAGCTTGCTTTGTTTTGTGGGGCCAAACTTGACAGACATTTCTTTTGGCTTTGTGTGTTTTGCCATCCAGCTCTCTTGCTCTGCTCACGCACTCACTCACTCACTCACTCACTCACTCACTCACTCACAAACTAGCTTGTTTGCTGTGGTTGCCATTTCTATCTATCTCTGCACAGGGTTCCAAGACTGCCCTTTGGGAATCAAATGGGAGAGCAGAACTAAAGGCTTTTTGATAAAGCACCTAGAGTGCACACCAGCACCTTTGGACTGACTGGCTGCCTTCCCCCTTCCCCTCCTCCCCCTTCTTCAGATTCATTTATTATAGGTAAGTACACTGTAGCAGTTTTCAGACATACCAGAAGAGGGCACCAGATCTCATTCTGGGTGGTTGTGAACCACTATGTGGTTGCTGGGATTTGAACTCCTGATCTTCAGAAGAGCAGTCAAGGCTCTTAACCGCTGAGCCTCCAGCCTCCTGCATTCCTTCTTAAAGCATGAATGATCCCAGCATGGGAAGATGGTCTGCCCTCCCTCCCTTTTGAGCCATTTTCCCTCTTTCACCATACACTCAATAAAAGAAGTAAATGAATGAAGTCTCCAGCTATCTAAATTCTCTCACAACACCTCCCCCTCCCCCTCACTGCCTTCTCTCCCTATGTTTGGGTGGGGTTGGGGGAGGGGTGCGGTGGGGGGAAGGGATCTGCAAGTCTGTGAACTATTTGGGATGGCCTGGTTCTCTGAACTGCTGAGCCATGTCTATCCAGAGGCTGGCTGGCTAGTTTTCTGCCTCAAGTCCCTGAGTGATGATTTCAGTGTGAATTCTCTGAACTCACTGTCCTTTCAGGTCCACATTTGCTCTGGCAACCCACTGAACCAAACAATAGGCTCACACCGAGATCTACCCCAACAGAAAGAGGAAGCCTCCGCTCACTAGAAGACTTTCACTAGAAGCCTCACCCTGCCAGCAATTTAGGAATTGGTAAGGCCAATCTGGACAATATCTAAATGATTTCTACTTCATGTTTAATGCTTAATAAAATAAAACGTGTGTGAAGGTCTGAAGAGCGTTGACTGTTCTTCCAGAGGTCCTGAGTTCAATTCCCACGAACCACATGGTGACTTTGGAATCCGATGCACACTTCTGGTGTGTGTTGGAAGACAGCTGCAGTGTACTCATATAAATAAAAAAATAAATAAAACCTTCAAAAATAAAATAAAACAAAGCTTGTGAAGAAATTGAGCATCTTAATTTTATTTTATTGTATTGTATTTCACACAAACACACACACAGTATTTATATATATATAAAATCAACTGGCACAGAAACGCACATTACCTAAGTTAGCTGGGAGTGGTTGGATTGGATATGCAGTCAGTAAAGTTTTGCTGTTGCTCTTTTTTTTGGGGTGGGGTGGGGTGGGCTGTTTAAATAGTACAGCAGAGCAGTGGTGGCACATGCCTTTGGGAGCACTTGGGAGGCAGAGGCAGGCAGATTTCTGAATTGGAGGCCAGCCTGGTCTACAGAGTGAGTTCCAGGACAGCCCGGGCTACACAGAGAAACCCTGTCTGGAAAAACAAACAAACAAACAAACAAACAAACAAACAAACAATCCCAAGCAAAACCCAATCCAAACTTCACAAAAGGGAGGGACACTATAACAAATTACAATTGCTTGTATATATAGAAAAAAATTTCCTTCCCCCCCGCCCCTAATAACCCTGGTTCAATTAAATACGAAACTAACTAAGTTTACTAACTAAGTAATCACACACACACATGCCTTTGGGAGCACTTGGGAGGCAGAGGCAGGCAGATTTCTGAATTGGAGGCCAGCCTGGTCTACAGAGTGAGTTCCAGGACAGCCCGGGCTACACAGAGAAACCCTGTCTGGAAAAACAAACAAACAAACAAACAAACAAACAAACAAACAATCCCAAGCAAAACCCAATCCAAACTTCACAAAAGGGAGGGACACTATAACAAATTACAATTGCTTGTATATATAGAAAAAAATTTCCTTCCCCCCCGCCCCTAATAACCCTGGTTCAATTAAATACGAAACTAACTAAGTTTACTAACTAAGTAATCACACACACACATACATACATACATACAGACAGACATACATACATACATACATACATAA
This sequence comes from Mus caroli, assembly GCF_978045245.1. Lineage (NCBI taxonomy): Eukaryota > Metazoa > Chordata > Mammalia > Rodentia > Muridae > Mus > Mus caroli. The sequence goes on along the minus strand of NW_028227276.1, from coordinate 19,360,762 downwards.
AACAAATAATGATAACTAAGTGGCATGGAACTGCTCACACAGTTTGGATGCCACTTGCCCACCCTACCTCCATCACATGCCTGCAGAAATTATTGAGTGTCCGGCCTGGTCTGTCTTGTATGTTTTTGCACCATGTACAGAGACTTTGTCTCTCATAAATAAATGAATACAGAGAAAGATATTCATTGATCTATACATGCCTGTGCTCAGAGGGCAAAGCTGCTGGCTGTTAAGGTATAGGTAAAAGAGTAAGGCCTAGATGGAATTTGAAGGCCTACTTCAGATTAGATAAGGGCTAGGTAACCTCTTACCTGGCTAGCCTGCCATTTTGTGCTGTTAACTACTATTATAAGGACACTTTCTCACAGCTTGTTTCTGCTGTTACTGCCAGAATTGATTACATATTCTCCTTGGATGTGTCCTCAGAAACCAATCAAGATAGAAGCCAATCGAACTGCTTCCTTTGTTCTAAAGTTATCTGCAATAGGCTTGGACTCAAACTGACCACCCAGCAGCATTTCCTACACCCGCACATGTGTATACTTTTCTGGCATTTGCTCCTAGAACCTGCACTGGGGATGGAACCCCCGCCCTGCCCTAACACAAGAGAGACACCCACACCACCGATTCAGTGCACAGACTACTTAGAATCAGACTTCTATTTTGAGTAGGGTGTGAGTGAGTAAAGTTTAAGTTCCCAAGGCCTCCCTGGGAACTGACATCTTACTTGGAAGAAAGAGACTTGTACGTGGGCAACTGACTTTCTGGTTTGCAATTTAAGACATGAATGTCACACTATTGATGGCCAAGACACTGGATGTCCTGATTTTATTAGTGTGTGTGTGTGTGTGTGTGTGTGTGTGTGTGTGTGTGTGTGTGTGACTCCATGGCCAAGCTAGCCCCCCCCAGATGTGTGTTTCTTATTTATTTATTTATTTCTTGGGCCTGTGCTTGTGTATGACCTCGGCAACACTTCCTGAAAACCAAACCAAGCTAAACTAAAGCAAACAACTATGGCTGTCTGCCTGCCTGCCTGCCTGCCTACACAGAGAAATGATATCTCCAATCAAGTAACACTACCTCCTAAGTCTGCCTGTTTCTCTTTTTCTTTTTTTCTTTCTTTTTTTCTTCTGCCCCCTCTCTCTGTTCCCCCCTCTCCCTTCCTTCCTTCCTTCCTTCCTTCCTTCCTTCCTTCCTTCCTTCCTTCCTTCCTTCCTTCCATTCTTTCTTTCTTTCTTTCTTTCTTTCTTTCTTTCTTTCTTTCTTTCTTTCTTTCTTTCTTTTCTTTTCTTTTTTCTTTCTTAAATTTATTCTTTTCATATATAGTTTCTTAGTGTAAGCAGCCCTGGCTGTCTTGAAGACACTTTGTAGGCCTCAATCCAGTAAGAGCCTGCCTCTGCTTTTCAAATGCTGGCATGAAAGTTGTATACCACTATGACCGGCTATGATTCTTATCTTCTTATTTTTGTTCCCTCTCCCCTCTTCCTTTTTATGATTTTTGCTTTTGACAGGCAGTGGTTGTGGCAGTGCTGGCAGAGGGAGGTGGATCACTGTAACTTTGCAGCTAGCTTATTCTACAGTCTGAGTTACACAAAAGGAGTTTCAGAATGACTGGTTATATTTTTCATTTATTATGCATTTTAATTATAATTTAATTAAACCAAAAGAATTTAGACTGACCAATTCAGAGTCTGGCATTTAAAAGTATAACAAAAGACAGTATGAGGCTGTCTGTGGATGGTCAAGGGTTCTGGCTGCTTTAGGGAGCCTCCTCACCTTTCTGCACATGCAAACTAGGCTACCTAGAGGCTGGACACAAAAGCTACCTTGAGCATTAGGTCACGTGACAGTCAGCCACCTCCATCTTTATGAGGATAGATGTCAGTCAGAGGACAAGATGGCTGCCACCCACTTGTCACCTTCCATATGCAGGCACACCACCTCCCTTCTGTTTTTGGATAAAAGACACATAACAATTTTTATTATTTACAGTAAGCCTTAAATAACACTCTGACAGCTGTGCAGATTTCTACTTGCTATGTGATTTGAATTTCCTTTTTTTGTTTTTTTTCTTTTAATTAATTTTCAGGAAATGCATGGTGGATTCACCTAGGTTCTGGTGCCTTCTTCTGTCATCTAGGCAGCAGATAGAGCACATACACACACACATACTTTGAAAACTAATAGTAATAATAACAAACAAACAAATAAAAGAAAAGAAGGTTAAAAAAAAAAAGATTCTAGCTTCTGCCTGGATGTGTAGGTGGCAGAAGCAGGCAGAGAGGACCTCTGTGAGTTTGAGGCTACCCAAGCCTACAGAGCAAGTTCCAAGCAGGGATGCCAGGGCTACATCAAGAGAAACCCTATCTTGGGGCAAAAGAAAACAAAAGCAGAAAAGGTTCTGGCTTTTATTTTCAGACATATGATTCTTCTAGCAGTATTGACTATTGAACTTTGATCATGAAGGCACATTCGATTTTATGACAGAGTTTGTGTGTGTGTGTGTGTGTGTGTGTGTGTGTGCAATATTTCTGCTGTAATTGTGGTTACATGCCATCTAGTGGTTTATGTTTGATTTCTGTAATCTTTTTTTCTAATTCTTTTTTATTGTAATTGTAATTTTAATTTAATTTAATTTTATTTTATTTTTTGTTTTACGAAACAGGGTTTCTCTGTATAGCCCTGGCTGTCCTGGAACTCACTTTGCAGACTAGGCTGACCTCGAACCCAGAAATCTTCCCATCTCTGCCTCCGGAGTGCTGGGATTAAAGGTATGTGCCACCAGTCCCGGCTATTTTTTAATTTTTAAATTTTATTTATTTAATATAGCTTTGTTTTTTCATGATGCACTTTCTCTCTGTAACCCTGGCTGTCCTGGAACTCACTCTGTAGACCATGATGGCCTTGAACATATTAATCTGTCTGCCTCTGCTTCCCAAATGCTGGGATTAAAAGCACCACTGCCCAGACTAAGTTTTTTTTTTTTTTGAAAATCTCTCTCTCTCTCTCTCTCTCTCTCTCTCTCTCTCTTTCTTTCTATTATTTTTTTCTTTTTACTGAGATACGGTTTCTCTGTGTAGCCCTAGCTGACTTGACACTAACTCTGTAACCCAGGGTGACCTTGAACACAGAAATCTGCCCGAGGTTAAAGGTATGTTCCACAATTGCCTCAGGTCTACTCTAATTCTATTTGAAAAAATTATGTGTGTATGTATAATTATATGTATGTATGTATGTATGTATAGAAGTAATATTAATCCATTAATATCTCTTTTTCCTAAAATTCATGTCATTCCAGGTCCACAAAGTGAGTTCCAGGACTACACAGAGAAACCCTGTTTCAAAATAAAAAAAACCCAGCACTCGGGAGGCAGAGGCAGGCGGATTTCTGAGTTCGAGGCCAGCCTGGTCTACAGAGTGAGTTCCAGGACAGCCAGGGCTATACAGAGAAACCCTGTCTCGAAAAACCAAAAAAAAAAAAAAAAAAAAAAAAAATTAAAAAATCAAAATAAAAAAAAAATATCTCAGATAGGGATTCATTGTGTAGCCCTGGCTGACTTGGAAGTCACTCCTTAAGCCAGGGTGACCTTGAATGCAGAAATCTGCCTGAGGCTAAAGGTGTGGTCCACAATTGCCTCAGATCTACTCTTTAAGAAAACAAGGGGGGGTGGGTATGGGGGACTTTTGGGATAGCATTGGAAATGTAATTGAGGAAAATACATAATAAAAAATATTTTTTAAAAAACATGTGTATTTATGTATAGAAGTAAAATTAATCCATTAATATCTCTTTTTCCTAAACTTCATGTCATTCCTCCTTATCTTTCTCTCTCACTCCATGTTTGTGTGCATGTGTGTATGTGTGTTAGTCCTGGGTACACAGATTAAGAAATCATATTTCCAAGGATTTTTAGAAATAAACAAGGAAGCCAGATATGCTGGAACACCCCTTTAATCCCAGCACTTGGGAGGCAGAGGCAGGCAGATTTCTAAGTTCAAGTCCAGCCTGGTCCACAAAGTGAGTTCCAGGACAGCCAAGGCTACACAGAGAAAACCTGTCTCAAAAAAAAAAAAAAATCAAACACACAAACAAACAAACAAAGAAATAAACAAGAAATCCTAACCCAGACCACCAATAAAAAGGCTGTGGAAACTCTTTCATGTCCCTCTCCCCCACAGGTAAGGATGTAGCTGCTTGTAAATTAATACTCCATGTGTGTGTATAGGATTCCATGGCCAGCTAGTACCAGCCCCAGATTTGTGTTTCAGAGATCTTTACTTAATTATTTTCCATTCCTGAGCTTGTATAGGTGGTACACCTCCAGGGAAACAACATAAAATCCAATCAGCTAACAAACCAATCCAAAAATGTAAAAGAATGGACTCACCTGGCATTTAAAATTAATAGACTTCCGGGCAGTGGTGGGGCACACCTTTAATCCTACCACATTGGAGGCAGAGGCTGGCAGATTTGTGCATGCCAGGCCATCCTGGTCTACAGAGTGAGTTCCAAGACAGGGCTACACAGAGAAACACTGTCTTGAAAGACCCCCACCTCCTAAAAATAATAAAGAAGTAATAGACAAAAAGCAAGAGAAAAATATGTGTGCCAAGGCTGCTGGTGGCTTTTCAGTGACTCCTCACCCTTCTGCACTGGATTCAGTTAAGTTCTAATCCACTAGTAGCTGGAAAAGAAGGGGAAGAGACAGAAGCAACCTGGAACAATAAGTCTCATGAAGGCCAGCCACCTCCATCACCAGCCCTCGACATATGTTCCTTCTTGTACTATTGACTAAACAACTTTGATCATGAAGGCAAGTTGGATTTAATGACAGTGTTTGTGTCTTTTTAAGTGTGTGTGTGTTTGTGTGTGTGTGTGTGTGTGTGTGTGTGCAATATTTCTGCTGTGATTACTGTTACTTGCAATCTAGTTGGCTTGTGTGTAGTTTCTTTAAAATTTTCTAATTCTTTTGTGTGTGTGTGTGTAAGTAAAATTCATGTCATTCCTCCTTATCTTTCTCTCTTACTCCATGTTTGTGTGCATGTGTGTGTGTGTGTTAGTCTTGGGTACACAGATTAAAGAAATCATATTTCCAAGGATTCTTAGAAATAAACAAGGAAACCGGGTGTGGTGGAGCACCCCTTTAATCCCAGCACTTGGGAGGCAGAGGCAGGCAGATTTCTAAGTTCAAGGCCAGTCTGGTCCACAAGGTGAGTTCCAAGACAGCCAAGGCTACACAGAGAAACCCTGTCTCAAAAAAAAAAAAAAAAAAAAAAAAAAAGAAATCAAACAAACAAAGAAATAAACAAGAAATCCTAACCCTCACCACCAATAAAACGGCTGTGATAACTGGTTCATGTCCCTCTCCTCCACAGGTAAGGATGTAGCTGCTTGTAAGTTAATACTCCATGTGTGTGTGTATATGATTCCATGGCCAGCTAGTACCAGCCCCAGATTTGTGTTTCAGAGATCTTTATTTATTTATTTTCCGTGCCTGAGCTTGTGTAGGTTGTACACCTCCAGGGAAACAACATAAAATCAAATCAGCTAACAAACCAACCCAAAAATGTAAAAGAATGGACTCATCTGGCATTTAAAAGTAATAGACTTCCGGGCAGTGTTGGGGCACACCTTTAATCCTACCACATTGGAGGCAGAGGCTGGCAGATTTGTGCATGCCAGGCCATCCTGGTCTACAGAGTGAGTTCCAAGACACCCAGGGCTACACAGAGAAACACTGTCTTGAAAGACCCCCACATCCTAAAAATAATAAAGAAGTAATAGACAAAAAGCAAGAGAAAAACATGTGTGCCAAGGCTGCTGGTGACTTTTCAGTGAATCCTCACCCTTCTGCACTGGATTCAGTTAAGTTCTATTCCACTAGTAGCTCCATGTTTGTGTGCATGTGTGTGTGTGTGTGTTAGTCTTGGGTACACAGATTAAAGAAATCATATTTCCAAGGAATATTTTTCCTGGAAATATGATTTTTTCAAGTAATATTTTTTTCCAAATAATATTTTTTAAAATATTTTCTTTCTTTCTTTCTTTCTTTCTTTCTTTCTTTCTTTCTTTCTTTCTTTCTTTCTTTCTTTCTTATTTCTTTCTTTCTTTCTTTCTTATTTCTTTCTTTCTTTCTTTCTCTCTTTCTTCTTTCTTTCTCTCTCTCTCTCTCTCTCTCTCTCTCTCTCTCTCTCTCTCTCTCTCTTTCTTTCTTCCAAAAATACTCAGAGACATCACACTCCCTGTAGCCAGGGATGAGTCTCAGGGAATGTATGTGAGCTTGCTTTGTTTTGTGGGGCCAAACTTGACAGACATTTCTTTTGGCTTTGTGTGTTTTGCCATCCAGCTCTCTTGCTCTGCTCACGCACTCACTCACTCACTCACTCACTCACTCACTCACTCACAAACTAGCTTGTTTGCTGTGGTTGCCATTTCTATCTATCTCTGCACAGGGTTCCAAGACTGCCCTTTGGGAATCAAATGGGAGAGCAGAACTAAAGGCTTTTTGATAAAGCACCTAGAGTGCACACCAGCACCTTTGGACTGACTGGCTGCCTTCCCCCTTCCCCTCCTCCCCCTTCTTCAGATTCATTTATTATAGGTAAGTACACTGTAGCAGTTTTCAGACATACCAGAAGAGGGCACCAGATCTCATTCTGGGTGGTTGTGAACCACTATGTGGTTGCTGGGATTTGAACTCCTGATCTTCAGAAGAGCAGTCAAGGCTCTTAACCGCTGAGCCTCCAGCCTCCTGCATTCCTTCTTAAAGCATGAATGATCCCAGCATGGGAAGATGGTCTGCCCTCCCTCCCTTTTGAGCCATTTTCCCTCTTTCACCATACACTCAATAAAAGAAGTAAATGAATGAAATCTCCAGCTATCTAAATTCTCTCACAACACCTCCCCCTCCCCCTCACTGCCTTCTCTCCCTATGTTTGGGTGGGGCTGGGGGAGGGGTGGGGTGGGGGGAAGGGATCTGCAAGTCTGTGAACTATTTGCGATGGTCTGGTTCTCTGAACTGCTGAGCCATGTCTATCCAGAGGCTGGCTGGCTAGTTTTCTGCCTCAAGTCCCTGAGTGATGATTTCAGTGTGAATTCTCTGAACTCACTGACTGTCCTTTCAGGTCCACATTTGCTCTGGCAACCGACTGAACCAAACAATAGGCTCACACCGAGATCTTTGGAAATGGTAATGGAGTTGATAACACACCCCAACAGAAAGAGGAAGCCTCCGCTCACTAGAAGACTTTCACTAGAAGCCTCACCCTGCCAGCAATTTAGGAATTGGTAAGGCCAATCTGGACAATATCTAAATGATTTCTACTTCATGTTTAATGCTTAATAAAATAAAACGTGTGTGAAGGTCTGAAGAGCGTTGACTGTTCTTCCAGAGGTCCTGAGTTCAATTCCCACGAACCACATGGTGACTTTGGAATCCGATGCACACTTCTGGTGTGTGTTGGAAGACAGCTGCAGTGTACTCATATAAATAAAAAAATAAATAAAACCTTCAAAAATAAAATAAAACAAAGCTTGTGAAGAAATTGAGCATCTTAATTTTATTTTATTGTATTGTATTTCACACAAACACACACACAGTATTTATATATATATAAAATCAACTGGCACAGAAACGCACATTACCTAAGTTAGCTGGGAGTGGTTGGATTGGATATGCAGTCAGTAAAGTTTTGCTGTTGCTCTTTTTTTTGGGGTGGGGTGGGGTGGGCTGTTTAAATAGTACAGCAGAGCAGTGGTGGCACATGCCTTTGGGAGCACTTGGGAGGCAGAGGCAGGCAGATTTCTGAATTGGAGGCCAGCCTGGTCTACAGAGTGAGTTCCAGGACAGCCCGGGCTACACAGAGAAACCCTGTCTGGAAAAACAAACAAACAAACAAACAAACAATCCCAAGCAAAACCCAATCCAAACTTCACAAAAGGGAGGGACACTATAACAAATTACAATTGCTTGTATATATAGAAAAAAATTTCCTCCCCCCCCCAAATAACCCTGGTTCAATTAAATACGAAACTAACTAAGTAATCACACACATACATACATACATACATACATACATACATACATACATAAAACAAATAATGATAACTAAGTGGCATGGAACTGCTCACACAGTTTGGATGCCACTTGCCCACCCTACCTCCATCACATGCCTGCAGAAATTATTGAGTGGCCGGCCTGGTCTGTCTTGTATGTTTTTGCACCATGTACAGAGACTTTGTCTCTCATAAATAAATGAATACAGAGAAAGATATTCATTGATCTATACATGCCTGTGCTCAGAGGGCAAAGCTGCTGGCTGTTAAGGTATAGGTAAAAGAGTAAGGCCTAGATGGAATTTGAAGGCCTACTTCAGATTAGATAAGGGCTAGGTAACCTCTTACCTGGCTAGCCTGCCATTTTGTGCTGTTAACTACTATTATAAGGACACTTTCTCACAGCTTGTTTCTGCTGTTACTGCCAGAATTGATTACATATTCTCCTTGGATGTGTCCTCAGAAACCAATCAAGATAGAAGCCAATCGAACTGCTTCCTTTGTTCTATAGTTATCTGCAATAGGCTTGGACTCAAACTGACCACCCAGCAGCATTTCCTACACCCGCACATGTGTATACTTTTCTGGCATTTGCTCCTAGAACCTGCACTGGGGATGGAACCCCCGCCCTGCCCTAACACAAGAGAGACACCCACACCACCGATTCAGTGCACAGACTACTTAGAATCAGACTTCTATTTTGAGTAGGGTGTGAGAGAGTAAAGTGTAAGTTCCCAAGACCTCCCTGGGAACTGACATCTTACTTGGAAGAAAGAGACTTGTACGTGGGCAACTGACTTTCTGGTTTGCAATTTAAGACATGAATGTCACACTATTGATGGCCAAGACACTGGATGTCCTGATTTTATTAGTGTGTGTGTGTGTGTGTGTGTGTGTGTGTGACTCCATGGCCAAGCTAGCCCCCCCCCAGATGTGTGTTTCTTATTTATTTATTTATTTCTTGGGCCTGTGCTTGTGTATGACCTCGGCAACACTTCCTGAAAACCAAACCAAGCTAAACTAAAGCAAACAACTATGGCTGTCTGCCTGTCTGCCTGCCTGCCTACACAGAGAAATGATATCTCCAATCAAGTAACACTACCTCCTAAGTCTGCCTGTTTCTCTTTTTCTTTTTTTCTTTCTTTTTTTCTTCTGCCCCCTCTCTCTGTTCCCCCCTCTCCCTTCCTTCCTTCCTTCCTTCCATTCTTTCTTTCTTTCTTTCTTTTCTTTTTCTTTTCTTTCTTAAATTTATTCTTTTCATATATAGTTTCTTAGTGTAAGCAGCCCTGGCTGTCTTGAAGACACTTTGTAGGCCTCAATCCAGTAAGAGCCTGCCTCTGCTTTTCAAATGCTGGCATGAAAGTTGTATACCACTATGACCGGCTACGATTCTTATCTTCTTATTTTTGTTCCCTCTCCCCTCTTCCTTTTTATGATTTTTGCTTTTGACAGGCAGTGGTTGTGGCAGTGCTGGCAGAGGGAGGTGGATCACTGTAACTTTGCAGCTAGCTTATTCTACAGTCTGAGTTACACAAAAGGAGTTTCAGAATGACTGGTTATATTTTTCATTTATTATGCATTTTAATTATAATTTAATTAAACCAAAAGAATTTAGACTGACCAATTCAGAGTCTGGCAATTAAAAGTATAACAAAAGACAGTATGAGGATGTCTGTGGATGGTCAAGAGTTCTGGCTGCTTTAGGGAGCCTCCTCACCTTTCTGCACATGCAAACTAGGCCACCTAGAGGCTGGACACAAAAGCTACCTTGAGCATTAGGTCACGTGACAGTCAGCCACCTCCATCTTTATGAGGATAGATGTCAGTCAGAGGACAAGAGGGCTGCCACCCACTTGTCACCTTCCATATGCAGGCACACCACCTCCCTTCTGTTTTTGGATAAAAGACACATAACAATTTTTATTATTTACAGTAAGCCTTAAATAGCACTCTGACAGCTGTGCAGATTTCTACTTGCTATGTGATTTGAATTTCCTTTCTTTTTTTTAATTAATTTTCCTTGCTATGTGATTTGAATTTCCTTTTTTTTTTTTTCTTTTAATTAATTTTCAGGAACTGCATGGTGGATTCACCTAGGTTCTGGTGCCTTCTTCTGTCATGCAGTCATCTAGGCAGCAGATAGAGCACATACACACACACTTACATTGAAAACTAATAGTAATGATAACAAACAAACAAATAAATGAAAAGAAGGTAAAAAAAAAAAAAAAGAGAGATTCTAGCTTCTGCCTGGATGTGTAGGTGGCAGAAGCAGGCAGAGAGGACCTCTGTGAGTTTGAGGCTACCCAAGCCTACAGAGCAAGTTCCAGGCAGGGATGCCAGGGCTACATCAAGAGAAACCCTATCTTGGGGCAAAAGAAAACAAAAGCAGAAAAGGTTCTGGCTTTTATTTTCAGACATATGATTCTTCTAGCAGTATTGACTATTGAACTTTGATCATGAAGGCACATTTGATTTTATGACAGAGTTTGTGTGTGTGTGTGTGTGTGTGTGTGTGTGTGCAATATTTCTGCTGTAATTGTGGTTACATGCCATCTAGTGGTTTATGTTTGATTTCTGTAATCTTTTTTTCTAATTCTTTTTTATTGTAATTGTAATTGTAATTTTAATTTAATTTAATTTAATTTTTTGTTTTACGAAACAGGGTTTCTCTGTATAGCCCTGGCTGTCCTGGAACTCACTTTGCAGACCAGGCTGATCTTGAACCCAGAAATCTTCCCATCTCTGCCTCCGGAGTGCTGGGATTAAAGGTATGTGCCACCAGTCCCGGCTATTTTTTAATTTTTAAATTTTATTTATTTAATATAGCTTTGTTTTTTCATGATGCACTTTCTCTCTGTAACCCTGGCTGTCCTGGAACTTACTCTGTAGACCATGATGGCCTTGAACATATTAATCTGTCTGCCTCTGCTTCCCAAATGCTGGGATTAAAAGCACCACTGCCCAGACTAAGTTTTTTTTTTTAAATCTCTCTCTCTCTCTCTCTCTCTCTCTCTCTCTCTCTCTCTCTCTCTCTTTCTTTCTATTATTTTTTTCTTTTTACTGAGATACAGTTTCTCTGTGTAGCCCTAGCTGACTTGACACTAACTCTGTAACCCAGGGTGACCTTGAACACAGAAATCTGCCCGAGGTTAAAGGTATGTTCCACAATTGCCTCAGGTCTACTCTAATTCTATTTGAAAAAATTATGTGTGTATGTATAATTATATGTATGTATGTATGTATGTATGTATGTATGTATAGAAGTAATATTAATCCATTAATATCTCTTTTTTTTTTTTTTTTTTTTTTTTTTTGGTTTATACGAGACAGGGTTTCTCTGTATAGCCCTGGCTGTCCTGGAGCTCACTTTGTAGACCAGGCTGGCCTCGAACTCAGAAATCCGCCTGCCTCTGCCTCCCGAGTGCTGGGATTAAAGGCATGCGCCACCACGCCCGGCCATTAATATCTCTTTTTCCTAAAATTCATGTCATTCCATGTCCACAAAGTGAGTTCCAGGACTACACAGAGAAACCCTGTTTCAAAATAAAAAAATAAATAAATAAATAAATAAATAAATATAGAAAGAAAGAAAGAAAGAAAGAAAGAAAGAAAGAAAGAAAGAAAGAGAGAAGGAATCCTAACCATTACCACCATCACCTCCAATACAAAGGCTGTGGAAATTGTTTCATGTCCCTCTCCCCCACAGGTGAGGATATAGCTGCTTGTAAATTAATACTCCATGACTCCATGTGTGTGTTATTGATTCCATGACCAGCTATTACCAGCCCCAGATCTGTGTTTCAGAGATCTTTACTTATTTATTATTCGGGCCTGAGCTTGTGTAGGTGTTAGGCCACCAAACCTCCAGGAAAACAACATAAAATCAAATCAGCTAACAAACCAACCCAAAAATGTAAAAGAATGGATTCATCTGGCATTTAAAACTAATAGACTGCCAGGCAGTGGTGGGGCACACCTTTAATCCTACCACTTTGGACCCAGAGGCTGGCAGATTTGTGCATTCCAGGCCATCCTGGTCTACAGAGTGAGTTCCAAGACACCCAGGGCTACACAGAGAAACACTGTCTTGAAAGACCCCCACCTCTCTTTGTTTGTTTGTTTGTTTGTTTGTTTGTTTGTTTGTTTGTTTCTTTCTTTCTTTCTTTCTTTCTTTCTTTCTTTCTTTCTTTCTTTCTTTCAATTATTATTTTTTTCTCAGGTAGGTTTTCTTTGTGTAGCCCTGGCTGACTTGGATGTCACTCTGTAAGCCAGGGTGACCTTGAATGCAGAAATCCTCCTGAGGCTAAAGGTGTGGTCCACAATTGCCTCAGGTCTACTGTAATTCTCTCTTTAAGAAAACAAGGGGGGGGGAGGGTATGGAGGACATTTGGGATAGCATTGGAAATGTAATTGAGGAAAATACGTAATAAAAAAATATTTAAAAAAACGTGTGTATGAGCCGGGTGTGGTGGCGCACGCCTTTAATCCCAGCACTTGGGAGGCAGAGGCAGGCAGATTTCTAAGTTCAAGGCCAGCCTGGTCCACAAAGTGAGTTCCAGGACAGCCAAGGCTACACAGAGAAACCCTGTCTCAAAAAAAAAAAAAAAAAGAAATCAAACAAACAAACAAACAAACAAACAAACAAAGAAATAAACAAGAAATCCTAACCCTGACCACCAATAAAAAGGCTGTGGAAACTCTTTCATGTCTCTCTCCCTCACAGGTAATGATGTAGCTGCTTGTAAATTAATACTCCATGTGTGTGTATAGGATTCCATGGCCAGCTAGTACCAGCCCCAGATTTGTGTTTTAGAGATCTTTATTAATTTATTTTCCGCGCCTGAGCTTGTGTAGGTGGTAGGCCACCAAACCTCCAGGGAGGTTTTTTTTGCTGCCACAAAAAGGTCGCCTTTCATCTTAATGAGGTCAAAGTGTCAATGTGCAAGCCAGTGACCGAACAAGGAAGTAGACATGCAGACAACAAACATGCAGGGGTACCACCTCCATTCCCTTCTGTTTTTTGGTAAAGGACACACAATTTTTATTATTTACAGTAAGCCTTATAAAGCACTCTGACAGCCCCACAGATATCTGTGATTAGAATTTCCTTTTTTTTTTTTTTTTTAAAGTAATTCTCAGGGGGTGCATGGTGACTTGTCCTAGGTTCTGGTGCCCTCTTCTGGCATGTAGTCATATAGGCAGCACACACACACACACACTTACATTGAAAACTAAAAGTAATAACAGCAAACAAGCAAGCAAGCAAACAAACAAACTAAGAAATATATAAATAGGAGGGAAAAAGAGATTCTGGCTTCTGCCAGGCTGTGTGGGTGGCAGAGGTGGCAGGCAAGCAGGCAGAGAGGACCTCTGTGAGTTTGAGGCTACCCAAGCCTACACTGATAGTTCCAGAAAGGACTGCCAGGGCTACACCAAGAGAAACCCTATCTCTAGGATCAAGAAAACAAAAGCAGAAAAGGTTCTGGCTTTTATTTTACCAACATATGTTTCTTTCATTCTTCTCTTCCTTCCTTCCTTCCTTCCTTCCTTCCTTCCTTCCTTCCTTCCTTCCTTCCTTCCTTCCTTCCGAGATTTATTTATTTTATGTATATGAGTACACACTTTAGTTGTAAATATGTTTGTGATCGTTAATGTGATTGTTGGGAAATGAAATTAGGACCTCTGCTTGTTCTACCCAAGCCCATTTGCTCAGGCCAAAGATTTATTTATTAGTATAAGTTCACAGTAGATGTCTTCAAACCCACCAGGATAGGGTATCAGATCTCATTGTGGGTTGTTGTGAGCCACCATGTGGTTGCTGGGATTTGAACTCAGTACCTTTGGAAGAGCAGTCGGTGCTCTTACCCACTGAACCATCTCACCAGCCCCCGACTTATGTTCCTTCTAGTACTATTGACTAAAGAACTTTGATCATGAAGGCACGTTGGATTTAATGACAGAGTTTGTGTGTGTTTCTGTGTGTGTATGTGTGCAATACTTCTGCTGGGATTGCAGTTACTTGCCATCTAGTGGGCTTGTGTGTAATTTCTTTAATTTTTTTCTAATTTTTTTTCTGAAAGTATCTTTCTTTCCATCTCTCTTTCTCTTTCTCTCTCTGTCTCTCTCTCTGTGTGTCTCTGTCTGTCTCTGTGTCTCTCTCCTTTTCTTTTCTTCTTTCTTTCTTTCTTTCTTTCTTTCTTTCTTTCTTTCTTTCTTTCTTTCTTTCTTTCTTTCTTTCTTTCTCTCTTTCTTTCTTTCTTTCTTTCTTTCTTTCTTTCTTTCTTTCTTTCTTTCTTTCTTTCAATTATTATTTTTTTCTCAGGTAGGTTTTCTTTGTGTAGCCCTGGCTGACTTGGATGTCACTCTGTACGCCAGGGTGACCTTGAATGCAGAAATCCTCCTGAGGCTAAAGGTGTGGTCCACAATTGCCTCAGGTCTACTGTAATTCTCTCTTTAAGAAAACAAGGGGGGGGGGAGGGTATGGAGGACATTTGGGATAGCATTGGAAATGTAATTGAGGAAAATACGTAATAAAAAAATATTTAAAAAAACGTGTGTATGAGCCGGGTGTGGTGGCACACGCCTTTAATCCCAGCACTTGGGAGGCAGAGGCAGGCAGATTTCTAAGTTCAAGGCCAGCCTGGTCCACAAAGTGAGTTCCAGGACAGCCAAGGCTACACAGAGAAACCCTGTCTCAAAAAAAAAAAAATGAAATCAAACAAACAAACAAACAAACAAAGAAATAAACAAGAAATCCTAACCCTGACCACCAATAAAAAGGCTGTGGAAACTCTTTCATGTCTCTCTCCCTCACAGGTAATGATGTAGCTGCTTGTAAATTAATACTCCATGTGTGTGTATAGGATTCCATGGCCAGCTAGTACCAGCCCCAGATTTGTGTTTTAGAGATCTTTATTAATTTATTTTCCGTGCCTGAGCTTGTGTAGGTGGTAGGCCACCAAACCTCCAGGGAGGTTTTTTTTTTTGCTGCCACAAAAAGGTCGCCTTTCATCTTAATGAGGTCAAAGTGTCAATGTGCAAGCCAGTGACCGAACAAGGAAGTAGACATGCAGACAACAAACATGCAGGGGTACCACCTCCATTCCCTTCTGTTTTTTGGTAAAGGACACACAATTTTTATTATTTACAGTAAGCCTTATAAAGCACTCTGACAGCCCCACAGATATCTGTGATTAGAATTTCCTTTTTTTTTTTTTTTTAAAGTAATTCTCAGGGGGTGCATGGTGACTTGTCCTAGGTTCTGGTGCCCTCTTCTGGCATGTAGTCATATAGGCAGCACACACACACACACACTTACATTGAAAACTAAAAGTAATAACAGCAAACAAGCAAGCAAGCAAACAAACAAAATAAGAAATATATAAATAGGAGGGAAAAAGAGATTCTGGCTTCTGCCAGGCTGTGTGGGTGGCAGAGGCTGGCAGGCAAGCAGGCAGAGAGGACCTCTGTGAGTTTGAGGCTACCCAAGCCTACACTGATAGTTCCAGAAAGGACTGCCAGGGCTACACCAAGAGAAACCCTATCTCTAGGATCAAGAAAACAAAAGCAGAAAAGGTTCTGGCTTTTATTTTACCAACATATGTTTCTTTCATTCTTCTCTTCCTTCCTTCCTTCCTTCCTTCCTTCCTTCCTTCCTTCCTTCCTTCCTTCCTTCCTTCCTTCCTTCCTTCCGAGATTTATTTATTTTATGTATATGAGTACACACTTTAGTTGTAAAGATGGTTGTGATCGTTAATGTGATTGTTGGGAAATGAAATTAGGACCTCTGCTTGCTCTACCCAAGCCCATTTGCTCAGGCCAAAGATTTATTTATTAGTATAAGTTCACAGTAGATGTCTTCAAACCCACCAGGATAGGGTATCAGATCTCATTGTGGGTTGTTGTGAGCCACCATGTGGTTGCTGGGATTTGAACTCAGTACCTTTGGAAGAGCAGTCGGTGCTCTTACCCACTGAACCATCTCACCAGCCCCCGACTTATGTTCCTTCTAGTACTATTGACTAAAGAACTTTGATCATGAAGGCACGTTGGATTTAATGACAGAGTTTGTGTGTGTTTCTGTGTGTGTATGTGTGCAATACTTCTGCTGGGATTGCAGTTACTTGCCATCTAGTGGGCTTGTGTGTAATTTCTTTAATTTTTTTCTAATTTTTTTTCTGAAAGTATCTTTCTTTCCATCTCTCTTTCTCTTTCTCTCTCTGTCTCTCTCTCTCTGTGTCTCTGTCTGTCTCTGTGTCTCTCTCCTTTTCTTTTCTTCTTTCTTTCTTTCTCTCTTTCTTTCTTTCTTTCTTTCTTTCTTTCTTTCTTTCTTTCTTTCTTTCTTTCAAGATTTATGTATTTTATGTATATGAGTACACACTTTAGTTGTACAGATAGTTGTGATCCTTCATGTGATTGTTGGGAATTGAGCTTAGGACCTCTGTTTGCTCTAGCCAAGCCCACTTGCTCAGGCCAAAGATTTATTTATTAGTATAAGTTCACAGTAGATGTCTTCAAACCCACCAGGATAGGGTATCAGATCTCATTGTGGGTTGTTGTGAGCCACCATGTGGTTGCTGGGATTTGAACTCAGTACCTTTGGAAGAGCAGTCGGTGCTCTTACCCACTGAACCATCTCACCAGCCCCCGACTTATGTTCCTTCTAGTACTATTGACTAAAGAACTTTGATCATGAAGGCACGTTGGATTTAATGACAGAGTTTGTGTGTGTTTCTGTGTGTGTATGTGTGCAATACTTCTGCTGGGATTGCAGTTACTTGCCATCTAGTGGGCTTGTGTGTAATTTCTTTAATTTTTTTCTAATTTTTTTTCTGAAAGTATCTTTCTTTCCATCTCTCTTTCTCTTTCTCTCTCTGTCTCTCTCTCTGTGTGTCTCTGTCTGTCTCTGTGTCTCTCTCCTTTTCTTTTCTTCTTTCTTTCTTTCTTTCTTTCTTTCTTTCTTTCTTTCTTTCTTTCTCTCTCTCTTTCTTTCTTTCTTTCTTTCCTTCTTTCTTTCCTTCTTTCTTTCTTTCTTTCTTTCTTTCTTTCTTTCTTTCAAGATTTATGTATTTTATGTATATGAGTACACACTTTAGTTGTACAGAT
>NW_028227276.1:19333598-19338598 GCF_978045245.1 Mus caroli | reverse complement strand
GGATGTAGTCATGTCCATTTAGAGTCAGGGTACCACATGTCACAGGCAGCCCTACGTATATGCCATGAGAAAGTTCAAAGACTTAACATAGTTTACAGGAACTCCAAATTTCATTTTTGTAATGGTAACTCCCAAGATTTTCTCCAAAAAATAAATTATTTTCTATTTTATAATGTAAGAAAAGAAATATAGTGTTGAAAATAATCCTGGTCCCTTACTCTCCTTGTTTCTGTAGTATCCACTGCTGTAACTTTCTCCAATAGCCTCCATAGTCAGAGTGCTAAGACATGCATGAAAGGCTGTTGAAATTGTTTCAAACATCCTTGGTTCCTCTGAGGGGAGAAACTCTTTTAAAGCTCCATGTGTTCTGTTAGGAGACTCCAGTGTTTTGAAAGATAATGAACAATTTTACCCCTGGTTGATGCTTGGGGAAAAAAACTAAAGTTCAGTGGACACCAGTCTCCTGATGAATTGCTTCAAGTTTGTTTTTTTTGTTTGTTTGCTTGTTTTTTCAATTTAGAGTAGGTTTGGCTGTAAGACTCAGTCTCTGTCTCCTGCTGTGGGGATGGCAGAGGCAGGCAGAACAGATCTCCTGGTGGTCTTGGACACAGTTTGTAGACCCGGCTGTCCTCAAACCTGTAAAAGCCTGACTCTGCTTTTCCTTTTCTCTTCTTATCTTTTTTTCTTTTTCTGTCCTTTCTTTTTTCTTTTTTGGTTATTTGTGACTCTGTAGAGTGGGGAAGGCCTCTAACTAAGAAATCTTCCTGCCTCTGACTCCAGGCACTGGATTAAAGGCCTGCACCACCACTGCCCAGCCAATTTTTTTTTTTTTTTGAATTGTGAGAAACATGATCTATTTAGTCCTGTTGTCTGTAAGTGTTTGACAAGGAAGGCCATTTGGATTTTATTAAAGAGTTTTGATCCTTCATGTGATTGTTGGGAATTGAACTTAGGACCTCTGCTTGCTCTAGCCAAACCCACTTGCTCAGGCCAGAGATTAATTTATTAGTATAAGTTCACTGTAGCTGTCTTCAAATGCACCAGAAGAGGGTACCAAATCACATTATGGGTGGTTGTGAGCCACCATGTGGGTGCTGGGATTTGAACTCAGTACATTTGGAAGAGCAGTGAATGCTCTTCCCCACTGAACCATCTCACCAGCCCCCGACATAATTTTCTTCTAGTAATATTGACTAAAGAACTTTGATCATGAAGGCACATTGGATTTAATGACAGAGTTTGTGTGTGTGTGTGTGTGTGTGCAATATTTCTGCTGTGATTGTGGTTACTTGCCATCTAGTGGGCTTGTGTGTAATTTCTTTAATTTTTTCTAATTCTTTTTTTTTTTTTTGTAAAGTTGAATTCATGTCATTCCTCCATATCTTTCTCTCTCACTCCATGTTTGTGTGCATGTGTGTGTGTGTGTGTTAGTCTTGGGTACACAGATTAAAGAAATCATATTTCCAAGGAATATTTTTTCCTGGAAATATGATTTCTTCAAGTAATATATTTTCCAAACAATATTTTTAAAAATATTTTCTTCCTTCCTTTCTTTCTTCCTTCCTTCCTTCCTTCCTTCCTTTCTTTCTTTCTTTCTTTCTTTCTTTCTTTCTTTCTTTCTTTCTTTCTTTCAATTATTATTATTTTTCTCAGATAGGGTTTCTTTGTGTAGACCTGCCTGACTTGGAAGTCACTCTGTAAGGCAGGGTGACCTTGAATGCAGAAATCCTCCTGAGGCTAAAGGTGTGGTCCACAATTGACTTAGCTCTCCACTAATTCTCTCTTTAATAAACAAGGGGCGGGAGGGTACAGGGGACTTTTGGGATAGCATTGGAAATGTAATTGAGGAAAATACGTAATAAAAATATTTTTAAAAAACGTGTGTATGTATGTATAGAAATAATATTTATCCATTAATATCTCTTTTTCCTAAAATTAATGTCATTCCTCCTTATCTTTCTCTCTCACTCCATGTTTGTGTGCATGTGTGTATGTGTGTTAGTCTTGGCTGCCACCCACATGTCGCCTTTCAGCATGGTGAGGTCAATGTGTCAATGTGCAACCAAGTGACAAAACAAGGAAGTAGACATGTAGACAACAGATATGGAGGTGCACCATCTCCCTTCCCTTCTGTTGTTTGGTAAAAGACACACAATTTTTCTTATTTACCATAAGCCTTAAAAAGCACTCTGACAGCCTCTCAGATATCTACCTTCTATGTGATTAGAATTTCCTTTTTTTTTTTTTTTAATTAATTCTCAGGATCTGCATGGTGACTTGTCCTAGGTTCTGGTGCCCCCTTCTGGCATCTAATCATATAGGCAGCAGATAGAGCAAACACACAAATTTACATTGAAAACTAATAGTAATAATAACAAACACGCAAGCAAGCAAGCAAGCAAGCAAGTAAGCAAACAAATAAATAAATATATAAATAAGAGGGAGAAAGAGATTCTGTCTTCTGCCCGGCTGTGTGGGTGGTAGAAGCAGGCAGGCCGGCAGGCAAGCAGAGAGGACCTCTGTGAGTTTGAGGCTACCCAAGCCTACAGAGCAAGTACAGAGCAGCGTGTGTGTGTGTGTGTGTGTGTGTGTGTGTGTGTGTGTGTATAATATTTCTGCTGTGATTGCGGTTACTTGCCATGTAGTGGGCTTATGATTGATTCTGTAATCTTTTTTCTAATTCTTTTAGTTTTATTTTATTTTATATTTGTTTTATATTTTATTTTATTTTATTTTTGGTTTTTTGGACAGGGTTTCTCTGTATAGCCCTGTATGTTTTGGAATTCAGTTTGCAGACCAGGCTGGCCCCGAACTCAGAAATCCTCCCATCTCTGCCTCCCTAGTGCTGGGATTAAAGGCGTGTGCCACCACTCCTGGCTATTTTTTTAATTTTTAAATTTTATTTATTTAGTTTATTTATTTATTTTTTTTTTGTTTTTTTTTTTTCACAATGCGGTTTCTCTGTGTACCCCTGGCTGTCCTGGAACTTACTCTGTAGACCAGGATGGCCTTGAACACATTAATCTGTCTGCCTCTGCTTCCCAAATGCTGGGATTAAAAGCATGTGCCACCACTGCCCAGACTAATGTTTTTTTTTTGGAAAATACCTACCTTTCTTTCTTTCTTTCTTTCTTTCTTTCTTTCTTTCTTTCTTTCTTTCTTTCTTTCTTTCTTTCTTTTCCTTCTTAAATTTATTCTTTTCATACATAGTTTCTTAGTGTAAGCAGCCCTGGCTGTCTTGAAGACACTTTGTAGGCCTCAATCCTTTAAGAGCCTGCCTCTGTTTTTCAAATGCTGGCATGAAAGTTGTACACCACTATGACCTGCTATGATTCTTATCTTCTTATTTTTGTCCCCCCCCACCCTTCCTTTTTGTGATTTTTGCTTTTGCCAGGCAGTGGTGGTGGCAGTGCTGGCAGAGGGAGGTGGATCACTGTAACTTTGCAGCTAGCTTATTCTACAGTCTGAGTTACACAAAAGGGGTTCCAGAATGACTGGTTATATTTTTCGTTTTTTATGCATTTTAATTAAAATTTGATTAAACCAAAAGAAATTAGACTGACCACTTCAGAGTCTGGCGTTTAAAAGTATAACCAAAAAGTATGAGGCTGTCTGTGGATGGTCAAGGGTTCAG
The DNA here is from genome assembly GCF_978045245.1 of Mus caroli. Lineage (NCBI taxonomy): Eukaryota > Metazoa > Chordata > Mammalia > Rodentia > Muridae > Mus > Mus caroli. Next base: position 19,334,964 of record NW_028227276.1, on the reverse strand, counting down.
GCTGCTTTAGGGAGCCTCCTCACCTTTCTGCACATGCAAACTAGGCCACCTAGAGGCTGGAAACAAAAGCTACCTTGAGCAGTAGGTCACGTGACAGCCAGCCACCTCCATCTTTATGAGGACAGATGTCAGTCAGAGGACAAGATGGCTGCCACCCACTTGTCGCCTTCCATCTTCTTGAGGTCAATATGCAAATTAGTGACAGAACAAGGAAGTAGAAAGGAACAGATATGCAGGTACACCACCTCCCTTCTGTTTTTGGATAAAAGACACATAACAATTTTTATTATTTACAGTAAGCCTTAAACAGCACTCTGACAGCTGCGCAGATATCTATCTACTATGTGATTTGAATTTCCTTTTTTTTTTTTTTTTAAATTAATTTTCAGGAACTGCATGGTGGCTTCACCTATTTTCTGGTGCCTTCTTCTGATATGCAGTCATCTAGGCAGCAGACAACAAACATGCAGGCTTACCACCTCCCTTCCCTTCTGTTTTTTGGTAAAGGACACATAATTTTTATTATTTACAGTAAGCCTTAAAGAGCACTGTGACAGCCGCACAGATATGTACCTTCTATGTGATTAGAATTTCCTTTTTTTTTTTTTTTTGGTTTTTAAAATTACTTCTCAGGGGGTGCATGGTGACACACACACTTACATTGAAAACTAAAAGTAATAATAACAGCAAACAAACAAGCAAGTAAACAAACAAACTAAGAAATATATAAATAAGAGGGAAAAAGAGATTCTGGCTTCTGCCAGGCTGTGTGGGTGTCAGAGGCAGGCAGACACGAAGGCAGAGAGGACCTGTGTGAGTTTGAGGCTACCCAACCCTACACTGATAGTTAAAGAAAGGACTGCCTGGGCTACACCAAGAGAAACCCTACCTCTAGGAACAAGAAAACAAAAGCAGAGAAGGTTCAGGCTTTTATTTTACTGACATATGTTCCTTTCGTTCTTCCCTTCCTTCCTTCCCTCCTTCCTTCTTTCCTTCCTTCCTTCCTTCCTTCCTTCCTTCCTTCCTTCCTTCCTTCTTTCTTTCTTTCTTTCTTTCTTTCTTTCTTTCTAGATTTATTTATTTTATGTATATGAGTACACACTTTAGTTGTACAGATGGTTGTGATCCTTCATGTGTTTGTTGGGAATTGAACTTAGGACCTCTGCTTGCTCTAGCCAAGCCCACTTGTTCTGGACAAAGATTTATTTATTAGTATAAGTTCACTGTAGCTGTCTTCAAATGCACCAGAAGAGGGTATCAGATCACATTATGTGTGGTTGTGAGCCACCATGTGGTTGCTGGGATTTGAACTCAGTACATTTGGAAGAGCAGTCAGTGCTCTTCCCCACTGAACCATCTCACTAGC
>NW_028227276.1:19328598-19331098 GCF_978045245.1 Mus caroli | reverse complement strand
GACAGAGAGAGAGACAGAGAGAGAAAGAGAGAGAGAAAGAGAGAGAGAGAAAAAGAGAGACAGAGAGACAGAGAGAGATACAGAGAGAGACAGAGAGAGACTGAGAGAGAGACAGAGAGAGACAGAGATAGTGACAGAGAGAGACATAGAGATATACAGAGAGAGACAGAGGGAGAGACAGAGAGAGACAGAGACAAAGAGAGAGACAGAGAGAGACAGAGACAGATCAGAGAGACTGAGAGAGACAGAGAGAGAGACAGAGACATACAGAGAGAGAGACAGAGAGAGACAGAGATAGAGAAAAAGAGAGACAGAGAGAGACACAGAGAGAGACAGAGACAGAGACAGAGAGAGAAAGAGAGAGAGAAAGAGAGAGAGAGAAAAAGAGAGACAGAGAGAGACAGAGAGAGATACAGAGAGAGACAGAGAGAGACTGAGAGAGAGACAGAGAGAGACAGAGATAGTGACAGAGAGAGACATAGAGATATACAGAGAGAGACAGAGGGAGAGACAGAGAGAGACAGAGACAAAGAGAGAGACAGAGAGAGACAGAGACAGATCAGAGAGACTGAGAGAGACAGAGAGAGAGACAGAGACATACAGAGAGAGAGACAGAGAGAGACAGACAGAGACAGAGAGACAGAGAGAGACAGAGAGAGACAGAGAGAGAGACAGAGAGAGACAAAGACAGAGACAAAGAGAGACAGAGAGAGACAAAGAGAGAAACAGAGAGAGAGACAGAGAGAGACACAGAGAGACACAGAGAGAGAGACAGAGAGAGAAAGAGAGAGAGAGACAGAGAGAGACAGAGAGAGACACAGATAGAGACAGAGAGAGACTGAGAGAGAGACAGAGAGAGACAGAGTGAGAGACAGAGAGAGACAGAGAGAGAGACAGGGAGAGAGACAGAGAGAGACAGAGCGAAACAGAGAGAGAGACAGAGAGAGACAGAGGGAGAGACAGAGAGAGACAGAGAGAGACAGAGAGAGACAGAGAGCGACAGAGAGAGACACAGAGACAAAGAGAGACAGAAAGAGACAGAGACAGAGGGAGAGAGACTGAGAGAGAGATAGAGAGAAAGAGACAAAGAGAGACAGAGACATACAGAGAGAGAGACATATAGAGACAGAGAGAGACACAGAGAGAGACAGAGAGAGGGAGAAACAGAGAGAGACAGAGAGATACAGACAGAGACAGACAGAGACAGAGAGAGACAAAGAGAGAGACAGAGAGAGACAGAGAGAGACAGAGATAGAGACAGAGAGAGACAGAGAGAGACACAGAGAGAGACAGAGGGAGAGACATAGAGAGACAGAGAGAGACACACAGAGAGAGACAGAGAGAGACAGAGACTAAGAGAGAGACAGAGAGAGAGACAGAGACAGAGTGAGAGATACTGAGGGAGACAGAGAGAAAGACAGAGAGGGACAGAGACATACAGAGAGAGAGAGACATAGAGAGACAAATAGAGAGACATACAGAGAGGGAGACAGAGAGAGACAAAGAGAGAGAAAGAGAGAGACAGAGAGAGACAGAGATAGATTGAGAGAAAGAGAGAGACAGAGACAGAGAGAGAGACAGAGAGAGACAGAGATAGAGACAAAGAGAGACAGAGAGAGACACAGAGAGAGACAGAGAGAGACAAAGAGAGACAGAGAGAGACACAAAGAGAGACAGAGAGAGAGACAAAGAGAGAGACAGAGAGAGACAGAGACAGAGAAAGAGAGATAAGAGAGACAGGGAGATATATATATATATAGAGAGACAGAGACATACACAAAGAGAGAAATAGAGAGACACAGTGAGAGACAGTGAGAGAGAGACACAGAGAGAGACTGAGAGATACAGAGAGAGACAGAGAGAGAAAGAGAGAGAGAGTCAGATAGAGACAGAGAGAGACAGAGATAGAGACAAAGAGAGACAAAGAGAGACACAGAGAGAGACATAGAGAGAGACAGAGAGAGACAGAGAGAGACAGAGAGAGACACAGTAAGAGACAGAGAGAGACAGAGAGAGAGACAGGGAGAGAGAAAAAGAGAGACAAAGAGAAACAGAGAGAGACAGAGTGAGAGAGACGGAGAGAGAAAGAGAGAGAGACAGAGAGAGACAGAGAGAGACAGATATAGACAGAGAGGGACAGAGAGAGACACAGAGAGAGACAGAGGGAGAGACAGAGAGAGACAGAGGGAGAGACAGAGAGAGACAGAGAGCGACACACAGATAGAGACAGAGAGAGACAGAGACAAAGAGAGAGACAAAGAGAGAATACAGAGAGAGACATAGAGAGAGACAGAGAGAGACAGAGAGAGACAGAGAGAGACAAAGAGAGAGAAAGAGAGATACAAATAGAGAGACAGAGACAGAGAGAGACAGAGATAGAGACCAGAGAGACAGAGAGAGACACAGAGAGAGACAGAGGGAGAGAAAGAGAGAGACAGAGAGATACACAGAGAGAGAAAGAGGAAGAGAGACACAGAGAGAGATAGAGAGTTACAGAGAG
>NW_028227276.1:19321098-19323598 GCF_978045245.1 Mus caroli | reverse complement strand
GAGAGACAGAGATAGAGACAGAGAGAGAGATTGAGAGAGACACAGAGAGAGACAGAGAGAGAAAGAGAGAGAGACAGAGAGAGACAGAGAGAGACAGAGAGAGACAGAGAGAGAGAGAGACAGAAAAGAGACAAAGAGAGAAAGAAAGAGAAAGACAGAGAGATAGAGAGAGACAGAGAGAGACACACACAGAGAGAGAGACAGAGACAAAGACAGAGACAGATAGAGACAGAGACAAAGTGAGAGAGACTGACAGAGACAGAGAGAGGGACAGAGAGAGACAGAGAGAGATAGAGAGGGAGAGAGTGAGATAGAGAGAGACAAAGATAGAGACAGAGAGAGACAAAAAGAGAGACAGAAAGGGAAAGAGAGAGACGGAGAGAGACAGAGAGAGACAGAGAAAGGGAAAGAGAGAGACAGAGAGAGAGACAGAGATAGAGACAGAGAGAGACAGAGAGAGACAAAGAGTGAGACAGAGAGAGAGACAAAGAGAGAGACAGAGAGACAGACAGAGACAGAGAGAGACAGAGAAAGAGACAGAGCAAGAGACAGAGAGAGACAGAGAGAGAGAGAGGGAGACAGAGAGAGACAGAGAGAGAGACAGAGCAAGAGACAGAGAGAGACAGAGAGAGGGAGAGGGAGAGAGTGAGACAGAGAGAGACAAAGATAGAGACAGAGCGTGACATAGAGAGACAGAGATAGAGACAGAGAGAGACAGAGAGAAACAGAGGGAGACAGAAAGAGACAGAGATAGAGACAGAGAGAGAGACAAAGAGTGAGACAGAGAGAGAGACAAAGAGAGAGACAGAGAGACAGACAGAGACAGAGAGAGACAGAGAGAGAGACAGAGCGTGACAGAGAGAGACAGAGATAGAGACAGAGAGAGACAGAGAGAGACAAAGAGTGAGACAGAGAATGAGACAGAGAGACAGACAGAGAGAGACAGAGAAAAAGACAGAGCAAGAGACGGAGAGAAACAGAGAGAGAGAGGGAGAGAGTGAGACAGAGAGAAACAAAGATAGAGACAGAGAGAGACAGAGACAGAGAGTCAAACAGAGAGAGATAGAGACAGAAAGAGAGTCAAACAGAGAGACAGAGAGAGACAGAGACATACAGAGAGAGAGACATAGAGAGACAGAGAGACACAGAGAGAGACAGAGAGAGATAGAAAGAGAAATAGAGAGAGACAGAGAGAGACAGAGAGAAACAGAGGTAGAGACAGAGAGAGACAGAGAGAGACAAAGAGAGAGACAGAGAGAGAGACAGAGAGACAGACAGAGACAGAGAGAGAAAGAGAGAGAGACAGAGATAGAGACAGAGAGAGACAGAGAGAGACACAGAGAGAGACAGAGAGAGAAAGAGAGAGAGACAGAGAGGGACAGAGAGAGTCAGAGAGAGACAGAGAAAGAGAGAGAGAGACAGAAAACAGACAAAGAGAATGAGACAGAGAGACAGAGAGAGAGACAGAGAGAGACAGAGAGAGACAGAGAGAGAGACAGAGAGAGACAAAGACAGAGACAAAGAGAGACAGAGAGAGACACAGAGAGAAACAGAGAGAGAGACAGAGAGAGACACAGAGAGACACAGAGAGAGAGACAGAGAGAGAAAGAGAGAGAGAGACAGAGAGAGACAGAGAGAGACACAGATAGAGAAAGAGAGAGACTGAGAGAGAGACAGAGAGAGACAGAGTGAGAGACAGAGAGAGACAGAGAGAGAGACAGGGAGAGAGACAGAGCGAAACAGAGAGAGAGACAGAGAGAGACAGAGGGAGAGACAGAGAGAGACAGAGAGAGACAGAGAGAGACAGAGAGCGACAGAGAGAGACACAGAGACAAAGAGAGACAAAAAGAGACAGAGACAGAGGGAGAGAGACTGAGAGAGAGATAGAGAGAAAGAGACAAAGAGAGACAGAGACATACAAAGAGAGAGACATATAGAGACAGAGAGAGACACAGAGAGAGACAGAGAGAGGGAGAAACAGAGAGAGACAGAGAGATACAGACAGAGACAGACAGAGACAGAGAGAGACAAAGAGAGAGACAGAGAGAGACAGAGAGAGACAGAGATAGAGACAGAGAGAGACAGAGAGAGACACAGAGAGAGACAGAGGGAGAGACATAGAGAGACAGAGAGAGACACAGAGAGAGAGACAGAGAGAGACAGAGACTAAGAGAGAGACAGAGAGAGAGACAGAGACAGAGTGAGAGATACTGAGGGAGACAGAGAGAAAGACAGAGAGGGACAGAGACATACAGAGAGAGAGAGACATAGAGAGACAAATAGAGAGACATACAGAGAGGGAGACAGAGAGAGACAAAGAGAGAGAAAGAGAGAGACAGAGAGAGACAGAGATAGATTGAGAGAAAGAGAGAGACAGAGACAGAGAGAGAGACAGAGAGAGACAGAGATAGAGACAAAGAGAGACAGAGAGAGACACAGAGAGAGACAGAGAGAGACAAAGAGAGACAGAGAGAGACACAAAGAGAGACAGAGAGAGAGA
>NW_028227276.1:19301098-19303598 GCF_978045245.1 Mus caroli | reverse complement strand
GAAACAGAAATTGACAGAGCTAGAGACAGAGAGACAAAGAGTGAGACAGAGAGAGAGAGACAAAAAGAGAGACAGAGAGACAGACAGAGACAGAGAGAAACAGATAGAGAGACAGAGCAAGAGACAGAGAGAGACAGAGAGAGAGAGAGAGGATGAGACAGAGAGAGACAAAGATAGAGACAGAGCGTGACATAGAGAGACAGAGATAGAGATAGAGAGAGACAGAGAGAAACAGAGGGAGACAGAAAGAGACAGAGATAGAGACAGAGAGTGAGAGAGAGAGAGAGAGACAAAGAGAGAGACAGAGAGACAGACAGAAACAGAGTGAGACAGAGAGAAAGACAGAGCGTGACAGAGAGAGACAGAGAGAGAGACAGAGAGAGACAGAGAGAGACAAAGAGTTAGACAGAGAGAGAGACAAAGAGAGAGACAGAGAGACAGACAGAGACAGAGAGAGACAGAGAGACAGAGCAAGAGACAGAGAGAGACAGAGAGAGAGAGGGAGAGATAGAGAGAGACAAAGATAGAGACAGAGACACTTAGAGAGAGACAGAGACAGAGAGTCAAATAGAGAGAGATAGAGACAGAAAGAGAGTCAAACAGAGAGACAGAGAGAGAGACAGAGAGAGAGACAAAGGGAGAGACAGAGAGAGACAGAGAGAGACAGAGCGACAGAGAGAGACACAGAGATAAAGAGAGAGACAGAGAGAGATAGAAACAGAGAGAGACAGAGAAATTGAGAGAGACAGAGAGACAGAGAGAGACAGAGATAGAGACAGAGAGAGACAGAGAGAGACACAGAGAGAGACAGAGAGAGAAAGAGAGAGAGACAGAGAGAGACAGAGAGAGACAGAGAGAGAGAGACAGAAAAGAGACAAAGAGAGAGAGACAGATAAAGACAGAGAGATAGAGAGAGACAGAGAAAGACACAGAGAGAGACAGAGAGAGAGACAGAGATGAAGAGAGAAAGAGAGAGACAGAGACAGACTGACAGAGACTGAGAGAGAGACATAGAGAGAGAGAAAAAGAGAGGGAGAGAGTGAGACAGAGAGAGACAAAGATAGAGACAGAGAGAGACAGAGAGAGACAGAGATAGAGACTGAGAGAGACAGAGAGAGACAAAGAGAGAGACTGAGAGAGAGACAGAGAGACAGACAGAGACAGAGAGAGACAGAGACAGAAAGAGAGTCAAAAAGAGAGACAGAGAGAGAGAATGAAAGATAGAGACAAAGGGAGAGACAGAGAGAGACAGAGAGCGACAGAGAGAGACACAGAGACAAAGAGAGAGATAGAGAGAGACAGAGACAGAGGGAGAGAGACTGAGAGAGACAGAGAGAGAGATAGAGAGAGACAGAGAGAGACAGATCCATACAGAGAGAGACAGAGAGAGACAGAGAGAGATACAAAGAGAGATAGACAGAGAAAGAGAGAGATAAATAGAGAGAGACAGAGAGAGACAGAGATAGAGACAGAGAGAGACAGAGAGAGACAAAGAGAGAGACAGAGAGAGAGACAGATAGACAGACAGAGACAGAGAGAGACAGAGAGAGAGACAGAGATAGAGACAGAGAGAGACAGTGAGAGACACAGAGAGAGACAGAGAGAGAAAGAGAGAGAGACAGAGAGAGACAGAGAGAGACAGAGAGAGAGAGACAGAAAAGAGACAAAGAGAGGGACAGATAAAGACAGAGAGATAGAGAGAGACAGAGAAAGACACAGAGAGAGACAGAGAGAGACAGAGATGAAGAGAGACAGAGAGAGACAGAGACAGAGTGACAGAGACTGAGAGAGAGACATAGAGAGAGAGAGAAAGAGAGGGAGAGAGTGAGACAGAGAGAGACAAAGATAGAGACAGAGAGAGACAGAGAGAGAGACAGAAAGGGAAAGAGAGAGACAGAGAGAGACAGAGAGACAGAGAAGGGAAAGAGAGAGACAGAGAGAGACAGAGAGAGACAGAGCGTGACAGAGAGACAGAGATAGAGACAGAGAGAGACAGAAAGAAACAGAGAGAAACAGAAATTGACAGAGCTAGAGACAGAGAGACAAAGAGTGAGACAGAGAGAGAGAGACAAAAAGAGAGACAGAGAAACAGACAGAGACAGAGAGAAACAGATAGAGAGACAGAGCAAGAGACAGAGAGAGACAGAGAGAGAGGGAGAGGATGAGACAGAGAGAGACAAAGATAGAGACAGAGCGTGACATAGAGAGACAGAGATAGAGACAGAGGGAGACAGAAAGAGACAGAGATAGAGACAGAGAGTGAGAGAGAGAGAGAGAGAGAGACAAAGAGAGAGACAGAGAGACAGACAGAAACAGAGTGAGACAGAGAGAAAGACAGAGCGTGACAGAGAGAGACAGAGAGAGAGACAGAGCGTGACAGAGAGAGACAGAGATAGAGACAGAGAGAGACAGAGAGAAACAGAGGGAGACAGAAAGAGACAGAGATAGAGACAGAGAGTGAGAGAGAGAGAGAGACAAAGAGAGAGACAGAGAGACAGAC
>NW_028227276.1:19233598-19243598 GCF_978045245.1 Mus caroli | reverse complement strand
GAGATAGAGAGAGACAGAGAAAGACACAGAGAGAGATAGAGAGAGAGACAGAGATGAAGAGAGACAGAGAGAGACAGAGACAGAGTGACAGAGACTGAGAGAGAGACATAGAGAGAGAGAGAGAGAGAGAGGGAGAGAGTGAGACAGAGAGAGACAAAGATAGAGACAGAGAGAGACAGAGAGAGAGACAGAAAGGGAAAGAGAGAGACAGAGAGAGACAGAGAGACAGAGAAAGGGAAAGAGAGAGACAGAGAGAGACAGAGAGAGACAGAGAGAGAGACAGAGCGTGACAGAGAGACAGAGATAGAGACAGAGAGAGACAGAAAGAAACAGAGGGAAACAGAAATTGACAGAGATAGAGACAGAGAAATACAGATAGAGACAAAGAGTGAGGCAGAGAGAGAGAGACAAAGAGAGAGACAGTGAGACAGACAGAGACAGAGAGAGACAGATAGAGAGACAGAGCAAGAAACAGAGAGAGACAGAGAGAGAGAGGGAGAGAATGAGACAGAGAGAGACAAAGATAGAGACAGAGCGTGACATAGAGAGACAGAGATAGAGACAGAGAGAGACAGAGAGAGACACAGAGAGAGACAGAGAGAGAAAGAGAGAGAGACAGAGAGAGACAGAGAGAGACAGAGAGAGAGAGACAGAAAAGAGACAAAGAGAGAGAGACAGATAAAGACAGAGAGATAGAGAGAGACAGAGAAAGACACAGAGAAAGACAGAGAGAGACAGAGATGAAGAGAGACAGAGAGAGACAGAGACAGAGTGACAGAGACTGAGAGAGAGACATAGAGAGAGAGAGAGAGAGAGAGGGAGAGAGGGAGACAGAGAGAGACAAAGATAGAGACAGAGAAGGACAGAGAGAGAGACAGAAAGGGAAAGAGAGAGACAGAGAGAGACAGAGAAAGGGAAAGAGAGAGACAGAGAGAGACAGAGAGAGACAGAGAGAGAGACAGAGCGTGACAGAGAGACAGAGATAGAGACAGAGAGAGACAGAAAGAAACAGAGGGAAACAGAAATTGACAGAGATAGAGACAGAGAAATACAGAGAGAGACAAAGAGTGAGGCAGAGAGAGAGAGACAAAGAGAGAGACAGAGAGACAGACAGAGACAGAGAGAGACAGATAGAGAGACAGAGCAAGAGACAGAGAGAGACAGAGAGAGAGAGGGAGAGAATGAGACAGAGAGAGACAAAGATAGAGACAGAGTGTGACATAGAGAGACAGAGATAGAGACAGAGAGAGACAGAGAGAAACAGAGGGAGACAGAAAGAGACAGAGATAGAGACAGAGAGAGAGAGAGAGACAAAGAGTGAGACAGTGAGAGAGACAAAGAGAGAGACAGAGAGACAGACAGAGACAGAGAGAGACAGAGAGAGAGACAGAGTATGACAGAGAGAGACAGAGATAGAGACAGAGAGAGACAGAGAGAGACAAAGAGTGAGACAGAGAGAGAGACAAAGAGAGAGACAGAGAGACAGACAGAGACAGAGAGACAGAGCAAGAGACAGAGAGAGACAGAGAGAGAGACCGAGAGAGACACAGAGAGAGACACAAAGAGATAGACAGAGAAAGAGTCAGAGAAATAGAGAGAGACAGAGAGAGACAGAGATAGAGACTGAGAGAGACAGAGAGAGACAAAGAGAGAGACTGAGAGAGAGACAGAGAGACAGACAGAGACAGAGAGAGACAGAGACAGAAAGAGAGTCAAAAAGAGAGACACAGAGAGAGAATGAAAGATAGAGACAAAGGGAGAGACAGAGAGAGAGACAGAGAGAGACAGAGAGCGACAGAGAGAGACACAGAGACAAAGAGAGAGATAGAGAGAGACAGAGACAGAGGGAGAGGGACTGAGAGAGACAGAGAGAGATAGAGAGAGACAGAGAGAGACAGAGACATACAGAGAGAGAGACATAGAGAGACAGAGAGAGACAGAGAGAGAGAGACAAAGAGAGATAGACAGAGAAAGAGAGAGATAAATAGAGAGAGACAGAGAGAGACAGAGATAGAGACAGAGAGAGACAGAGAGAGACAGAGAGAGAGACAGAGAGACAGACAGGACAGAGAGAGAGAGACAGAGAGAGAGACAGAGAGAGACAGAGAGAGACACAGAGAGAGACAATGAGAGAAAGAGAGAGAGACAGAGAGAGAGAGAGACAGAGAGAGAGACAGAAAAGAGACAAAGAGAGAGAGACAGAGAAAGACAGAGAGATAGAGAGAGACAGAGAAAGACACAGAGAGAGATAGAGAGAGAGACAGAGATGAAGAGAGACAGAGAGAGACAGAGACAGAGTGACAGAGACTGAGAGAGAGACATAGAGAGAGAGAGAGAGAGAGAGGGAGAGAGTGAGACAGAGAGAGACAAAGATAGAGACAGAGAGAGACAGAGAGAAGGACAGAAAGGGAAAGAGAGAGACAGAGAGAGACAGAGAGACAGAGAAAGGGAAAGAGAGAGACAGAGAGAGACAGAGAGAGACAGAGAGAGAGACAGAGCGTGACAGAGAGACAGAGATAGAGACAGAGAGAGACAGAAAGAAACAGAGGGAAACAGAAATTGACAGAGATAGAGACAGAGAAATACAGAGAGAGACAAAGAGTGAGACAGAGAGAGAGAGACAAAGAGAGAGACAGAGAGAGACAGAGAGAGAGACAGAGCGTGACATAGAGAGACAGAGATAGAGACAGATAGAGACAGAGAGAAACAGAGGGAGACAGAAAGAGACAGAGATAGAGACAGAGAGTGAGAGAGAGAGAGACAAAGAGAGAGACAGAGAGACAGAGACAGAGTGAGACAGAGAGATACAGAGCGTGACAGAGAGAGACAGAGATAGAGACAGAGAGAGACAGAGAGAGACAAAGAGTGAGACAGAGAGAGAGACAAAGAGAGAGACAGAGAGACAGACAGAGACAGAGAGAGACAGAGAGAGAGACAGAGCGTGACAGAGAGAGACAGAGATAGAGACAGAGAGAGACAGAGTGAGACAAATAGTGAGACAGAGAGAGAGACAAAGAGAGAGACAGAGAGACAGACAGAGACAGAGAGAGACAGAGAGACAGAGCAAGAGACAGAGAGAGACAGAGAGAGAGACAGAGAGAGATACAGAGGGAGACACAGAGAGATAGACAGAGAAAGAGTCAGAGAAATAGAGAGAGACAGAGAGAGACAGAGATAGAGACTGAGAGAGACAGAGAGAGACAAAGAGAGAGACTGAGAGAGAGACAGAGAGACAGACAGAGACAGAGAGAGACAGAGACAGAAAGAGAGTCAAAAAGAGAGACAGAGAAAGAGAGAATGAAAGATAGAGTCAAAGGGAGAGACAGAGAGAGACAGAGAGCGACACAGAGAGACACAGAGACAAAGAGAGAGACAGAGAGACAGAGATAGAGGGAGATAGACTGAGAGAGACAGAGAGAGAGATAGAGAGAGACAGAGAGAGACAGAGACATACAGAGAGAGAGACATAGAGAGACAGAGAGAGACAGAGAGAGACAAAGAGAGAAAGACAGAAAAAGAGATAAATAGAGAGAGACAGAGAGACAGAGATAGAGACAGAGAGAGACAGAGAGAGACAGAGAGAGACAAAGAGAGAGACAGAGAGAGAGACAGAGAGACAGACAGAGACAGAGAGAGACAGAGAGAGAGACAGAGATAGAGACAGAGAGAGACAGAGAGAGACACAGAGAGAGACAGAGAGAGAAAGAGAGAGAGACAGAGAGAGACAGAGAGAGACAGAGAGAGACAGAAAAGAGACAAAGAGAGAGAGACAGAGAAAGGCAGAGAGATAGAGAGAGACAGAGAAAGACACAGAGAGAGACAGAGAGAGAGACAGAGATGAAGAGAGAAAGAGAGAGACAGAGACAGAGTGACAGAGACTGAGAGAAGGACATAGAGAGAGAGAGGGAGAGAGGGAGAGAGTGAGACAGAGAGAGACAGAGAGAGATAGAGAGGGAGACAGAATGTTACAGAGAGACAGAGATAGAGACAGAGAGAGACAGAAAGAAACAGAGAAAACAGAAATTGACAGAGATAGAGACAGAGAGATACAGAGAGAGACAAAGAGTGAGACAGACAGAGAGAGACAAAGAGAGAGACAGAGAGACAGACAGAGACAGAGAGAGACAGATAGAGAGACATAGAGATAGACAGATAGTGTGACATAGAGAGACAGTGTGAGACAGATAGTGTGATAGACAGATAGACAGATAGACAGATAGAAAGAGAGAGAGACAGAGAGAGAGAGAGACAGAGAGAGAGACAGAAAAGAGACAAAGAGAGAGAGACAGAGAAAGACAGAGAGATAGAGAGAGACAGAGAAAGACACAGAGAGAGATAGAGAGAGAGACAGAGATGAAGAGAGACAGAGAGAGACAGAGACAGAGTGACAGAGACTGAGAGAGAGACATAGAGAGAGAGAGAGAGAGAGAGGGAGAGAGTGAGACAGAGAGAGACAAAGATAGAGACAGAGAGAGACAGAGAGAAGGACAGAAAGGGAAAGAGAGAGACAGAGAGAGACAGAGAGACAGAGAAAGGGAAAGAGAGAGACAGAGAGAGACAGAGAGAGACAGAGAGAGACAGAGAGAGAGACAGAGCGTGACAGAGAGACAGAGATAGAGACAGAGAGAGACAGAAAGAAACAGAGGGAAACAGAAATTGACAGAGATAGAGACAGAGAAATACAGAGAGAGACAAAGAGTGAGACAGAGAGAGAGAGACAAAGAGAGAGACAGAGAGAGAGACAGAGCGTGACATAGAGAGACAGAGATAGAGACAGATAGAGACAGAGAGAAACAGAGGGAGACAGAAAGAGACAGAGATAGAGACAGAGAGTGAGAGAGAGAGAGACAAAGAGAGAGACAGAGAGACAGAGACAGAGTGAGACAGAGAGATACAGAGCGTGACAGAGAGAGACAGAGATAGAGACAGAGAGAGACAGAGAGAGACAAAGAGTGAGACAGAGAGAGAGACAAAGAGAGAGACAGAGAGACAGACAGAGACAGAGAGAGACAGAGAGAGAGACAGAGCGTGACAGAGAGAGACAGAGATAGAGACAGAGAGAGACAGAGTGAGACAAATAGTGAGACAGAGAGAGAGACAAAGAGAGAGACAGAGAGACAGACAGAGACAGAGAGAGACAGAGAGACAGAGCAAGAGACAGAGAGAGACAGAGAGAGAGACAGAGAGAGATACAGAGGGAGACACAGAGAGATAGACAGAGAAAGAGTCAGAGAAATAGAGAGAGACAGAGAGAGACAGAGATAGAGACTGAGAGAGACAGAGAGAGACAAAGAGAGAGACTGAGAGAGAGACAGAGAGACAGACAGAGACAGAGAGAGACAGAGACAGAAAGAGAGTCAAAAAGAGAGACAGAGAAAGAGAGAATGAAAGATAGAGTCAAAGGGAGAGACAGAGAGAGACAGAGAGCGACACAGAGAGACACAGAGACAAAGAGAGAGACAGAGAGACAGAGATAGAGGGAGATAGACTGAGAGAGACAGAGAGAGAGATAGAGAGAGACAGAGAGAGACAGAGACATACAGAGAGAGAGACATAGAGAGACAGAGAGAGACAGAGAGAGACAAAGAGAGAAAGACAGAAAAAGAGATAAATAGAGAGAGACAGAGAGACAGAGATAGAGACAGAGAGAGACAGAGAGAGACAGAGAGAGACAAAGAGAGAGACAGAGAGAGAGACAGAGAGACAGACAGAGACAGAGAGAGACAGAGAGAGAGACAGAGATAGAGACAGAGGGAGACAGAGAGAGACACAGAGAGAGACAGAGAGAGAAAGAGAGAGAGACAGAGAGAGACAGAGAGAGACAGAGAGAGACAGAAAAGAGACAAAGAGAGAGAGACAGAGAAAGGCAGAGAGATAGAGAGAGACAGAGAAAGACACAGAGAGAGACAGAGAGAGAGACAGAGATGAAGAGAGAAAGAGAGAGACAGAGACAGAGTGACAGAGACTGAGAGAGAGACATAGAGAGAGAGAGGGAGAGAGGGAGAGAGTGAGACAGAGAGAGACAGAGAGAGATAGAGAGGGAGACAGAATGTTACAGAGAGACAGAGATAGAGACAGAGAGAGACAGAAAGAAGCAGAGAAAACAGAAATTGACAGAGATAGAGACAGAGAGATACAGAGAGAGACAAAGAGTGAGACAGACAGAGAGAGACAAAGAGAGAGACAGAGAGACAGACAGAGACAGAGAGAGACAGATAGAGAGACAGAGCAAGAGACAGAGAGAGACAGAGTGAGAGAGGGAGAGAATGAGACAGAGAGAGACAAAGATAGAGACAGAGTGTGACATAGAGAGACAGAGATAGAGACAGAGAGAGACAGAGAGAAACAGAGGGAGACAGAAAGAGACAGAGATAGAGACAGAGAGTGAGAGAGAGAGAGACACAAAGAGAGAGACAGAGAGACAGACAGAGACAGAGTGAGACAGAGAGAGAGACAGAGCGTGACAGAGAGAGACAGAGATAGAGACAGAGAGAGACAGAAAGAAACAGAGAAAACAGAAATTGACAGAGATAGAGACAGAGAGATACAGAGAGAGACAAAGAGTGAGACAGACAGAGAGAGACAAAGAGAGAGACAGAGAGACAGACAGAGACAGAGAGAGACAGATAGAGAGACAGAGCAAGAGACAGAGAGAGACAGAGAGAGAGAGGGAGAGAATGAGACAGAGAGAGACAAAGATAGAGACAGAGAAGGACAGAGAGAGAGACAGAAAGGGAAAGAGAGAGACAGAGAGAGACAGAGAAAGGGAAAGAGAGAGACAGAGAGAGACAGAGAGAGACAGAGAGAGAGACAGAGCGTGACAGAGAGACAGAGATAGAGACAGAGAGAGACAGAAAGAAACAGAGGGAAACAGAAATTGACAGAGATAGAGACAGAGAAATACAGAGAGAGACAAAGAGTGAGGCAGAGAGAGAGAGACAAAGAGAGAGACAGAGAGACAGACAGAGACAGAGAGAGACAGATAGAGAGACAGAGCAAGAGACAGAGAGAGACAGAGAGAGAGAGGGAGAGAATGAGACAGAGAGAGACAAAGATAGAGACAGAGTGTGACATAGAGAGACAGAGATAGAGACAGAGAGAGACAGAGAGAAACAGAGGGAGACAGAAAGAGACAGAGATAGAGACAGAGAGAGAGAGAGAGACAAAGAGTGAGACAGTGAGAGAGACAAAGAGAGAGACAGAGAGACAGACAGAGACAGAGAGAGACAGAGAGAGAGACAGAGTATGACAGAGAGAGACAGAGATAGAGACAGAGAGAGACAGAGAGAGACAAAGAGTGAGACAGAGAGAGAGACAAAGAGAGAGACAGAGAGACAGACAGAGACAGAGAGACAGAGCAAGAGACAGAGAGAGACAGAGAGAGAGACCGAGAGAGACACAGAGAGAGACACAAAGAGATAGACAGAGAAAGAGTCAGAGAAATAGAGAGAGACAGAGAGAGACAGAGATAGAGACTGAGAGAGACAGAGAGAGACAAAGAGAGAGACTGAGAGAGAGACAGAGAGACAGACAGAGACAGAGAGAGACAGAGACAGAAAGAGAGTCAAAAAGAGAGACACAGAGAGAGAATGAAAGATAGAGACAAAGGGAGAGACAGAGAGAGAGACAGAGAGAGACAGAGAGCGACAGAGAGAGACACAGAGACAAAGAGAGAGATAGAGAGAGACAGAGACAGAGGGAGAGGGACTGA
Source organism: Mus caroli (assembly GCF_978045245.1). Classification (NCBI taxonomy): domain Eukaryota; kingdom Metazoa; phylum Chordata; class Mammalia; order Rodentia; family Muridae; genus Mus; species Mus caroli. The sequence continues at coordinate 19,235,887 of NW_028227276.1, read as the reverse complement.
GAGAGACAGAGAGAGATAGAGAGAGACAGAGAGAGACAGAGACATACAGAGAGAGAGACATAGAGAGACAGAGAGAGACAGAGAGAGAGAGACAAAGAGAGATAGACAGAGAAAGAGAGAGATAAATAGAGAGAGACAGAGAGAGACAGAGATAGAGACAGAGAGAGACAGAGAGAGACAGAGAGACAGACAGAGAGACAGACAGGACAGAGAGAGAGAGACAGAGAGAGAGACAGAGAGAGACAGAGAGAGACACAGAGAGAGACAATGAGAGAAAGAGAGAGAGACAGAGAGAGAGAGAGACAGAGAGAGAGACAGAAAAGAGACAAAGAGAGAGAGACAGAGAAAGACAGAGAGATAGAGAGAGACAGAGAAAGACACAGAGAGAGATAGAGAGAGAGACAGAGATGAAGAGAGACAGAGAGAGACAGAGACAGAGTGACAGAGACTGAGAGAGAGACATAGAGAGAGAGAGAGAGAGAGAGGGAGAGAGTGAGACAGAGAGAGACAAAGATAGAGACAGAGAGAGACAGAGAGAAGGACAGAAAGGGAAAGAGAGAGACAGAGAGAGACAGAGAGACAGAGAAAGGGAAAGAGAGAGACAGAGAGAGACAGAGACAGAGAGAGAGACAGAGCGTGACAGAGAGACAGAGATAGAGACAGAGAGAGACAGAAAGAAACAGAGGGAAACAGAAATTGACAGAGATAGAGACAGAGAAATACAGAGAGAGACAAAGAGTGAGACAGAGAGAGAGAGACAAAGAGAGAGACAGAGAGAGACAGAGAGAGAGACAGAGCGTGACATAGAGAGACAGAGATAGAGACAGATAGAGACAGAGAGAAACAGAGGGAGACAGAAAGAGACAGAGATAGAGACAGAGAGTGAGAGAGAGAGAGACAAAGAGAGAGACAGAGAGACAGAGACAGAGTGAGACAGAGAGATACAGAGCGTGACAGAGAGAGACAGAGATAGAGACAGAGAGAGACAGAGAGAGACAAAGAGTGAGACAGAGAGAGAGACAAAGAGAGAGACAGAGAGACAGACAGAGACAGAGAGAGACAGAGAGAGAGACAGAGCGTGACAGAGAGAGACAGAGATAGAGACAGAGAGAGACAGAGTGAGACAAATAGTGAGACAGAGAGAGAGACAAAGAGAGAGACAGAGAGACAGACAGAGACAGAGAGAGACAGAGAGACAGAGCAAGAGACAGAGAGAGACAGAGAGAGAGACAGAGAGAGATACAGAGGGAGACACAGAGAGATAGACAGAGAAAGAGTCAGAGAAATAGAGAGAGACAGAGAGAGACAGAGATAGAGACTGAGAGAGACAGAGAGAGACAAAGAGAGAGACTGAGAGAGAGACAGAGAGACAGACAGAGACAGAGAGAGACAGAGACAGAAAGAGAGTCAAAAAGAGAGACAGAGAAAGAGAGAATGAAAGATAGAGTCAAAGGGAGAGACAGAGAGAGACAGAGAGAGACAGAGAGCGACACAGAGAGACACAGAGACAAAGAGAGAGACAGAGAGACAGAGATAGAGGGAGATAGACTGAGAGAGACAGAGAGAGAGATAGAGAGAGACAGAGAGAGACAGAGACATACAGAGAGAGAGACATAGAGAGACAGAGAGAGACAAAGAGAGAAAGACAGAAAAAGAGATAAATAGAGAGAGACAGAGAGACAGAGATAGAGACAGAGAGAGACAGAGAGAGACAGAGAGAGACAAAGAGAGAGACAGAGAGAGAGACAGAGAGACAGACAGAGACAGAGAGAGACAGAGAGAGAGACAGAGATAGAGACAGAGAGAGACAGAGAGAGACACAGAGAGAGACAGAGAGAGAAAGAGAGAGAGACAGAGAGAGACAGAGAGAGACAGAGAGAGAGACAGAAAAGAGACAAAGAGAGAGAGACAGAGAAAGGCAGAGAGATAGAGAGAGACAGAGAAAGACACAGAGAGAGACAGAGAGAGAGACAGAGATGAAGAGAGAAAGAGAGAGACAGAGACAGAGTGACAGAGACTGAGAGAGAGACATAGAGAGAGAGAGGGAGAGAGGGAGAGAGGGAGACAGAGAGAGACAGAGAGAGATAGAGAGAGAGACAGAATGTTACAGAGAGACAGAGATAGAGACAGAGAGAGACAGAAAGAAACAGAGAAAACAGAAATTGACAGAGATAGAGACAGAGAGATACAGAGAGAGACAAAGAGTGAGACAGACAGAGAGAGACAAAGAGAGAGACAGAGAGACAGACAGAGACAGAGAGAGACAGATAGAGAGACAGAGCAAGAGAC
>NW_028227276.1:19216098-19218598 GCF_978045245.1 Mus caroli | reverse complement strand
AGAGAGAGACTGAGAGAGAGACTGAGCAAGAGACAGAAGAGACAGAGAGAGGGAGAGGGAGAGAGTGAGACAGAGAGAGACAAAGATAGAGACAGAGCGTGACATAGAAAGACAGAGATAGAGACAGAGAGAGACAGAGAGAAACAGAGGGAGAGAGAAAGAGACAGAGATAGAGACAGAGAGAGACAGAGAGAGACAAAGAGTGAGACAGAGATAGAGACAAAGAGAGAGACAGAGAGACAGACAGAGACAGAGAGAGACAATGAGAGAGACAGAGCGTGACAGAGAGAGACAGAAATAGAGACAGAGAGAGACAGAGAGAGACAAAGAGTGAGACAGAGAGAGAGACAGAGAGACAGACAGAGAGAGACAGAGAAAGAGACAGAGCAAGAGACAGAGAGATACAGAGAGAGAGAGAGGGAGAGAGACAGAGAGGGACAGAGAGAGTCAGAGAGAGACAGAGAGAGAGAGACAGAAAACAGACAAAGAGAAGGAGACAGAGAGAGACAGAGAGAGAGATAGAGAGAGAAAGAGAGAGACACAGAGAGAGACAGAGACGAAGACAGAGACAGAGAGAGACAGAGACAGAGTGAGAAAGATGGAGAGAGACAGAGAGAGAGGGAGAGAGTGAGAAAGAGAGAGACAAAGATAGAGACAGAGAGAGACAGAGAGAGAGACAGAGACAGAGTCAAACAGAGAGAGATAGAGACAGAAAGAGAGTCAAACAGAGAGACAGAGAGAGAGACAAAGGGAGAGACAGAGAGAGACAGAGAGAGACAGAAAGTGACAGAGAGAGACACAGAGACAAAGAGAGAGACAGAGAGAGAAAGACACAGGGGGAGAGAGACTGAGAGAGATAGAGAGAGGGACAGAGAGAGACAGAGACATACAGAGAGAGAGACATAGAGAGACAGAGAGAGACACAGAGTGAGACAGAGAGAGATAGACAGAGAAATAGAGAGAGATAGAGAGAGACTGAGAGAGACAGAGGTAGAGACAGAGAGAGACAGAAGGGACAAAGAGAGAGACAGAGAGACAGACAGAGACAGAGTGAGACAGAGAGAGAGAGAGACAGAGCATGACAGAGAGAGACAGAGATAGAGACAGAGAGAGACAGAGAGAGACAAAGAGTGAGACAGAGAGAGAGACAAAGAGAGAGACAGAGAGACAGACAGAGACAGAGAGAGACAGAGAGACAGAGCAAGAGACAGAGAGAGAGAGGGAGAGATAGAGAGAGACAAGGATAGAGACAGAGAGAGACTTAGAGAGAGACAGAGACAGAGAGTCAAATAGAGAGAGAGATAGAGACAGAAAGAGAGTGAAACAGAGAGATAGAGAGAGAGACAGAGAGAGAGACAAAGGGAGAGACAGAGAGAGACAGAGAGAGACAGAGAGCGACAGAGAGAGACACAGAGACAAAGAGAGAGACAGAGAGAGATAGAAACAGAGAGAGACAGAGAAATTGAGAGAGACAGAGAGACAGAGAGAGACAGAGATAGAGACAGAGAGAGACAGAGAGAGACAAAGAGAGAGACAGAGAGAGAGACAAAGAGAGAGAAAGAGAGACAGACAGAGACAGAGAGAGACAGAGAGAGAGACAGAGAGAGACAGAGAGACACACAGAGAGAGACAGAGAGAGAAAGAGAGAGAGACAGAGAGAGAGAGACAGAAAAGAGACAAAAGAGAGAGACAGAGAGAGACAGAGATAGTTATAGAGATAGACAGAGAGAAACAGCGACATACAGAGAGAGAAACATAGAGAGACAGCGAGAGACTCAGAGAGAGACACAGAGAGAGAGACACAGAGAAAGACAAAGAGATACAGAGAGAGACAGAGAGAGACAGGAGAGACAGAGAGAGACAGAGAGAGAAAGAGAGAGACAGAAAGAGACAGAGAGAGAGATAGATAGAGACAACGAAAGACACAGAGAGAGACGAGAGAGAGACAGCGACAAAAAGAGAGACAGAGAGAGACAGAGACAGAGCGAGACAGAGTGATACACAGAGAGAGACAGAAAGAGAGACAGAGAGACAGAAAACAGACAAAGGGATAGATGCAGAGAGAGACAGAAAGAGACAGAGATAGAGATAGAGAGAGACAGAAAAAGACACAGAGAGAGACAAAGAGAGAGACAGAGACAAAGAGAGAGACAGAGAGAGACAGAGACAGAGAGAAAGAGATTGAGAGAGACAGAGAGAGAGACAGAGAGAGACAGAGACAAAGAGAAAGACAGAGAGAGACAGAGACAGAGTGAGATAGACTGAGAGAGAAAGAAAGAGACACAGAGAGAGACAGAGAGAGACAGAGAGAGACAGAGATAGAGACAGAGAGAGAGAGAGGGACAAAGAGAGACAGAGAGATACAGAGAGAAACAGAGACAGACACTGCGAAAGACACAGAGAGACAGAGAGAGACAGAGAGATACAGAAATAGAGACACAGAGAGAGAGAGAGAAAGAGAGACAGAGCGAGAGAGAGAGAGACAGAGAGAGAGACAGAG
>NW_028227276.1:19186098-19193598 GCF_978045245.1 Mus caroli | reverse complement strand
AGAGAGACAAAGTGAAAGACAGAGAGACAGACAGAGACAGAGAGAGACAGAGAGACAGACAGAGCAAGAGACAGAGAGAGAGACAGAGATAGAGACAAAGGGAGATACAGAGAGAGACAGAGAAAGGGAAAGAGAGAGACAGAGAGAGACAGAGAGAGACAGAGGAAGGGAAAGAGAGAGACAGAGAGAGAGACAGAGAGAGACAGAGAGAGAGACAGAGATAGAGACAGATTGAGACAGAGAGAGACACAGAGAGAGACAGAGAGAGAAAGAGAGAGAGACAGAGAGGGTCAGAGAGAGTCAGAGAGAGACAGAGAGAGAGAGAGAGACAGAAAACAGACAAAGAGAAGGAGACAGAGAGAGACAGAGAGAGATAGAGAGAGACAGAGAGAGACAGAGACGAAGACAGAGACAGAGAGAGACAGACACAGAGTGAGAAAGATGGAGAGAGACAGAGAGAGAGGAAGAGAGTGAGACAGAGGGAGACAAAGATAGAGACAGAGAGAGACAGAGAGAGACAGAAAGGGAAAGAGAGAGACAGAGAGAGACAGAGAGAGACAGAGGAAATGAAAGAGAGAGACAGAGAGAGACAGAGAGAGAGACAGAGCGTGGCAGAGAGAGACAGAGAGAAACAGAGAGAGACAGAGAAAGGGAAAGAGAGAGACAGAGAGAGACAGAGAGAGACAGAGGAAGGGAAAGAGAGAGACAGAGAGAGAGACAGAGAGTGACAGAGAGAGAGACAGAGCGTGACAGAGAGAGACAGAGATAGAGACAGAGAGAGACAGAGAGAGACAAGAGTGAGACAGAGAGAGAGAGAGACAGAGCAAGAGACAGAGAGAGAGAGAGACAGAGAGACAGAGACAGAAAGAGAGTCAAACAGAGAAAGATAGAGACAGAAAGAGAGTCAAACAGAGAGAAACAGAGAGAGACAGAGAGAGAGACAAAGGGAGAGACAGAGAGAGACAGAGAGAGACGGAGAGCGACAGAGAGAGACACAGAGACAAAGAGAGAGACAGAGAGAGACAGAGACAGAGGAAGAAAGACAGAGACAGAGAGAGAGAGAGAGAGACAGAAAGAGACAGAGACATAAAGAGAGAGAGACATAGAGAGACAGAGAGAGACACAGAGAGAGACAGAGAGAGATAGACAGAGAAAGAGACAGAGAAATAGAGAGAGACAGAGAGAGATAGAGAGAGAAAGAGATAGAGACAGAGAGAGACAGAGAGAGACAAAGAGAGAGACACAGAGAGAGACAGAGAGAAAGACAGAGACAGAGAGAAACAGAGAGAGAGACAGAGATAGAGACAGAGAGACAGACAGAGATAGAGAGAGACAGAGACCGAGACAGAGCGTGACAGAGTGAGACAGAGATAGAGACAGAGAGAGACAGAGAGAGACAAAGAGTGAGACAGAGAGAGAGACAAAGAGAGAGTCAGAGAGACAGAGACAGAGAGAGACAGAGAAAGAGACAGAGCAAGAGACAGAGAGAGACAGAGAGAGAGAGGGAGAGAGTGAGACAGAGAGAGACAAAGATAGAGACAGAGAGAGACAGAGAGAGAAAGAGAGAGACACAGAGAGACACAGAGAGAGACAGAGAAAGACAGAGAGATAGAGAGAGACAGAGAAAGACACAGAGAGAGAGACAGAGATGAAGAGAGACAGAGAGAGAGAGACAGAGTGACAGAGACTGAGAGAGAGACATAGAGAGAGAGAGAGAGAGGGAGAGAGTGAGACAGAGAGAGACAAAGATAGAGACAGAGAGAGACAGAGAGAGAGACAGAAAGGGAAAGAGAGAGACAGAGAGAGACAGAGAGACAGAGAAAATGAAAGAGAGAGACAGAGAGAGACAGAGAGTGACAGAGAGAGAGACAGAGCGTGACAGAGAGACAGAGATAGAGACAGAGAGAGACAGAAAGAAACAGAGGGAAACAGAAATTGACAGAAATAGAGACAGAGAGATACAGAGAGAGACAAAGAGTGAGACAGAGAGAGAGAGACAAAGAGAGAGAGACATAGAGACAGACAGAGACAGAGAGAGACAGATAGAGAGACGTAGCAAGAGACAGAGAGTGACAGAGAGAGAGAGGGAGAGAATGAGACAGAGAGAGACAGAGAGAGAGACAGAGAGAGACAGAGAGAAACAGAGGGAGACAGAAAGAGACAGAGATAGAGACAGAGAGTGAGAGATAGAGAGAGACAGAGAGACAGACAGAGACAGAGTGAGACAGAGAGAGAGAGAGAGCGTGACAGAGAGAGACAGAGATAGAGACAGAGATACAGAGAGAGACAAAGAGTGAGACAGAGAGAGACAAAGAGAGAGACAGAGAGGCAGACAGAGACAGAGAGAGACAGAGAGACAGAGCAAGAGACAGAGAGAGACAGAGAGAGAGATAGAGAGAGACAGAAAGAGACACAGAGAGAGACAAAGAGAGAGACAGAGACAAAGAGAGAGACAGAGAGAGACAGAGACAGAGTGAAAGAGATTGAGAGAGACAGAGAATGAGACAGAGAGAGACAGAGACAAAGAGAAAGACAGAGAGAGACAGAGACAGAGTGAGATAGACTGAGAGAGACAGAGAGAGACAGAGAGAGAGACAGAGAGAGACAGAGAGAGACAGAGAGAAACAGAGAGAGACAGAGAGAGACACAGAGAGAGACAGAGAGAGACAGAGAGAGACAGAGAGAGACAAAGATAGAATCAGAGAGAGAGAGATACAGAGAGAGACCGAGAGAAAGAGAGAGATAGAGAGAGACAGAGACAGAGTGAGAGAGACTGAGAGAGACAGAGAGAGACACAGATAGAGACAGAGAGAGACAGAGAGAGACAGAGATAGAGACAGAGAGAGACCGAGAGAGAGACAGATAGAGACAGAGTGAGACAGAGAGAAACAGAGCGAGACAGAGAGAGACAGATATAGAGACAGAGAGAGACCGAGAGAGAGACAGATAGAGACAGAGAGAGACAGAGAGAGACAGAGATAGAGACAGAGAGAGACCGAGAGAGAGACAGATAGAGACAGAGAGAGACAGAGAGAAACAGAGAGAGACAGAGAGACACAGAGAGAGACAGATATAGAGACAGAGAGAGAAACAGAGAGAGTCTGAGATACATAGAGAGACAGAGAGAGACAGAAATAGAGACAGAGAGAGACAGACAGAGTCACAGAGAGAGACGGAGAGAGGAAGACAGAGAGAGACAAAGAGAGAGACAGAGAGATACAGAGAGAGACAAAGAGAGACAGAGAGAGAGGCAGACAGAGACAGAGAGAGACAGAGTGATACACAGAGAGAGACAGAAAGAGAGACAAGGAGAAACAGAGACAGAGTGAGAGAGACTGAGAGAGACAGAGAGAGACACAGAGAGAGACAGAGTGAGACAGAGATAGATGGAGATAGAGACACACAGAGAGAGAGACAAAGAGAGAGACAGAGAGCGACAGAGAGAGAGACATAGAGAGACAGAGAGATAAAGAGAGAGACCTAGAGAGAGAAAGAGAAAGAAAGAAAAAAGACAAAGAGAGAGAGACAGAGAGAGACAGAAAAAGACAGAGAGAGTGATAGAGAGAGACAGAGAGAGACACAGAGAGAGACAGATAGAGAGACAGAGAACAAAGAGAGGGACAGAGAGAGACAGAGACAGAATGAGAGAGAATGAGAGAGAGTCAGAGACAAAGAGAGAGACAGAGTGAGACAGAGACAGAGTGAGAGAAACTGAGAGAGAGACAGAGAGAGACAGAGACAGATTGAGAAAGACTGAGAGACAGAGAGAGATACAGAGAGACAGAGACAAAGAGAGAGACAGAGGAAGACAGAGAGATACAGAGAGTGACAGAGACAGAGAGAGACTGAGAGAGACAGAGAGAGACAGAGATAAACAGAGAGACAGAGACAAAGAGAGAGACAGAGAGAGACAGAGACAGAGTGAGATAGACTTAGAGAGACAGAGACACCGAGAGAGACATAGAGAGACAGAGATAGAGACAGAGAGAGAGACAGAGAGAGACAGAGAGAGAGACAGAGAGAGACAGAGAGAGACAAAGATAGAGACAGAGAGAGAGAAAGACAGAGAGAGAGACAGAGAGAGACAGAGAGAGCGACAGATAGAGAGACAGAGAGAGACAGAGAGATACAGAGAGAGAGAGACAGAGAGAGAGACAGAGAGAGACAGAGAGAGATACAGAGACAGAGACAGAGACAGAGAGAGACAAAGAGAGAGACAGATAGAGAGACAGAGAGAGACAGACAGAGATAGAGAGAGACAGAGAGAGACAGAGAGAGAGACAGAAAGAGACAGAGAGAGAGACAGAGACAGAGACAGAGAGAGACAGAAAACAGACAAAGAGAGAGATAGAGAGAGACAGAAAGAGACAGAGAGAGATAGAGAGAGGCAGCTAGAGACACAGAGAGAGACAGAGAGAGAGACAGAGAGAAAGAGAGAGACAGAGAGAGACAGAGACAGAATGAGAGAGAATGAGAGAGTGTCAGAGACAAAGAGAGAGACAGAGAGAGACAGAGACAGAGTGATAGAGAGACAGGGACAGATTGAGAGAGACTGAGAGAGACAGAGAGAGAGACAGAGAGACAGAGACAAAGAGAGAGACAGAGAGAGACAGAGAGATACAGAGAGAGACAGAGAGACAGAGAGAGACTGAGAGAAACAGAGAGAGACAAAGAGAAACAGAGAGACAGAGACAAAGAGAGAGACAGAGAGACAGAGACAGAGTGAGATAGACTTAGAGAGACAGAGACACTGAGAGAGACAGAGAGAGACAGAGCGAGACAGAGAGAGAGAGACAGAGAGAGACAGAGAGAGATAGAGAGATACAGAGAGAGACAGAGAGAGACACAGAGAGAGACAGAGAGAGACAAAGATAGAGAAAGAGAGAGAGAGACAGAGAGAGAGACACAGAGAGACAGAGAGAGCGACAGATAGAGAGACAGAGAGAGACAGAAAGAGACAGAGAGAGACAGAGAGAGAGACAGAGAGAGAGACAGAGAGAGAGACAGAGAGAGACAGAGAGAGACAGAGACAGAGAGAGACAAAGAGAGAGACAGAGAGAGACAGAGACAGAGTGAAAGAGATTGAGAGAGACAGAGAGAGAGAGACAGAGAGAGACAGAGACAAAGAGAAAGACAGAGAGAGACAGAGACAGAGTGAGATAGACTGAGAGAGAAAGAGAGAGACACAGAGAGAGACAGAGAGAGACAGAGAGAGACAGAGATAGAGACAGAGAGAGAGAGACAGAGAGAGACAGAGAGATACAGAGAGAGACAGAGACAGACACAGCGAAAGACACAGAGAGACAGAGAGAGACAGAGAGATACAGAAATAGAGACACAGAGAGAGAGAGAAAGAGAGACAGAGAGAGACAAAGAGAGAGACAGAGAGAGAGACAAAGAGAGACAAAGAGAGAGACAGAGAGAGAGACAGACAGAGACAGACAGAGACAGAGTGAGACAGTGAGATACAGAGAAAGAGACAGAGAGAGACAGAGAGAGACAGAAACCGACAAAGAGAGAGAGAGACAGAAAGAGACAGAGAGAGAGTTAGAAAGAGACAGTGAGAGACACAGAGAGAGACAGACAGAAGACAGAGACAAAGCTAGAGATAGAGAGAGACAGAGAAAGAGTGAGAGAGAATGAGAGAGACAGAGAGAGACAAGGAGAAATAGAGACAGAGTGAGAGAGACTGAGAGAGACAGAGAGAGACAGAGTGAGACAGAGATAGATGGAGATAGAGACACAGAGAGAGAGAGACAAAGAGAGAGACAGAGAGGGACAGAGAGAGAGACATAGAGAGACAGAGAGATAAAGAGAGAGACAGAGAGAGAGAAAGAGAAAGAAAGAAAAAAGACAAAGAGAGAGAGACAGAGAGAGACAGAAAGAGACAGAGAGAGAGATAGAGAGAGACAGAGAGACACAGAGAGAGAGACAGATAGAGAGACAGAGAACAAAGAGAGGGACAGAGAGAGACAGAGACAGAATGAGAGAATGAGAGAGAGACAGAGACAAAGAGAGAGACAGAGAGAGACAAAGACAGATTGAGAGAGACTGAGAGAGACAGAGAGAGATACAGAGAGACAGAGACAAAGAGAGAGACAGAGAGAGACAGAGAGATACAGAGAGTGACAGAGACAGAGAGAGACTGAGAGAGACAGAGAGAGATAGAAAGAGACAGAGAGAGACAGAGAGAGACACAGAGAGAGACAGAGAGAGACAGAGAAAGACAAACATAGAGACAGAGAGAGAGAGACAGAGAGAGAGACAGAGAGAGACAGAAGAGCGACAGATAGAGAGACAGAGAGAGACAGAAAGAGACAGAGAGAGACAGAGAGAGAGACAGAGAGAGAGACAGAGAGAGACAGAGAGAGAGACAGAGACAGAGACAGAGAGAGACAAAGAGAGAGACAGATAGAGAGACAGAGAGAGGCAGACAGAGACAGAGAGAGACAGAGAGAGACAGAGAGAGAGACAGAAAGAGACAAAGAGAGAGACAGAGAGAGAGAGAGACAGAAAACAGACAAATAGAGAGAGACAGAGAGAGATAGAGAGAGGCAGCTAGAGACACAGAGAGAGACAGAGAGAGAGACAGAGAGAAAGAGCGAGACAGAGAGAGACAGAGAGAGACACAGATAGAGACAAAGAGAGACAGAGAGAGACAGAGATAGAGACAGAGAGAGACAGAGAGAAAGAGACTGAGAGAGACAGTGAGATACATAGAGAGACAGAGAGAGACACAGAGAGAGACAGAGAGAGACAGAGAGAGACACAGAGAGAGACAGAGAGAGACAGAGAGAGAAAAGATAGAGACAGAGAGAGATACAGAGGGAGACAGAGAGAAAGAGAGAGACAGAGAGAGACAGAAACAGAGTGATAGAGACTGAGAGAGATAGAGAGAGACACAGATAGAGACAGAGAGAGACAGAGAGAGACAGATAGAGACAGAGAGAGACAGAGAGAAACAGAGAGAGACAGAGAGAGATAGATTTAGAAACAGGGAAAGTCAGAGAGAGAGACAGAGAGAGAGACAGAGAGATACAGAGAGAGACAAAGAGAGACAGAGAGAGACAGAGAGATACAGAGAGAGACAGAGAGAGACAGAGAGAGACACAGAGAGAGACAGAGAGAGACAGAGAGAGAAAAGATAGAGACAGAGAGAGATACAGAGGGAGACAGAGAGAAAGAGAGAGACAGAGAGAGACAGAAACAGAGTGATAGAGACTGAGAGAGACAGAGAGAGACACAGATAGAGACAGAGAGAGACAGAGAGAGACAGATAGAGACAGAGAGAGACAGAGAGAAACAGAGAGAGACAGGGAGAGATAGATTTAGAAACAGGGAAAGTCAGAGAGAGAGACAGAGAGAGAGACAGAGAGATACAGAGAGAGACAAAGAGAGACAGAGAGAGACAGAGAGATACAGAGAGAGACAGAGAGAGACAGAGAGATACAGAGAGAGACAGAGAGAGACACAGAGAGAGATAGAGAGAGACTGAGAGAG
>NW_028227276.1:19153598-19171098 GCF_978045245.1 Mus caroli | reverse complement strand
GAGACAGACAGAGACAGTGAGATACAGAGAGAGAGACAGAGAGAGACAGAGAGAGACAGAAACCGACAATGAGAGAGAGAGACAGAAAGAGAAAGAGAGAGAGATAGAGAGAGACACAGAGAGAGACAGACAGAAGACAGAGACAAAGAGAGAGACAGAGAAAGAGTGAGAGAGAATGAGAGAGACAGAGAGAGACAGAGAGAAACAGAGACAGAGTGAGAGAGACTTAGAGATACAGAGAGAGACAGAGTGAGACAGAGAGACGGAGATAGAGACAGAGAGAGACAGAGAGAGAGAGACAGAGAGAGACAGCGAGATACAGAGAGAGACAGAGAGAGACAGAGAGAGAGAAAGAGACAGAATGAAAACAGACAAAGAGAGAGAGACAGAGAGAGAAATAAAGAGACAGAGAGAGACATAGATAAAGATAAAGAAAGACACATAGAGAGACGGAGAGAGAGACAGACACAAAGAGAGAGACAGAGAGAGACAGAGAGAGTGAGAGAGACTGAGAGAGAGACAGAGAGAGACAGAGACAGATTGAGAGAGACTGAGAGAGACAGAGAGAGAGACAGAGAGAGACAGAGACTAAGAGAGACACAGAGAGAGACAGAGAGATAAAGAGAGAGACAGAGAGTGACACAGAGAGAAACTGAGAGAGACAGAGAGAGACATAGAGAGACAGAGAGAGACAGAGATAGAGACAGAGAGAGACAGAGAGAGACAAAGAGAGACAGAGACAAGGAGAGAGACAGTGAGAGACAGAGACAGAGTGAGATAGACTTAGAGAGACAGAGAGACACAGAGAGAGACAGAGAGGGATAGAGAGAGAGACAGAGATAGAGACAGAGAGAGACAGAGAGAGAGACAGAGAGGGAGACAGAGAGAGACAGAGAGAGAGAGACAAAGAGAGAGTCAGATAGAGAGACAGAGAGAGAGACAGACAGAGAGAGAGACAGAGATAGAGACAAAGAGAGAGACAGAGAGAGACAGAGAGAGACAGAGAGAGCGACAGAGAGAGACAGTAAAACAGACAAGAGAGAGAGACAGAGAAAGACAGGAAGAGACACAGAGAGAGATAGAGAGAGACAGCTAGAGACAAGGAGAGAGATAGAGAGAGACAGAGAGAGAGACAGAGACAGAGTGAGAGAAACTGAGAGAGATAGAGAGAGACACAGAAAGAGACAGAGAGAGACAGAGAGAGACAGAGATAGAGACAGAGAGAGACAGAGAGAGAGACAGAGAGAAAGAGAGAGACAGAGACAGAGAGAAACAGAGAGAGTCAGAGAGAGACACAGAAAGAGACAGAGAGAGAGAGAGAGACATAGAGAGACGGATTTAGAAACATTGAAGACAGAGAGAGAGACAGAGTGAAAGACAGAGAGAGACATAAAGAGACAGAGAGAGAGATAGAGAGACAGAGAAAGACACAGAGAGAGACAGAGATAGACAGAGACACAGAGAGAGACAGAGAGAGACAGAGATAGAGACAGAGAGAGAATCAGAGAGAGTCTGAGATATATAGAGGGACAGAGAGAGTCAGAGATAGAGACAGAGAGAGACAGAGAGACAGAGAGAGAGACAGACAGAGAGACAGACAGAGACACAGAGAGAGACACAGAGAGAGGTAGACAGAGAGAGACAAAGAGAGAGACAGAGAGATACAGAGAGAGACAAAAAGAGAGACAGAGAGAGATTCAGAGAGAGACAGACAGATACAGAGAGAGGCAGAGTGATACACAGAGAGAGACAGAAAGAGAGACAGAGACAGAAAACAGAGAAAGGGAGAGAGACAGAGAGAGACAGAAAGAGACAGAGAGAGATATAGAGAGAGACAGAAAGAGACACAGAGAGAGACAGAGAGGGAGACAGAGACAAAGAGAGAGACAGAGAGAGACAGAGATAGAGTGAAAGAGACTGAGAAACAGAGAGAGAGGCAGAGAGAGACAGAGACAAAGTGAGAGAGACTGAGATAGACAGAGAGAGAGACAGAGAGAGACAGAGACAAAGAGAGAGACAGAGAGAGACAGAGACAGAGTAAGATAGACAGAGAGACAGAGAAAGACACAGAGAGAGACCGAGAGAAACAGAGAGAGACAATGATAGAGACAGAGAGAGACAGAGAGATACAGAGAGACAGAAATAGAGACAGAGAGAGAGACAAAGAGAGAGACAGAGATCAACAGAGAGAGAGACACAGAGAGAGACAGATAGAGACAAAAAGAGACAGAGAGAGACAGAGATAGAGACAGAGAGAGACAGAGAGAGAGACTGAGAGAGACAGAGAGATACATAGAGAGACAGAGAGAGACAGAGACAGAGTGAGAGAGACTGAGAAAGACAGAGAGAGACACAGATAGAGACAACGAGAGACAGAGAGAGACAGAGATAGAGACAGAGAGAGACAGAGAGAGAGACTGAGAGAGACAGGGAGATACATAGAGAGACAGAGAGAGACACAGAGAGAGACAGAGAGAGACAGAGAGAGATGGATTTAGAAACAGAGAAAGACAGAGAGAGAGACAGAGTGAGAGACAGAGAGAGACAGAGAGATACAGAGGGAGACAGAGAGACAGAGAGAGACAGAAAAGAGACAAAGAGAGAGAGATAAAGAGAGACAGATAGAGACAGAGAGAGAGATAGAGAGACAGAGAAAGACACAGACAGATACATTGAGAGACAGAGACACAGAGAGAGACAGAGAGAGACAGAGATAAAGAGAGAGACAGAGAGACAGAGACATAGTGAGAGAGACTGATAGAGACAGAGAGAGAGACAGAGAGAGACAGAGATAGAGACAGAGAGAGACAGAGAGAGACAGAGATAGAGACACAGAGAGAGATACAAAGAGAGAGACAGAGAGCGACAGAGAGAGAGAAAGAGAGAGAGACAGAGAGAGAGACAGAAAGAGACAGAGAGAGAGACAAAGACAGGGACAGAGAGAGACAGAAACAGACAAAGAGAGAGAGACAGAGAGAGACAGAAAGAGACAGAGAGAGATACAGAGAGGCAGCTAGAGACACAGAGAGAGACAGAGAGAGAGACAGAGAGAAAGAGAGAGACAGAGAGAGACAGAGACAGAGTGAGAGATACTGAGAGAGACAGAGAGACACAGATAGAGACAAAGAGAGACAGAGAGAGACAGAGATAGAGACAGAGAGAGACAGAGAGAGAGACTGAGAGAGACAGAGAGATACATAGAGAGACAGAGAGAGACACAGAGAGAGACAGAGAGAGACAGAGAGAGACAGAGAGAGATGGATTTAGAATCAGAGAAAGACAAAGAGAGAGACAGAGTGAGCGACAGAGAGAGACAGAGAGACACAGAGCGAGACAGAGAGAGACAGAGAGAGACAGAAAAGAGACAAAGAGAGAGAGACATGAGAGACAGATAGAGACGGAGAGAGAGATAGAGAGACAGAGAAAGACACAGACAGAGACAGAGAGAGACAGAGACACACAGAGAGACAGAGAGAGAGACAGAGACAAAGAGAGAGACAGAGAGAGACAGAGACATAGTGAGAGAGACTGATAGAGACAGGGAGAGATAGAGATAGAGACAGAGAGAGACAGAGAGAGACAGAGATAGAGACAGAGAGAGAGAGACAAAGAAAGAGACAGAGAGCGACAGAGAGAGAGAAAGAGAGAGAGACAGAGAGAGACAAAGAGAGAGACAGAGAGAGAGACAGAGAGAGAGACAGACAGAGACAGTGAGATACAGAGAGACAGAGAGAGACAGAGAGAGACAGAAACCGACAATGAGAGAGAGAGACAGAAAGAGAAAGAGAGAGAGAGAGACACAGAGAGAGACAGACAGAAGACAGAGACAAAGAGAGAGACAGAGAAAGAGTGAGAGAGAATGAGAGAGACAGAGAGAGACAGAGAGAAACAGAGACAGAGTGAGAGAGACTTAGAGAAACAGAGAGAGACAGAGTGAGACAGAGAGACGGAGATAGAGACAGAGAGAGACAGAGAGAGAGAGAGACAGAGAGAGACAGCGAGATACAGAGAGAGACAGAGAGAGACAGAGAGAGAGAAAGAGACAGAATGAAAACAGACAAAGAGAGAGAGACAGAGAGAGAAATAAAGAGACAGAGAGAGACATAGATAAAGACAAAGAAAGACACATAGAGAGACGGAGAGAGAGACAGACACAAAGAGAGAGACAGAGAGAGACAGAGAGAGTGAGAGAGACTGAGAGAGAGACAGAGAGAGACAGAGACAGATTGAGAGAGACTGAGAGAGACAGAGAGAGAGACAGAGAGAGACAGAGACTAAGAGAGACACAGAGAGAGACAGAGAGATACAGAGAGAGACAGAGAGTGACACAGAGAGAAACTGAGAGAAACAGAGAGAGACATAGAGAGACAGAGAGAGACAGAGATAGAGACAGAGAGAGACAGAGAGAGACAGAGAGAGACAGAGACAAGGAGAGAGACAGTGAGAGACAGAGACAGAGTGAGATAGACTTAGAGAGACAGAGAGACACAGAGAGAGACAGAGAGGGATAGAGAGTGAGACAGAGATAGAGACAGAGAGAGACAGAGAGAGACAGAGAGGGAGACAGAGAGAGACAGAGAGAGAGAGACAAAGAGAGAGTCAGATAGAGAGACAGAGAGAGAGACAGACAGAGAGAGAGACAGAGATAGAGACAGAGAGAGAGACAGAGAGAGACAGAGAGAGTCAGAGAGAGCGACAGAGAGAGACAGTAAAACAGACAAGAGAGAGAGACAGAGAAAGACAGGAAGAGACACAGAGAGAGATAGAGAGAGACAGCTAGAGACAAGGAGAGAGATAGAGAGAGACAGAGAGAGAAACAGAGACAGAGTGAGAGAAACTGAGAGAGATAGAGAGAGACACAGAAAGAGACAGAGAGAGACAGAGAGAGACAGAGATAGAGACAGAGAGAGACAGAGAGAGAGACAGAGAGAAAGAGAGAGACAGAGACAGAGAGAAACAGAGAAAGTCAGAGAGAGACACAGAAAGAGACAGAGAGAGAAAGAGAGACATAGAGAGACGGATTTAGAAACATTGAAGACAGAGAGAGAGACAGAGTGAAAGACAGAGAGAGACATAAAGAGACAGAGAGAGAGATAGAGAGACAGAGAAAGACACAGAGAGAGACAGAGATAGACAGAGACACAGAGAGAGACAGAGAGAGACAGAGATAGAGACAGAGAGAGAATCAGAGAGAGTCTGAGATATATAGAGGGACAGAGAGAGTCAGAGATAGAGACAGAGAGAGACAGAGAGACAGAGAGAGAGACAGACAGAGAGACAGACAGAGACACAGAGAGAGACACAGAGAGAGGTAGACAGAGAGAGACAAAGAGAGAGACAGAGAGATACAGAGAGAGACAAAAAGAGAGACAGAGAGAGATTCAGAGAGAGACAGACAGATACAGAGAGAGGCAGAGTGATACACAGAGAGAGACAGAAAGAGAGACAGAGACAGAAAACAGAGAAAGGGAGAGAGACAGAGAGAGACAGAAAGAGACAGAGAGAGATATAGAGAGAGACAGAAAGAGACACAGAGAGAGACAGAGAGGGAGACAGAGACAAAGAGAGAGACAGAGAGAGACAGAGATAGAGTGAAAGAGACTGAGAAACAGAGAGAGAGGCAGAGAGAGACAGAGACAAAGTGTGAGAGACTGAGATAGACAGAGAGAGAGACAGAGAGAGACAGAGACAAAGAGAGAGACAGAGAGAGACAGAGACAGAGTAAGATAGACAGAGAGACAGAGAGAGACACAGAGAGAGACCGAGAGAAACAGAGACAGAGATAGAGACAGAGAGAGACAGAGAGATACAGAGAGACAGAAATAGAGACAGAGAGAGAGACAAAGAGAGAGACAGAGATCAACAGAGAGAGAGACACAGAGAGAGACAGATAGAGACAAAAAGAGACAGAGAGAGACAGAGATAGAGACAGAGAGAGACAGAGAGAGAGACTGAGAGAGACAGAGAGATACATAGAGAGACAGAGAGAGACAGAGACAGAGTGAGAGAGACTGAGAAAGACAGAGAGAGACACAGATAGAGACAAAGAGAGACAGAGAGAGACAGAGATAGAGACAGAGAGAGACAGAGAGAGAGACTGAGAGAGACAGGGAGATACATAGAGAGACAGAGAGAGACACAGAGAGAGACAGAGAGAGACAGAGAGAGATGGATTTAGAAACAGAGAAAGACAGAGAGAGAGACAGAGTGAGAGACAGAGAGAGACAGAGAGATACAGAGGGAGACAGAGAGTGAGACAGAGAGAGATAGAAAAGAGACAAAGAGAGAGAGACAAAGAGAGACAGATAGAGACAGAGAGAGAGACAGAGAGAGACAGAGATAGAGACAGAGAGAGACAGAGAGAGACAGAGATAGAGACAGAGAGAGAGAGACAGAGAGAGAGAGACAAAGAGAGAGACAGAGAGTGACAGAGAGAGAGAAAGAGAGAGAGACAGAGAGAGACAAAGAGTGAGACAGAGAGAGCGACAGAGAGAGAGACAGACAGAGAGAGACAGTGAGATACAGAGAGAGAGACAGAGAGAGACAGAGAGAGACAGAAACCGACAAAGAGAGAGAGAGACAGAAAGTGAGAGAAAGAGAGATAGAGAGAGAGAGATACAGAGAGAGACAGACAGAAGACAGAGACAAAGAGAGAGACAGAGAGAGACAGAGAGTGAGAGAGAATGAGAGAGACAGAGAGAAACAGAGACAGAATGAGAGAGACTTAGAGATACAGAGAGAGACACAGAGAGAGACAGAGTGAGACAGAGAGAGACGGAGATAGAGACAGAGAGAGACAGAGAGAGAGACAGAGAGAGACAGAGAGAGAGACAGAGAGAGACAGAGAGAGAAAGAGTGAGACATAGAGAGAGACAGAGAGAGACAGAAGAGACAACGATAGAGACAGAGAGAGAGAGACAGAGAGGGAGACAGAGAGAGACAGAGAGAGACAGAGAGAGTCAGATAGAGAGACAGAGATAGAAAGACAGAGAGAGAGAGACAGAGATAGAGACAGAGAGAGAGACAGAGAGAGAGAGACAGAGAGAGCAACAGAGAGAGACAGTAAAACAGACAAGAGAGAGAGACAGAGAGAGACAGGAAGAGACAGAGAGAGATAGAGAGAGACAGCTAGAGACACAGAGAGAGACAGAGAGAGAGACAGAGAGAAAGAGAGAGACAGAGACAGAGTGAGAGAGACTTAGAGACACAGAGAGAGACACAGATAGGGACAGAGAGAGACAGAGAGAGACAGAGATAGAGACGAGAGAGAGAGATGGAGACAGAGAGAGACAGAGAGAAACAGAGAGAGACAGAGAGAGACACAGAAAGAGAAAGAGAGAGACAGAGAGAGACAGAGACGGATTTAGAAACAGAGAAGACCGAGAGAGAGACAGAGTGAGAGACAGAGAGAGACATAAAGAGACAGAGACAGAGATAGAGAGACAGAGAAAGACACAGAGAGAGACAGAGATAGACAGAGACACAGAGAGATACAGAGAGAGACAGAGATAGAGACAGAGAGAGAAACAGAGAGAGTCTGAGATACATAGAGGGAAAGAGAGACTCAGACATAGAGACAGAGAGAGACAGAGAGACAGAGAGAGAGACAGACAGAGAGACAGAGAGACAGACAGAGACACAGAGAGAGACAGAGAAAGAGGTAGACAGAGAGAGTCAAAGAGAGAGACAGAGAGATACAGAGAGAGACAAAGAGAGAGACACAGAGAGAGATCCAGAGAGAGACAGACAGAGACAGAGAGAGGCAGAGTGATACACAGAGAGAGATAGAGTGACAGAGACAGAAAACAGACAAAGGGAGAGAGACAGAGAGAGACAGAAAGAGACAGAGAGAGAGATAGAGAGAGACAGAAAGAGACACAGAGAGAGACAGAGAGAGAGACAGAGAGAGACAGAGAGATACAGAGAGACAGAAATAGAGACACAGAGAGAGAGAGACAAAGAGAGAGACAGAGATCAAAAGAGAGAGAGACACAGAGAGAAACAGATAGAGACAAAGAGAGACAGAGAGAAACTGAGATAGAGACAGAGAGAGACACTGAGAGAGACAGAGAGATACATAGAGAGACTGAGAGAGACAGAGAGACACAGATAGAGACAAAGAGAGACAGAGAGAGACAGAGAGAGAGACTGAGAGAGACAGAGAGATACATAGAGAGACAGAGAGAGACACAGAGAGAGACAGAGAGAGACAGAGAGAGATGGATTTAGAAACAGAGAAAGACACAGAGAGAGAGACAAAGAGAGAGACAGAGAGCGACAGAGAGAGAGAAAGAGAGAGAGACAGAGAGAGACAAAGAGAGAGACAGATGGAGAGACAGAGAGAGAGACAGACAGAGACAGACAGAGACAGAGAGACAGGGAGAGACAGAGACAGAGGGACAGAAAACATACAATGAGAGAGAGAGACAGAGAGAGACAGAAAGAGACAGAGAGAGATAGAGAGAGACAGCTAGAGACACAGAGAGAGACAGCGAGAGAGACAGAGAGAAAGAGAGAGACAGAGACAGAGTGAGAGAGACTGAGATAGACAGAGAGAGACGCAGATAGAGACAGAGAGAGACAGAGAGAGACAGAGATAGAGACAGAGAGAGACAGAGAGATACAGAGAGACAGAAATAGAGACACAGAGAGAGAGACAAAGAGAGAGACAGAGATCAACAGAGAGAGAGACACAGAGAGAGACAGATAGAGACAAAAAGAGACAGAGAGAGACAGAGATAGAGACAGAGAGAGACAGAGAGAGAGACTGAGAGAGACAGAGAGATACATAGAGAGACAGAGAGAGACAGAGACAGAGTGAGAGAGACTGAGAAAGACAGAGAGAGACACAGATAGAGACAAAGAGAGACAGAGAGAGACAGAGATAGAGACAGAGAGAGACAAAGAGAGAGACTGAGAGAGACAGGGAGATACATAGAGAGACAGAGAGAGACACAGAGAGAGACAGAGAGAGACAGAGAGAGATGGATTTAGAAACAGAGAAAGACAGAGAGAGAGACAGAGTGAGAGACAGAGAGAGACAGAGAGATACAGAGGGAGACAGAGAGAGAGACAGAGAGAGACAGAAAAGAGACAAAGAGACAGAGACAAAGAGAGACAGATAGAGACAGAGAGAGAGATAGAGAGACAGAGAAAGACACAGACAGAGACATTGAGAGACAGAGACACAGAGAGAGACAGAGAGAGAGACAGAGAAAAAGAGAGAGACAGAGAGACAGAGACATAGTGAGAGAGACTGATAGAGACAGAGAGAGAGACAGAGAGAGACAGAGATAGAGACAGAGAGAGACAGAGAGAGACAGAGATAGAGACAGAGAGAGAGACAGAGAGAGAGACAAAGAGAGAGACAGAGAGCGACAGAGAGAGAGAAAGAGAGAGAGACAGAGAGAGACAAAGAGTGAGACAGAGAGAGAGACAGAGAGAGAGACAGACAGAGACAGAGAGAGACAGTGAGATACAGAGAGAGAGACAGAGAGAGACAGAGAGAGACAGAAACCGACAAAGAGAGAGAGAGACAGAAAAAGAGAGAAAGAGAGATAGAGAGAGAGACACAGAGAGAGACAGACAGAAGACAGAGACAAAGAGAGAGACAGAGAGAGACAGAGAAAGAGTGAGAGAGAATGAGAGAGACAGAGAGAAACAGAGACAGAATGAGAGAGACTTAGAGATACAGAGAGAGACACAGAGAGAGACAGAGTGAGACAGAGAGAGACGGAGATAGAGACAGAGAGAGACAGAGAGAGACAGAGAGAGACAGAGAGAGAGACAGAGAGAGATAGAGAGAGAAAGAGTGAGACACAGAGAGAGACAGAGAGAGACAGAAGAGACAAAGATAGAGACAGAGAGAGAGAGACAGAGAGGGAGACAGAGAGAGACAGAGAGAGACAGAGAGAGTCAGATAGAGAGACAGAGAGAGAGAAAGACAGAGAGAGAGAGAGACAGAGATAGAGACAGAGAGAGAGACAGAGAGAGAGAGAGACAGAGAGAGCAACAGAGAGAGACAGTAAAACAGACAAGAGAGAGAGACAGAGAGAGACAGGAAGAGACAGAGAGAGATAGAGAGAGACAGCTAGAGACACAGAGAGAGACAGAGAGAGAGACAGAGAGAAAGAGAGAGACAGAGACAGAGTGAGAGAGACTTAGAGACACAGAGAGAGACACAGATAGGGACAGAGAGAGACAGAGAGAGACAGAGATAGCGACGAGTGAGAGAGATGGAGACAGAGAGAGACAGAGAGAAACAGAGAGAGATAGAGAGAGACACAGAAAGAGAAAGAGGGAGACAGAGAGAGACAGAGACGGATTTAGAAACAGAGAAGACCGAGAGAGAGACAGAGTGAGAGACAGAGAGAGACATAAAGAGACAGAGACAGAGATAGAGAGACAGAGAAAGACACAGAGAGAGACAGAGATAGACAGAGACACAGAGAGATACAGAGAGAGACAGAGATAGAGACAGAGAGAGAAACAGAGAGAGTCTGAGATACATAAAGGGACAGAGAGAGTCAGACATAGAGACAGAGAGAGACAGAGAGACAGAGAGAAAGACAGACAGAGAGACAGAGAGACAGACAGAGACACAGAGAGAGACAGAGAGAGAGGTAGACAGAGAGAGTCAAAGAGAGAGACAGAGAGATACAGAGAGAGACAAAGAGAGAGACAGAGAGAGAGATCCAGAGAGAGACAGACAGAGACAGAGAGAGGCAGAGTGATACACAGAGAGAGATAGAGTGACAGAGACAGAAAACAGACAAAGGGAGAGAGATAGAGAGAGACAGAAAGAGACAGAGAGAGAGATAGAGAGAGACAGAAAGAGACACAGAGAGAGACAGAGAGAGAGACAGAGACAAAGAGAGAGACAGAGAGAGACAGAGATAGAGTGAAAGAGACTGAGAGACAGAGAGAGAGGCAGAGAGAGACAGAGACAAAGTGAGAGAAACTGAGATAGACAGAGAGAGACAGAAAGAAAGAGACAAAGAGAGAGACAGAGAGAGACAGAGACAGAGTGAGATAGACTGAGAGAGACAGAGAGAGACACAGAGAGATACCGAGAGAAACAGAGAGAGACAGAGATAGAGACAGAGAGAGACAGAGAGATACAGAGAGACAGAAATAGAGACACAGAGAGAGAGAGACAAAGAGAGAGACAGATTTCAAAAGAGAGAGAGACACAGAGAGAGACAGATAGAGACAAAGAGAGACAGAGAGAAACTGAGATAGAGACAGAGAGAGACAGAGAGAGAGACACTGAGAGAGACAGAGAGATACATAGAGAGACTGAGAGAGACAGAGAGAGACACAGATAGAGACAAAGAGAGACAGAGAGAGACAGAGATATAGACAGAGAGAGACAGAGAGAGAGACTGAGAGAGACAGAGAGATACATAGAGAGACAGAGAGAGACACAGAGAGAGACAGAGAGAGACAGAGAGAGATGGATTTAGAAACAGAGAAAGACAGAGAGAGAGAGACAAAGAGAGAGACAGAGAGCGACAGAGAGAGAGAAAGAGAGAGAGACAGAGAGAGACAAAGAGAGAGACAGATGGAGAGACAGAGAGAGAGACAGACAGAGACAGACAGAGACAGAGAGACAGAGAGAGAGACAGAGACAGAGGGACAGAAAACATACAATGAGAGAGAGAGACAGAGAGAGACAGAAAGAGACAGAGAGAGATAGAGAGAGACAGCTAGAGACACAGAGAGAGACAGCGAGAGAGACAGAGAGAAAGAGAGAGACAGAGACAGAGTGAGAGAGACTGAGATAGACAGAGAGAGACGCAGATAGAGACAGAGAGAGACAGAGAGAGACAGAGATAGAGACAGAGAGAGACAGAGAGAGAGACAGAGAGAGACAGAGAGAGACAGAGAGTTACAGAGAGAGACAGTGAGAGACACAGAGAGAGACAGAGAGAGACAGAGAGAGACAGAGAGAGAAGGATTTAGAAACAGAGAAAGACTGTGATAGAGACAGAGTGAGAGACAGAGAGAGAGAGAGAGAGAGATAAGGAGTGAAACAGAGAGAGAGACAGAGAGAGACAGAAAAGAGACAAAGAGAGAGACAGAGCGAACAGAAAGAGACAGAGAGTGTGATAGAGAGACAGAGAAAGACACAAAGAGAGACAGAGAGAGATAGAGACACAGAGAGAGACAGAGAGAGAGACAGAGACAAAGAGAGAGACAGAGAGATACAGACATAGTGAGAGAGACTGATAGAGACAGAGACAGAGACAGAGAGAGACAGAGATAGAGACAGAGAGAGACAGAGAGAGACAGAGACAAAGAGCGAGACAGAGAGAGAGACAGACTGAGATAGACTTAGAGAGACAGAGAGAGTCACAGAGAGACAGAGAGAGACAGAGATAGAGACAGAGAGAGACAGAGAGAGACAGAGAGATACAGAGAGAGACAGAGAGAGACACAGAGAGAGACAGAGAGAGACAGAGATAGACAAAGATATAGACAGAGAGAGAGAGAGAGACAGAGAGAGAGACAGAGAGAGACAAGGAGGGAGACAGAGAGAGACAGAGAGAGAGACAGAGAGAGACAAAGAGAGAGTCAGATAGAGAGACAGAGAGAGACAGAGAGAGACAGAGAGAGAGACAGAGAGAGAGACAGAGAGAGACAGAGAGAGAGAAAGAGAGAGAGACAGAGAGAAACAGTAAAACAGACAAAGAGAGAGACAGAGAGTGACAGAAAGAGACAGAGAGAGAGATAGAGAGAGACAACTAGAGACACAGAGAGAGACAGAGAGAAAGAGAGAGGGAGAGACAGAGAGAGACAGAGAGATACAGATAGAGACAGAGAAAGACACAGATAGAACCAGAGAGAGACAGAGACAGACAGAGATAGAGACAGAGAGAATCAGAGAGAGAGACAGAGAGAGACAGAGAGAGACAGAGAGAAACAGAGAGAGACAGAGAGAGACAGAGAGAGACAGAGAGAGACACAGAGAGACACAGAGAGAGACAGAGAGAGACAGAGAGAGATGAATTTAGAAACAGAGAGACAGAGAAAGAGACAGAGTGAGAGACAGAGAGAGACAGAAAGAGACAGAGTGAGAGATAGAGAGACAGAGAAAGACACAGAGAGAGACAGAGAGAGACAGAGACACAGAGAGAGACAGAGAGAGACAGAGAGAGACAGAGAGAGTGAGAGAGACAGAGAGAGAGACAGAAACAGAGTGAGAGAGACAGATGGAGACAGACAGAGAGAAAGAGAGAGACACAGAGAGAGACAGAGAGAGACAGAGATTTACAGAGAGAGACAGAGTGAGACACCGAGATAGAAAGAGATAGACAGAGAGAGACAGAGATAGAGACAGAGAGAGACAGAGAAAGAGACAGAGAATGACAAAGTGAGAGACAGAAAGAGACAGAGAAAGACAAAGAGAGAGACAGAGAGTGACAGTGATAAACAGAGAGAGACATGGATAGAGACAGATAGAGACAGAGAGACAGAGAGAGAAAGATCAAGACAGAGAGAGACAGAGAGAGACAGAGAGATACAGAGAGAGACTGATAGAGACAGAGAGAGAGACAGAGAGAGACAGAGATAGAGACAGAGAGAGACAGAGAGAGATAGAGAGAGACACAGAGAGAGATAGCGTGAGACACAGAGAGATACAAAGAGAGAGAGACAGAGAGAGACAAAGAGAGAGACAGAGAGAGAAAGAGAGAGAGAGACAGAGAGAGACAGGAAACAGACAAGGAGAGAAAAATAGAGAGAGATAGAAAGAGACAGAGAGAGAGATAGAGAGAGACAGAGAAAGACACAGAGAGGGACAGAGAAAAGAGAGAGACAGAGAGAGAGACATAGTGAGAGAGACTGAGAGAGACAGAGAGAGAGACAGATACAGATTGAGAGAGACTGAGAGAGACAGAGTGAAAGAGACAGAGAGGCAGAGACAAAGAGAGAGACAGAGAGAGTCAAGGACAGAGTGAGAGAGACTGAGAGAGACTGAGAGAGACAGAGACAGAGTGAGAGAGACAGAGAGATACAGAGAGAGACAGAGTGAGACACAGAGATAGACAGAGAGAGACAGAGAGAGACAGAGATAGAGACAGAGAGAGACAGAGAAAGAGACAGAGAGAGACAGAGAAAGACAGAGTGATACAGAGAGAGAGACAGAAAGAGAGACAGAGAGAGACCGAAAACAGACAAAGGGAGAGAAACAGAGAGAGACAGAAAGAGACAGAGAGAGATATAGAGAGAGACAGAGAGAGACACAGAGAGAGACAGAGAGAGACAGAGGCAAAGAGAGAGACAGAGAGAGACAGAGACAGAGTGAGAGAGACTGAGAGACAGAGAGAGACAGAGACAAAGTGAGAGAGACTGAGATAGACAGAGATAGACAGAGAGAGACAGAGACAAAGATAGAGACAGAGAGAGACAGAGACAGAGTGAGATAGACTGAGAGAGACAGAGAGAGACACAGAGAGAGACAGAGGGAGACAGAGATAGGGACAGAGAGAGACAGAGAGAGACAGAGATAGAGACAGAGACAGAGAGAGACTGAGAGAGACAGAAAGAGAGACAGAGATAGAGACAGAGAGAGACAGAGAAAGAGACAGAGAGAGACAAAGTGAGAGACAGAGAGTGACAGTGATAAACAGAGAGAGACAAGGATAGAGACAGATAGAGACAGAGAGACAGAGAGAGAAAGATAAAGACAGAGAGAGACAGAGAGAGACAGAGAGATACAGAGAGAGACAGTGAGAGACATAGAGAGAGACAGAGAGAGAGACAGAGAGAGAGACAGAGAGAGTCAGAAAGAGACAGAGATAGAGAGACATAGACACAGAGAGACACAGAGAGACACAGAGAGAGACAGAGAGAGAAAGAGAGAGACAGAGATAGAGACAGAGAGAGATAGAAAGAGACAGAGAGAGACAAAGTGAGACAAAGAAAGATAGAGAGAGAGACA
This sequence comes from Mus caroli, assembly GCF_978045245.1. Taxonomy (NCBI): domain Eukaryota; kingdom Metazoa; phylum Chordata; class Mammalia; order Rodentia; family Muridae; genus Mus; species Mus caroli. Next base: position 19,156,154 of record NW_028227276.1, on the reverse strand, counting down.
GAGAGACAGACAGAGACAGAGAGAGACAGAGAGAGACACAGAGAGAGACACAGAGAGACAGAGAGAGAGATTGAGAGAGAGACAGAGAGAGACAAAAAGAGAGACAGAGAAAGACAGAAAGAGAGACAAATAGAGAAAGACAGAGAGAGACAGAGAGAGACAGAGAGAGACAGAAAGAGACAGAGAGAGAGACAGAAGGAGACAGAGACAAAGAGAGAGAGACAGTGACAGAGTGAAAGAGACTGAGAGAGACAAAGAGAAAGACAGAGAGACAGAGACATACACAGAGAGAGAGACATAGAGAGACAGAGAGATCCACAGAGAGAGACAGAGAGAGACAGAGGGTGACAGAGAGAGACAGAGATAGAGAGAGAGAGACAAATAAAGAGAAAAAGAGTGACAGAGAGAGAGACAGAGAGAGACAGAGAGAGCCAGAGAGAGACAGAGCGAGAGATAGAGAGAGACAGAGAGAAACACAGAGAGAGACAGAGACAAAGAGAGAGACAGAGAGAGACAGAGACAAAGTGAGAGAGACTGAGAGACAGAGAGACAGAGACAAAGTGAGAGAGACTGAGATAGACAGAGAGAGAGACAGAGAAAACAGAGACAAAGAGAGAGACAGAGAGAGACAGAGACAGAGTGAGATAGACAGAGAGAGACAGAGAGATTCAGAGAGAGACAGAGAGAGACACAGAGAGAGACAGAGAGAGACAGAGGGAGACAGAGAGATACAGAGAGAGAGACAGAGAGAGAGACAGAGAGAGACAGAAAACAGACAAAGGGAGAGAGACAGAGAGAGTCAAAAAGAGACAGTTAGAGAGATAGAGAGAGACAGAGAGAGACACAGAGAGAGACAGAGAGAGACAGAGACATAGAGAGAGACAGAGAGAGACAGAGAAAGAGTGAGCGAGACTGAGAGAGACAGAGAGAGAGACAGAGAGAGACAGAGACAGAGTGATAGAGACTGAGAGAGACAGAAAGACATAGACAAACAAAGATACAGAGAGAGACAGAGACAGAGAGAGAGACTGAGAGAGACAGAGAGATACAGAGAGAGACAGAGAGAGACACACAGAGAGACAGAGAGAGACAGAGAGAGACAGAGAGAGACAGAGAGAGACAGAGAGAGACAGAGAGGGACAGAGATAGAGACAGAGAGAAAGACAGAGAGAGACAGAAAGGTACAGAGAGAGACAAAGAGAGACACAGAGAGAGACAGAGAGAGACAGAAAGAGACAGTGAGAGAGATAGAGAGAGACAGAGAGAGACACAGAGAGAGACAAAGAGATATACAGAGACAAAGAGAGAGACAGAGAGACAGAGAGAGAAAGATCAAGACAGAGAGAGACAGAGAGAGACAGAGAGATACAGAGAGAGACTGATAGAGACAGAGAGAGAGACAGAGAGAGACAGAGATAGAGACAGAGAGAGACAGAGAGAAATAGAGAGAGACACAGAGAGAGATAGCGTGAGACACAGAGAGATACAAAGAGAGAGACAGAGAGAGACAAAGAGAGAGACAGAGAGAGAAAGAGAGAGAGAGACAGAGAGAGACAGGAAACAGACAAGGAGAGAAAGACAGAGAGAGATAGAAAGAGACAGAGAGAGAGATAGAGAGAGACAGAGAAAGACACAGAGAGGGACAGAGAAAGGAGAGAGACAGAGAGAGAGACATAGTGAGAGAGACTGAGAGAGACAGAGAGAGAGACAGATACAGATTGAGAGAGACTGAGAGAGACAGAGTGAGAGAGACAGAGAGGCAGAGACAAAGAGAGAGACAGAGAGAGACAAGGACAGAGTGAGAGAGACTGAGAGAGACTGAGAAAGACAGAGACAGAGTGAGAGAGACAGAGAGATACAGAGAGAGACAGAGTGAGACACAGAGATAGACAGAGAGAGACAGAGAGAGACAGAGATAGAGACAGAGAGAGACAGAGAAAGAGACAGAGAGAGACAGAGAAAGACAGAGTGATACAGAGAGAGAGACAGAAAGAGAGACAGAGAGAGACCGAAAACAGACAAAGGGAGAGAAACAGAGAGAGACAGAAAGAGACAGAGAGAGATATAGAGAGAGACAGAGAGAGACACAGAGAGAGACAGAGAGAGACAGAGGCAAAGAGAGAGACAGAGAGAGACAGAGACAGAGTGAGAGAGACTGAGAGACAGAGAGAGACAGAGACAAAGTGAGAGAGACTGAGATAGACAGAGATAGACAGAGAGAGACAGAGACAAAGATAGAGACAGAGAGACAGAGACAGAGTGAGATAGACTGAGAGAGACAGAGAGAGACACAGAGAGAGACAGAGGGAGACAGAGATAGGGACAGAGAGAGACAGAGAGAGACAGAGATAGAGACAGAGACAGAGAGAGACTGAGAGAGACAGAAAGAGAGACAGAGATAGAGACAGAGAGAGACAGAGAAAGAGACAGAGAGAGACAAAGTGAGAGACAGAGAGTGACAGTGATAAACAGAGAGAGACAAGGATAGAGACAGATAGAGACAGAGAGACAGAGAGAGAAAGATAAAGACAGAGAGAGACAGAGAGAGACAGAGAG
>NW_028227276.1:19146098-19151098 GCF_978045245.1 Mus caroli | reverse complement strand
AGAGAGACAGAGAGAGACAGAGAGAGACAGAGAGAGACAGGAGAGACAGAGATAGAGATAGAGAGAAAGACAGAGAGAGACAGATAGATACAGAGAGAGACAGAGAGAGACACAGAGAGAGACAGAGAGAGACAGAAAGAGACAGAGAGAGAGATAGAGAGAGACAGAGAGAGACACAGAGAGAGACAAAGAGATAGACAGAGACAAAGAGAGAGACAGAGAGAGAGACAAAGTGAGAGAGACAGAGAGAGACAGAGAGAGAGACAGAGAGAGACAGAGAGAGAGACAGAGAGAGACAGAGAAAGACAGAGTGATACATAGAGAGAGACAGAAAGAGAGACAGAGAGAGACAGAAAACAGACAAAGGGAGAGAAACAGAGAGAGACAGAAAGAGACAGAGAGAGATATAGAGAGAGACAGAGAGAGACACAGAGAGAGACAGAGAGAGACACAGAGAGAGACAGAGAGAGACAGAGACAGAGTGAGAGAGACTGAGAGACAGAGAGAGACAGAAACAAAGTGAGAGAGACTGAGATAGACAGAGATAGACAGAGAGAGACAGAGACAAAGAGAGAGACAGAGAGAGACAGAGACAGAGTGAGATAGACTGAGAGAGACAGAGAGAGACACAGAGAGAGACAGAGAGAGACAGATATAGGGACAGAGAGAGACAGAGAGAGACAGAGATAGAGACAGAGACAGAGAGAGACTGAGAGAGACTGAAAGAGAGACAGAGACAAAGAGAGAGACAGAGAGAGACAGACCAGAGTGAGAGAGACTGAGAGAGACAGAGAGCATGACAGAGAGAGACAGAGACAAAGTGAGAGAGACTGAGATAGACAGAGAGAGAGACAGAGAGAGACAGAGACAAAGAGAGAGACAGAGAGAGACAGAGACGGAGTGAGATAGACGGAGAGAGAAAGAGAGAGACACAGAGAGAGACAGAGATAGAGACAGAGAGAGACAGAGAGAGAGACAGAGAGAGACAGAGTGATACAGAGAGAGAGACAGAAAGAGAGACAGAGAGAGACAGAAAACAGACAAAGGGAGAGAAACAGAGAGAGAAAGAAAGAGACAGAGAGAGAGATAGAGAGAGACAGAGAGAGACACAGAGAGAGACAGAGAGAGAGACAGAGACAAAGAGAGAGACAGAGAGAGACAGAGACAGAGTGAGAGAGACTGAGAGACAGAGAGACAGTGACAAAGTGAGAGAGACTGAGATAGACAGAGAGAGAGACAGAGAAACCAGAGACAAAGAGAGAGACAGAGAGAGACAGAGACAGAGTGAGATAGACAGAGAGAGACAGATAGATACAGAGAGAGACAGAGAGAGACACAGAGAGAGACAGAGAGAGACAGAGAGAGACAGAGAGACAGAGAGAGACAGAGAGAGAGACAGAGAGAGAGACAGAGAGAGACAGAAAACAGACAAAGGGAGAGAGACAGAGAGAGTCAAAAAGAGACAGTTAGAGAGATAGAGAGAGACAGAGAGAGACACAGAGAGAGACAGAGAGAGACAGAGGCAAAGAGAGAGACAGAGAGATACAGAGACAGAGTGAGAGAGACTGAGAGACAGAGAGACAGAGAGAGACAGAGACAAAGTGATAGAGACTGAGATAGACAGAGATAGACAGAGAGAGACAGAGACAAAGAGAGAGACAGAGAGAGACAGAGACAGAGTGAGATAGACTGAGAGAGACAGAGAGAGACACAGAGAGAGACAGAGAGAGACAGAGATAGGGACAGAGAGAGACAGAGAGAGACAGAGATAGAGACAGAGACAGAGAGAGACTGAGAGAGACAGAAAGAGAGACAGAGACAAAGAGAGAGACAGACCAGATTGAGAGAGACTGAGAGAGACAGAGAGCATGACAGAGAGAGACAGAGACAAAGTGAGAGAGACTGAGATAGACAGAGAGAGAGACAGAGAGAGACAGAGACAAAGAGAGAGGCAGAGAGAGACAGAGACGTAGTGAGATAGACGGAGAGAGAAAGAGAGAGACACAGAGAGAGACAGAGATAGAGACAGAGAGAGACAGAGAGAGAGACAGTGAGAGACAGAGTGATACAGAGAGAGAGACAGAAAGAGAGACAGAGAGAGACAGAAAACAGACAAAGGGAGAGAAAAAGAGAGAGAAAGAAAGAGACAGAGAGAGAGATAGAGAGAGACAGAGAGAGACACAGAGAGAGACAGAGAGAGAGACAGAGACAAAGAGAGAGACAGAGAGAGACAGAGACAGAGTGAGAGAGACTGAGAGACAGAGAGACAGAGACAAAGTGAGAGACTGAGATAGACAGAGAGAGAGACAGAGAAATCAGAGACAAAGAGAGAGACAGAGAGAGACAGAGACAGAGTGAGATAGACAGAGAGAGACAGATAGATACAGAGAGAGACAGAGAGAGACACAGAGAGAGACAGAGAGAGACACAGAGAGACAGAGAGACAGAGAGAGACAGAGAGAGAGACAGAGAGAGAGACAGAGAGAGACAGAAAACAGACAAAGGGAGAGAGACAGAGAGAGTCAAAAAGAGACAGTTAGAGAGATAGAGAGAGACAGAGAGAGACACAGAGAGAGACAGAGAGAGACAGAGACAAAGATAGAGACAGAGAGAGACAGAGACAGAGACAGAGTGAGCGAGACTGAGAGAGACAGAGAGAGAGACAGAGAGAGACAGAGACAGAGTGATAGAGACTGAGAGAGACAGAAAGACATAGACAAAGAAAGATACAGACAGAGACAGAGAGAGAGACTGAGAGAGACAGAGAGATACAGAGAGAGACAGAGAGAGACACAGAGAGAGACAGAGAGAGACAGAGAGAGACAGAGAGAGACAGAGAGAGACAGAGATAGAGACAGAGAGAAAGACAGAGAGAGACAGATAGATACAGAGAGAGACAGAGAGAGACACAGAGAGAGACAGAGAGAGACAGAAAGAGACAGAGAGAGGGATAGAGAGAGACAGAGAGAGACACAGGGAGAGACAAAGAGATAGACAGAGACAAAGAGAGAGACAGAGAGAGAGAGACAAAGTGAGAGAGACAGAGAGAGACAGAGAGAGAGACAGAGAGAGACAGAGAGAGACAGAGAGAGACAGAGTGATACAGAGAGAGAGACAGAAAGAGAGACAGAGAGAGACAGAAAACAGACAAAGGGAGAGAAACAGAGAGAGACAGAAAGAGACAGAGAGAGAGATAGAGAGAGACAGAGAGAGACACAGAGAGAGACAGAGAGAGACAGAGGCAAAGAGAGAGACATAGAGAGACAGAGACAGAGTGAGAGAGACTGAGAGACAGAGAGACAGAGAGAGACAGAGACAAAGTGAGAGAGACTGAGATAGACAGAGATAGACAGAGAGAGACAGAGACAAAGAGAGAGACAGAGAGAGACAGAGACAGAGTGAGATAGACTGAGAGAGACAGAGAGAGACACAGAGAGAGACAGAGAGACACAGAGATAGGGACAGAGAGAGACAGAGAGAGACAGAGATAGAGACAGAGACAGAGAGAGACTGAGAGAGACAGAAAGAGAGACAGAGACAAAGAAAGAGACAGAGAGAGACAGACCAGAGTGAGAGAGACTGAGAGAGACAGAGAGCATGACAGAGAGAGACAGAGACAAAGTGAGAGAGACTGAGATAGACAGAGAGAGACACAGAGAGAGACAGAGACAAAGAGAGAGACAGAGAGAGACAGAGACAGAGTGAGATAGACGGAGAGAGAAAGAGAGAGACACAGAGAGAGACAGAGAGAGACAGAGAGAGACAGAGATAGAGACAGAGAGAGACAGAGAGAGACAGAGAGAGACAGAGAGAAACACATAGAGAGACAGAGAGAGACAGAGAGAGACAGAGAGTTACAGAGAGAGACAGTGAGAGACACAGAGAGAGACAGAGAGAGACAGAGAGAGACAGAGAGAGAAGGATTTAGAAACAGAGAAAGACTTTGATAGAGACAGAGTGAGAGACAGAGAGAGAGAGAGAGATAAGGAGTGAAACAGAGAGAGAGACAGAGAGAGACAGAAAAGAGACAAAGAGAGAGACAGAGAGAGACAGAAAGAGACAGAGAGTGTGATAGAGAGACAGAGAAAGACACAGAGAGAGACAGAGAGAGATAGAGACACAGAGAGAGACAGAGAGAGAGACAGAGACAAAGAGAGAGACAGAGAGATACAGACATAGTGAGAGAGACTGATAGAGATAGAGACAGAGGCAGAGAGAGACAGAGATAGAGACAGAGAGAGACAGAGAGAGACAGAGACAAAGAGCGAGACAGAGAGAGACAGAGACAGACTGAGATAGACTTAGAGAGACAGAGAGAGTCACAGAGAGAGACAGAGAGAGACAGAGATAGAGACAGAGAGAGACACAGAGAGACAGAGAGATACAGAGAGTACAGAGAGAGAGACAGAGAGAGAGACAGAGAGAGACAGAGAGAGAGACAGAGAGAGAGACAGAGAGAGAGACAGAAAGAAACAGTAAAATAGACAAAGAGAGAGAGACAGAGAGTGACAGAAAGAGACAGAGAGAGAGATAGAGAGAGACAGCTAGAGACACAGAGAGAGACAGAGAGAAAGAGAGAGAGAGACAGAGAGAGACAGAGAGATACAGATAGAGACAGAGAGAGACACAGATAGAAACAGAGAGAGACAGAGACAGACAGAGATAGAGACAGAGAGAATCAGAGAGAGAGACAGAGAGAGACAGAGAGAGACAGAGAGAAACAGAGAGAGACAGAGAGAGACAGAGAGAGACAGAGAGAGACAGAGAGAGACACAGAGAGACACAGAGAGAGACAGAGAGAGACAGAGAGAGATGGATTTAGAAACAGAAAAAGACAGAGAAAGAGACAGAGTGAGAGACAGAGAGAGACAGAAAGAGACAGAGTGAGAGATAGAGAGACAGAGAAAGACACAGAGAGAGACAGAGACAGAGACACAGAGAGAGACAGAGAGAGACAGAGAGAGTGAGTGAGACAGAGAGAGACAGAGACAGAGTGAGAG
>NW_028227276.1:19128598-19143598 GCF_978045245.1 Mus caroli | reverse complement strand
AGAGAGATACAGAGAGAGACTGATAGAGACAGAGAGAGATACAGAGAGAGACAGAGATAGAGACAGAGAGAGACAGAGAGAGATAGAGAGAGACACAGAGAGAGATAGCGTGAGACACAGAGAGATACAAAGAGAGAGACAGAGAGAGACAAAGAGAGAGACAGAGAGAGAAAGAGAGAGAGAGAGACAGGAAAAAGACAAGGAGAGAAAGACAGAGAGAGACAGAAAGAGACAGAGAGAGAGATAGAGAGAGACAGAGAAAGACACAGAGAGGGACAGAGAAAAGAGAGAGACAGAGAGAGAGAGAGACATAGTGAGAGAGACTGAGAGAGACAGAGTGAGAGAGACAGAGAGGCAGAAACAAAGAGAGAGACAGAGAGAGACAAGGACAGAGTGAGAGAGACTGAGAGAGACAGAGAGAGACAGAGACAGAGTGAGAGAGACAGAGAGATACAGAGAGAGACAGAGTGAGACACAGAGATAGACAGAGAGAGACAGAGAGAGACAGAGATAGAGACAGGGAGAGACAGAGAAAGAAACAGAGAGAGACAAAGTGAGAGACAGAGAGTGACAGTGATAAACAGAGAGAGACAAGGATAGAGACAGATAGAGACAGAGAGACAGAGAGAGAAAGATAAAGACAGAGAGAGACAGAGAGAGACAGAGAGATACAGAGAGAGACAGTGAGAGACATAGAGAGAGACAGAGAGAGAGACAGAGAGAGAGACAGAGAGAGTCAGAAAGAGACAGAGATAGAGAGACATAGACACAGAGAGACACAGAGAGACACAGAGAGAGACAGAGAGAGAGAAAGAGAGAGACAGAGATAGAGACAGAGAGAGATAGAGAGAGACAGAGAGAGACAAAGTGAGAGACAGAGAGAGACAGAGATAGGGACAGAGAGAGACAGAGAGAGACAGAGATAGAGACAGAGACAGAGAGAGACTGAGAGAGACAGAAAGAGAGACAGAGACAAAGAGAGAGACAGAGAGAGACAGACCAGAGTGAGAGAGACTGAGAGAGACAGAGAGAGACACAGAGAGAGACAGAGAGAGACAGAGATAGGGACAGAGAGAGACAGAGAGAGACAGAGATAGAGACAGAGACAGAGAGAGACTGAGAGAGACAGAAAGAGAGACAGAGACAAAGAGAGAGACGGAGAGAGACAGACCAGAGTGAGAGAGACTGAGAGAGACAGAGAGCATGACAGAGAGAGACAGAGACAAAGTGAGAGAGACTGAGATAGACAGAGAGAGAGACAGAGAGAGACAGAGACAAAGAGAGAGACAGAGAGAGACAGAGACGGAGTGAGATAGACGGAGAGAGAAAGAGAGAGACACAGAGAGAGACAGAGAGAGACAGAGAGAGACAGAGATAGAGACAGAGAGAGACAGAGAGAGACAGAGAGAGACAGAGAGAAACACATAGAGAGACAGAGAGAGACAGAGAGAGACAGAGAGTTACAGAGAGAGACAGTGAGAGACACAGAGAGAGACAGAGAGAGACAGAGAGAGACAGAGAGAGAAGGATTTAGAAACAGAGAAAGACTGTGATAGAGACAGAGTGAGAGACAGAGAGAGAGAGAGATGAGGAGTGAAACAGAGAGAGAGACAGAGAGAGACAGAAAAGAGACAAAGAGAGAGACAGAGAGAGACAGAAAGAGACAGAGAGTGTGATAGAGAGACAGAGAAAGACACAGAGAGAGACAGAGAGAGATAGAGACACAAAGAGAGACAGAGAGAGAGACAGAGACAAAGAGAGAGACAGAGAGATACAGACATAGTGAGAGAGACTGATAGAGACAGAGACAGAGACAGAGAGAGACAGAGATAGAGACAGAGAGACAGAGAGAGACAGAGACAAAGAGCGAGACAGAGAGAGACAGAGACAGACTGAGATAGACTTAGAGAGACAGAGAGAGTCACAGAGAGAGACAGAGAGAGACAGAGATAGAGACAGAGACAGAGAGAGACACAGAGAGACAGAGAGATACAGAGAGAGACAGAGAGAGACACAGAGAGAGACAGAGAGAGAAAGAGAGAGACAGAGATAGACAAAGATATAGACAGAGAGAGAGAGAGAGACAGAGAGAGAGACAGAGAGAGACAAGGAGGGAGACAGATAGAGACAGAGAGAGACACAGATAGAAACAGAGAGAGACAGAGACAGACAGAGATAGAGACAGAGAGAATCAGAGAGAGAGAGACAGAGAGAGACAGAGAGAGACAGAGAGAAACAGAGAGAGACAGAGAGAGACAGAGAGAGACAGAGAGAGACACAGAGAGACACAGAGAGAGACAGAGAGAGACAGAGAGAGATGGATTTAGAAACAGAGAAAGACAGAGAAAGAGACAGAGTGAGAGACAGAGAGAGACAGAAAGAGACAGAGTGAGAGATAGAGAGACAGAGAAAGACACAGAGAGAGACAGAGACAGAGACACAGAGAGAGACAGAGAGAGACAGAGAGAGACAGAGTGAGTGAGAGAGACAGAGAGAGACAGAGACAGAGTGAGAGAGACAGAGACAGACAGAGAGAAAGAGAGAGACACAGAGAGAGACAGAGATTTACAGAGAGAGACAGAGTGAGACACCGAGATAGAAAGAGATAGAGAGAGAGAGACAGAGATAGAGACAGAGAGAAACAGAGAAAGAGACAGAGAATGACAAAGTGAGAGACAGAGAGAGACAGAGAAAGACAAAGAGAGAGACAGAGAGTGACAGTGATAAACAGAGAGAGACAAGGATAGAGACAGATAGAGACAGAGAGACAGAGAGAGAAAGATCAAGAGAGAGAGAGACAGAGAGAGACAGAGAGATACAGAGAGAGACTGATAGAGACAGAGAGAGAGACAGAGAGAGACAGAGATAGAGACAGAGAGAGACAGAGAGAGATAGAGAGAGACACAGAGAGAGATAGCGTGAGACACAGAGAGATACAAAGAGAGAGACAGAGAGAGACAAAGAGAGAGACAGAGAGAGAAAGAGAGAGAGAGACAGAGAGAGACAGGAAACAGACAAGGAGAGAAAGACAGAGAGAGACAGAAAGAGACAGAGAGAGAGATAGAGAGAGACAGAGAAAGACACAGAGAGGGACAGAGAAAAGAGAGAGACAGAGAGAGAGAGACATAGTGAGAGAGACTGAGAGAGACAGAGAGAGACAGAGACAGATTGAGAGAGACTGAGAGAGACAGAGTGAGAGAGACAGAGAGGCAGAGACAAAGAGAGAGACAGAGAGAGACAAGGACAGAGTGAGAGAGACTGAGAGAGACAGAGAGAGACAGAGACAGAGTGAGAGAGACAGAGAGATACAGAGAGAGACAGAGTGAGACACAGAGATAGACAGAGAGAGACAGAGAGAGACAGAGATAGAGACAGAGAGAGACAGAGAAAGAGACAGAGAGAGACAAAGTGAGAGACAGAGAGTGACAGTGATAAACAGAGAGACAAGGGAAGAGACAGATAGAGACAGAGAGACAGAAAGAGAAAGATAAAGACAGAGAGAGACAGAGAGATACAGAGAGAGACAGTGAGAGACATAGAGAGAGACAGAGAGAGAGACAGAGAGAGAGACAGAGAGAGTCAGAAAGAGACAGAGATAGAGAGACATAGACACAGAGAGACACAGAGAGACAGAGAGAGACAGAGAGAGAGAAAGAGAGAGACAGAGATAGAGACAGAGAGAGATAGAGAGAGACAGAGAGAGACAAAGTGAGACAAAGAAAGATAGAGAGAGAGACAGAGAGACAGACAGAGACAGTGAGAGACAGAGAGAGAGACAGAGAGAGACACAGAGAGACAGAGAGAGAGAGAGATTGAGAGAGAGACAGAGAGAGACAAAAAGAGAGACAGAGAAAGACAGAAAGAGAGACAAAGAGAGAAAGACAGAGAGAGACAGAGAGAGACAGAGAGAGACAGAAAGAGACAGAGAGAGAGACAGAAGGAGACAGAGACAAAGAGAGAGAGAGAGACAGTGACAGAGTGAAAGAGACTGAGAGAGACAAAGAGAAAGACAGAGAGACAGAGACATACAGAGAGAGAGAGACATAGAGAGACAGAGAGATCCACAGAGAGAGACAGAGAGAGACAGAGGGTGACAGAGAGAGACAGAGATAGAGAGAGAGAGACAGAGAGAGACAAATAAAGAGACAAAGAGCGACAGAGAGAGAGACAGAGAGAGACAGAGAGAGCCAGAGAGAGACAGAGCGAGAGATAGAGAGAGACAGAGAGAAACACAGAGAGAGACAGAGACAAAGAGAGAGACAGAGAGAGACAGAGACAGAGTGAGAGAGACTGAGAGGCAGAGAGACAGAGACAAAGTGAGAGAGACTGAGATAGACAGAGAGAGAGACGGAGAAAACAGAGACAAAGAGAGAGACAGAGAGAGACAGAGACAGAGTGAGATAGACAGAGAGAGACAGAGAGATTCAGAGAGAGACAGAGAGAGACACAGAGAGAGACACAGAGAGAGACAGAGAGAGACAGAGGGAGACAGAGAGATACAGAGAGAGAGACAGAGAGAGAGACAGAGAGAGACAGAAAACAGACAAAGGGAGAGAGACAGAGAGAGTCAAAAAGAGACAGAGAGATAGAGAGAGACAGAGAGAGACACAGAGAGAGACAGAGAGAGACAGAGACATAGAGAGAGACAGAGAGAGACAGAGAAAGAGTGAGCGAGACTGAGAGAGACAGAGAGAGAGACAGAGAGAGACAGAGACAGAGTGATAGAGACTGAGAGAGACAGAGAGACATAGACAAACAAAGATACAGAGAGAGACAGAGACACAGAGAGAGACTGAGAGAGACAGAGAGATACAGAGAGAGACAGAGAGAGACACACAGAGAGACAGAGAGAGACAGAGAGAGACAGAGAGAGACAGAGAGAAACAGAGAGGGACAGAGAGAGAGACAGAGAGAAAGACAGAGAGAGACAGATAGGTACAGAGAGAGACAAAGAGAGACACAGAGAGAGACAGAGAGAGACAGAAAGAGACAGTGAGAGAGATAGAGAGAGACAGAGAGAGACACAGAGAGAGACAAAGAGATATACAGAGACAAAGAGAGAGACAGAGAGAGACAAAGTGAGAGAGACAGAGAGAGACAGAGAGAGAGACAGAGAGAGATAGAGACAAAGTGAGAGAGACTGAGATAGACAGAGAGAGAGACAGAGAGAGACAGAGACAAAGAGAGAGACAGAGAGAGACAGAGACGGAGTGAGATAGACGGAGAGAGAAAGAGAGAGACACAGAGAGAGACAGAGAGAGACAGAGAGAGACAGAGATAGAGACAGAGAGAGACAGAGAGAGACAGAGAGAGACAGAGAGAAACACATAGAGAGACAGAGAGAGACAGAGAGAGACAGAGAGTTACAGAGAGAGACAGTGAGAGACACAGAGAGAGACAGAGAGAGACAGAGAGAGACAGAGAGAGAAGGATTTAGAAACAGAGAAAGACTGTGATAGAGACAGAGTGAGAGACAGAGAGAGAGAGAGAGATAAGGAGTGAAACAGAGAGAGAGACAGAGAGAGACAGAAAAGAGACAAAGAGAGAGACAGAGAGAGACAGAAAGAGACAGAGAGTGTGATAGAGAGACAGAGAGACACAGAGAGAGACAGAGAGAGATAGAGACACAGAGAGAGACAGAGAGAGAGACAGAGACAAAGAGAGAGACAGAGAGATACAGACATAGTGAGAGAGACTGATAAAGACAGAGACAGAGACAGAGAGAGACAGAGATAGAGACAGAGAGAGACAGAGAGAGACAGAGACAAAGAGCGAGACAGAGAGAGACAGAGACAGACTGAGATAGACTTAGAGAGACAGAGAGAGTCACAGAGAGAGACAGAGAGAGACAGAGATAGAGACAGAGAGAGACAGAGAGAGACACAGAGAGACAGAGAGATACAGAGAGAGACAGAGAGAGACACAGAGAGAGACAGAGAGAGAAAGAGAGGGACAGAGATAGACAAAGATATAGACAGAGAAAGAGAGAGACAGAGAGAGAGAGACAGAGAGAGACAAGGAGGGAGACATATAGAGACAGAGAGAGACACAGACAGAAACAGAGAGAGACAGAGACAGACAGAGATAGAGACAGAGAGAATCAGAGAGAGAGACAGAGAGAGACAGAGAGAGACAGAGAGAAACAGAGAGAGACAGAGAGAGACAGAGAGAGACAGAGAGAGAAAGAGAGAGACAGAGATAGACAAAGATATAGACAGAGAGAGAGAGAGAGACAGAGAGAGAGACAGAGAGAGACAAGGAGGGAGACAGATAGAGACAGAGAGAGACACAGATAGAAACAGAGAGAGACAGAGACAGACAGAGATAGAGACAGAGAGAATCAGAGAGAGAGACAGAGAGAGACAGAGAGAGACAGAGAGAAACAGAGAGAGACAGAGAGAGACAGAGAGAGACAGAGAGAGACAAAGAGAGACACAGAGAGACACAGAGAGAGACAGAGAGAGACAGAGAGAGATGGATTTAGAAACAGAGAAAGACAGAGAAAGAGACAGAGTGAGAGACAGAGAGAGACAGAAAGAGACAGAGTGAGAGATAGAGAGACAGAGAAAGACACAGAGAGAGACAGAGACAGAGACACAGAGAGAGACAGTGAGAGACAGAGAGAGACAGAGAGAGTGAGAGAGACAGAGAGAGACAGAGACAGAGTGAGAGAGACAGATAGAGACAGACAGAGAGAAAGAGAGAGACACAGAGAGAGACAGAGAGAGACAGAGATTTACAGAGAGAGACAGAGTGAGACACCGAGATAGAAAGAGATAAACAGAGAGAGAGAGATAGAGACAGAGAGAGACAGAGAAAGAGACAGAGAATGACAAAGTGAGAGACAGAGAGAGACAGAGAAAGACAAAGAGAGAGACAGAGAGTGACAGTGATAAACAGAGAGAGACAAGGATAGAGACAGATAGAGACAGAGAAACAGAGAGAGAAAGATCAAGACAGAGAGAGACAGAGAGAGACAGAGAGATACAGAGAGAGACTGATAGAGACAGAGAGAGAGACAGAGAGAGACAGAGATAGAGACAGAGAGAGACAGAGAGAGATAGAGAGAGACACAGAGAGAGATAGCGTGAGACACAGAGAGATACAAAGAGAGAGACAGAGAGAGACAAAGAGAGAGACAGAGAGAGAAAGAGAGAGAGAGACAGAGAGAGACAGGAAACAGACAAGGAGAGAAAGACAGAGAGAGACAGAAAGAGACAGAGAGAGAGATAGAGAGAGACAGAGAAAGACACAGAGAGGGACAGAGAAAAGAGAGAGACAGAGAGAGAGAGAGACATAGTGAGAGAGACTGAGAGAGACAGAGAGAGACTGAGACAGATTGAGAGAGACTGAGAGAGACAGAGTGAGAGAGACAGAGAGGCAGAGACAAAGAGAGAGACAGAGAGAGACAAGGACAGAGTGAGAGAGACTGAGAGAGACAGAGAGAGACAGAGACAGAGTGAGAGAGACAGAGAGATACAGAGAGAGACAGAGTGAGACACAGAGATAGACAGAGAGAGACAGAGAGAGACAGAGATAGAGACAGAGAGAGACAGAGAAAGAGACAGAGAGAGACAAAGTGAGAGACAGAGAGTGACAGTGATAAACAGAGAGAGACAAGGAAAGAGACAGATAGAGACAGAGAGACAGAAAGAGAAAGGTAAAGACAGAGAGAGACAGAGAGAGACAGAGAGATACAGAGAGAGACAGTGAGAGACACAGAGAGAGACAGAGAGAGAGACAGAGAGAGAGACAGAGAGAGAGACAGAGAGAGTCAGAAAGAGACAGAGATAGAGAGACATAGACACAGAGAGACAGAGAGAGACAGAGAGAGAGAAAGAGAGAGACAGAGATAGAGACAGAGAGAGATAGAGAGAGACAGAGAGAGACAAAGTGAGACAAAGAAAGATAGAGAGAGAGACAGAGAGAGAGACAGAGAGAGACACAGAGAGACAGAGAGAGAGAGATTGAGAGAGAGACAGAGAGAGACAAAAAGAGAGACAGAGAAAGACAGAAAGAGAGACAAAGAGAGAAAGACAGAGAGAGACAGAGAGAGACAGAGAGAGACAGAAAGAGACAGAGAGAGAGACAGAAGGAGACAGAGACAAAGAGAGAGAGAGAGACAGTGACAGAGTGAAAGAGACTGAGAGAGAAAAAGAGAAAGACAGAGAGACAGAGACATACAGAGAGAGAGAGACATAGAGAGACAGAGAGATCCACAGAGAGAGACAGAGAGAGACAGAGGGTGACAGAGAGAGACAGAGATAGAGAGAGAGAGACAGAGAGAGACAAATAAAGAGACAAAGAGTGACAGAGAGAGAGACAGAGAGAGACAGAGAGAGCCAGAGAGAGACAGAGCGAGAGATAGAGAGAGACAGAGAGAAACACAGAGAGAGACAGAGACAAAGAGAGAGACAGAGAGAGACAGAGACAGAGTGAGAGAGACTGAGAGGCAGAGAGACAGAGACAAAGTGAGAGAGACTGAGATAGACAGAGAGAGAGACAGAGAAAACAGAGACAAAGAGAGAGACAGAGAGAGACAGAGACAGAGTGAGATAGACAGAGAGAGACAGAGAGATTCAGAGAGAGACAGAGAGAGACACAGAGAGAGACAGAGAGAGACAGAGGGAGACAGAGAGATACAGAGAGAGAGACAGAGAGAGAGACAGAGAGAGACAGAAAACAGACAAAGGGAGAGAGACAGAGAGAGTCAAAAAGAGACAGAGAGATAGAGAGAGACAGAGAGAGACACAGAGAGAGACAGAGAGAGACAGAGACATAGAGAGAGACAGAGAAAGAGTGAGCGAGACTGAGAGAGACAGAGAGAGAGACAGAGAGAGACAGAGACAGAGTGATAGAGACTGAGAGAGACAGAGAGACATAGACAAACAAAGATACAGAGAGAGACAGAGACAGAGAGAGAGACTGAGAGAGACAGAGAGATACAGAGAGAGACACACAGAGAGAGAGAGAGAGACAGAGAGAGACAGAGAGAGACAGAGAGAGATAGAGAGAAACAGAGAGGGACAGAGATAGAGACAGAGAGAAAGACAGAGAGAGACAGATAGTTATAGAGAGAGACAAAGAGAGACACAGAGAGTGACAGAGAGAGACAGAAAGAGACAGTGAGAGAGATAGAGAGAGACAGAGAGAGACACACAGAGAGACAAAGAGATATACAGAGACAAAGAGAGACAGAGAGAGAGAGACAAAGTGAGAGAGACAGAGAGAGACAGAGAGATAGACAGAGAGACAGAGACAAAGAGAGAGACAGACAGAGACAGAGACAGAGTGAGATAGACTGAGAGAGAGAGAGAGAGACACAGAGAGAGACTGAGAGAGACAGAGAGAGACAGAGATAGAGACAGAGAGAGACAGAGAGAGAGACAGAGAGAGACAGAGCGATACAGAGAGAGACAGAAAGAGAGACAGAGAGAGACAGAAAACAGACAAAGGGAGAGAAACAGAGAGAGAAAGAAAGAGACAGAGAGAGATAGAGAGAGACAGAGAGAGACACAGAGAGAGACAGAGAGAGAGACAGAGACAAAGAGAGAGACAGAGAGAGACAGAGAAAGAGTGAGAGAGACTGAGAGACAGAGAGACAGAGACAAAGCGAGAGAGACTGAGATAGACAGAGAGAGAGACAGAGAAAACAGAGACAAAGAGAGAGACAGAGAGAGACAGAGACAGAGTGAGATAGACAGAGAGAGACAGAGAGATACAGAGAGAGACAGAGAGAGACACAGAGAGAGACAGAGAGAGACAGAGAGAGACAGAGAGAGACACAGAGAGAGACAGAGAGAGACAGAGAGAGACAGAGAGAGACAGAGAGAGACAGAAAACAGACAAAGGGAGAGAGACAGAGAGAGTCAAAAAGAGACAGAGAGATAGAGAGAGACAGAGAGAGACACAGAGAGAGACAGAGAGAGACATAGACAAAGAGAGAGACAGAGAGAGACAGAGACAGAGTGAGCGAGACTGAGAGTTACAGAGAGAGAGACAGAGAGAGACAGAGACAGAGTGATAGAGACTGAGAGAGACAGAGAGACATCGACAAAGAAAGATACAGACAGAGACAGAGAGAGAGAGACTAAGAGAGACAGAGAGATACAGAGAGAGACAGAGAGAGTCACAGAGAGAGACAGAGAGAGACAGAGAGAGACAGAGAGAGACATAGAGAGACAGAGAGAGACAGAGATAGAGACAGAGAGAAAGACAGAGAGAGACAGATAGATACAGAGAGAGACAGAGAGAGACACAGAGAGAGACAAAGAGATAGACAGAGACAAAGAGAGAGACACAGAGAGAGAGACAAAGTGAGAGAGACAGAGAGAGACAGAGAGAGAGACAGAGAGAGATAGAGACAAAGTGAGAGAGACTGAGATAGACAGAGAGAGAGACAGAGAGAGACATAGACAAAGAGAGAGACAGACAGAGACAGAGACAGAGTAAGATAGACAGAGAGACAGAGAGAGACACAGAGAGAGACCGAGAGAAACAGAGACAGAGATAGAGACAGAGAGAGACAGAGAGATACAGAGAGACAGAAATAGAGACAGAGAGAGAGACAAAGAGAGAGACAGAGATCAACAGAGAGAGAGACACAGAGAGAGACAGATAGAGACAAAAAGAGACAGAGAGAGACAGAGATAGAGACAGAGAGAGCGACAGAGAGAGACAGAGAGATACAGAGAGAGACAGAGAGAGACACACAGAGAGACAGAGAAAGACAGAGAGAGACAGAGAGAGACAGAGAGAGACAGAGAGAAACAGAGAGGGACAGAGATAGAGACAGAGAGAAAGACAGAGAGAGACAGATAGGTACAGAGAGAGACAAAGAGAGACACAGAGAGAGATAAAGAGAGACAGAAAGAGACAGTGAGAGAGATAGAGAGAGACAGAGAGAGACACAGAGAGAGACAAAGAGATATACAGAGACAAAGAGAGAGACAGAGAGAGAGAGACAAAGTGAGAGAGAAAGAGAGAGACAGAGAGAGAGAGACAGAGAGAGATAGAGAAAAAGTGAGAGAGACTGAGATAGACAGAGAGAGAGACAGAGAGAGACAGAGACAAAGAGAGAGACAGACAGAGACAGAGAAAGAGTGAGATAGACTGAGAGAGAGAGAGAGACACAGAGAGAGACTGAGAGAGACAGAGAGAGACAGAGATAGAGACAGAGAGAGACAGAGAGAGAGACAGAGAGAGACAGAGTGATACAGAGAGAGACAGAAAGAGAGACAGAGAGAGACAGAAAACAGACAAAGGGAGAGAAATAGAGAGAGAAAGAAAGATACAGAGAGAGATAGAGAGAGACAGAGAGAGACACAGAGAGAGACAGAGAGAGAGACAGAGACAAAGAGAGAGACAGAGAGAGACAGAGAAAGAGTGAGAGAGACTGAGAGACAGAGAGACAGAGACAAATTGAGAGAGACTGAGATAGACAGAGAGAGAGACAGAGAAAACAGAGACAAAGAGAGAGACAGAGAGAGACAGAGACAGAGTGAGATAGACAGAGAGAGACAGAGAGATACAGAGAGAGACAGAGAGAGACACAGAGAGACAGAGAGAGACAGAGAGAGACAGAGAGAGACAGAGAGAGAGACAGAGAGAGAGACAGAGAGAGACAGAAAACAGACAAAGGGAGAGAGACAGAGAGAGTCAAAAAGAGACAGTTAGAGAGATAGAGAGAGACAGAGAGAGACAGAGAGAGACAGAGAGAGACAGAGAGAAACAGAGAGAGACAGAGAGAGAGACAGAGAGAGAGACAGAGAGAGACAGAAAACAGACAAAGGGAGAGAGACAGAGAGAGTCAAAAAGAGACAGTTAGAAAGATAGAGAGAGACAGAGAGAGACACAGAGAGAGACAGAGAGAGACAGAGACAAAGAGAGAGACAGAGAGAGACAGAGACAGAGTGAGCGAGACTGAGAGTTACAGAGAGAGAGACAGAGAGAGACAGAGACAGAGTTATAGAGACTGAGAGAGACAGAGAGACATAGACAAAGAAAGATACAGACAGAGACAGAGAGAGAGAGACTAAGAGAGACAGAGAGATACAGAGAGAGACAGAGAGAGTCACAGAGAGAGACAGAGAGAGACAGAGAGAGACAGAGAGAGACAGAGAGAGACAGAGAGAGACAGAGATAGAGACAGAGAGAAAGACAGAGAGAGACAGATAGATACAGAGAGAGACAGAGAGAGACACAGAGAGAGACAGAGAGAGACAGAAAGAGACAGAGAGAGATAGAGAGAGACAGAGAGAGACACAGAGAGAGACAAAGAGATAGACAGAGACAAAGAGAGAGACAGAGAGAGAGACAAAGTGAGAGAGACAGAGAGAGACAGAGAGAGACAGAGAGAGACAGAGAGAGAGACAGAGAGAGACAGAGAGAGACAGAGTGATACAGAGAGAGAGACAGAAAGAGAGACAGAGAGAGACAGAAAACAGACAAAGGGAGAGAAACAGAGAGAGATAGAAAGAGACAGAGAGAGAGATAGAGAGAGACAGAGAGAGACACAGAGAGAGACAGAGAGAGACAGAGGCAAAGAGAGAGACAGAGAGCGACAGAGACAGAGTGAGAGAGACTGAGAGACAGAGAGACAGAGAGAGACAGAGACAAAGTGAGAGAGACTGAGATAGACAGAGATAGACAGAGAGAGACAGAGACAAAGAGAGAGACAGAGAGAGACAGAGAGAGACAGAGACAGAGTGAGATAGACAGAGAGAGACACAGAGAGAGACAGAGAGAGACAGAGATAGGGACAGAGAGAGACAGAGAGAGACAGAGATAGAGACAGAGACAGAGAGAGACTGAGAGAGACAGAAAGAGAGACAGAGACAAAGAGAGAGACAGAGAGAGACAGACCAGAGTGAGAGAGACTGAGAGAGACAGAGAGCATGATAGAGAGAGACAGAGACAAAGTGAGAGAGACTGAGATAGACAGAGAGTGAGACAGAGAGAGACAGAGACAAAGAGAGAGACAGAGAGAGACAGAGACGGAGTGAGATAGACGGAGAGAGAGAGAGACACACAGAGAGAGACAGAGAGAGACAGAGAGAGACAGAGATAGAGACAGAGAGAGACAGAGAGAGACAGAGAGAAACACAAAGAGAGACAGAGAGAGAGAGAGACAGAGATAGAGACAGAGAGAGACAGAGAGAGACAGAAAGAGAGACAGAGAGAAACAGAAAACAGACAAAGGGAGAGAAACAGAAAGAGACAGAAAGAGACAGAGAGAGAGATAGAGAGAGACACAGAGAGAGACAGAGAGAGAGACAGAGACAAAGAGAGAGACAGAGAGAGACAGAGACAGAGTGAGAGAGACTGAGAGACAGAGAGACAGAGACAAAGTGAGAGAGACTGAGATAGACAGAGAGAGAGACAGAGAAAATAGAGACAAAGAGAGAGACAGAGAGAGACAGAGACAGAGTGAGATAGACAGAGAGAGACAGAGAGACACAGAGAGAGACAGAGAGAGAGACAGAGACAAAGAGAGAGACAGAGAGAGACAGAGACAGAGTGAGAGAGACTGAGAGACAGAGAGACAGAGACAAAGTGAGAGAGACTGAGATAGACAGAGAGAGAGACAGAGAAAATAGAGACAAAGAGAGAGACAGAGAGAGACAGAGACAGAGTGAGATAGACAGAGAGAGACAGAGAGATACAGAGAGAGACAGAGAGAGACACAGAGAGAGACAGAGAGAGAGAGACAGAGAGAGACAGAGAGAGACAGAGAGAGACAGAGAGAGAGAGAGACAGAGAGAGAGACAGAGAGAGACAGAAAACAGACAAAGGGAGAGAGACAGAGAGAGTCAAAAAGAGACAGTTAGAGAGATAGAGAGAGACAGAGAGAGACACAGAGAGAGATAGAGAGAGACAGAGACAAAGAGAGAGACAGAGAGAGACAGAGACAGAGTGAGCGAGACTGATAGAGACAGAGAGAGAGACAGAGAGAGACAGAGACAGAGTGATAGAGACTGAGAGAGACAGAGAGACATAGACAAAGAAAGATACAGACAGAGACAGAGAGAGAGACTGAGAGAGACAGAGAGATACAGAGAGAGACAGAGAGAGACACAGAGAGAGAGACAGAGACAGACAGAGAGAGACAGAGATAGAGAGAGAGAGAAAGACAGGGAGAGACAGATAGATACAGAGAGAGACAGAGAGAGACACAAAGAGACACACAGAGAGACAGAAAGAGACAGAGGGAGAGATAGAGAGAGACAGAGATAGACACAGAGAGAGACAAAGAGATAGACAGAGACAAAGAGAGAGAAGGAGAGAGAGAGACAAAGTGAGAGAGACAGAGAGAGACAGAGAGAGAGACAGAGAGAGATAGAGACAAAGTGAGAGAGACTGAGATAGACAGAGAGAGAGACAGAGAGAGACATAGACAAAGAGAGAGACAGACAGAGACAGAGACAGAGTGAGATAGACTGAGAGAGACAGAGAGAGAGACAGGAGAGACAGAAAACAGACAAAGGGAGAGAGACAGAGAGAGTCAAAAAGAGACAGAGAGATAGAGAGAGACAGAGAGAGACACAGAGAGAGAAAGAGAGAGACAGAGACATAGAGAGAGACAGAGAGAGACAGAGAAAGAGTGAGCGAGACTGAGAGAGACAGAGAGAGAGACAGAGAGAGACAGAGACAGAGTGATAGAGACTGAGAGAGACAGAGAGACATAGACAAACAAAGATACAGAGAGAGACAGAGACACAGAGAGAGACTGAGAGAGACAGAGAGATACAGAGAGAGACAGAGAGAGACACACAGAGAGACAGAGAGAGACAGAGAGAGACAGAGAGAGACAGAGAGAGACAGAGAGAAACAGAGAGGGACAGAGATAGAGACAGAGAGAAAGACAGAGAGAGACAGATAGGTACAGAGAGAGACAAAGAGAGACACAGAGAGAGACATAGAGAGACAGAGACAGAGTGAGATAGACAGAGAGAGACAGAGAGATACAGAGAGAGACAGAGAGAGACACAGAGAGAGACA
>NW_028227276.1:19096098-19126098 GCF_978045245.1 Mus caroli | reverse complement strand
CGAGACTGAGAGAGACACAGAGAGAGACAGAGACAGAGTGATAGAGACTGAGAGAGACAGAGAGACATAGACAAAGAAAGATACAGACAGAGACAGAGAGAGAGACTGAGAGAGACAGAGAGATACAGAGAGAGACAGAGAGAGACACAGAGAGAGAGACAGAGATAGAGACAGAGAGAAAGACAGAGAGAGACAGATAGATACAGAGAGAGACAGAGAGAGACACAAAGAGATACACAGAGAGACAGAAAGAGACAGAGAGAGATAGAGAGAGACAGAGAGAGACACAGAGAGAGACAAAGAGAAAGACAGAGACAAAGAGAGAGACAGAGAGAGAGAGACAAAGTGAGAGAGACAGAGAGAGACAGAGAGAGAGACAGAGAGAGATAGAGACAAAGTGAGAGAGACTGAGATAGACAGAGATAGAGACAGAGAGAGACATAGACAAAGAGAGAGACAGACAGAGAAAGAGACAGAGTGAGATAGACGGAGGGAGACAGAGAGAGACACAGAGAGAGACAGAGAGAGACAGAGAGAGACAGAAAGAGACAGAGAGAGACAGAGAGAGAGACAGAGAGAGACAGAGAGAGACAGAGTGATACAGAGAGAGAGACAGAAAGAGAGACAGAGAGAGACAGAAAACAGACAAAGGGAGAGAAACAGAGAGAGAGACAGAAAGAGACAGAGAGAGAGATAGAGATAGACAGAGAGAGACACAGAGAGAGACAGAGAGAGACAGAGACAAAGAGAGAGACAGAGAGAGACAGAGACAGAGTGAGAGAGACTGAGAGACAGAGAGACAGAGAGAGACAGAGACAAAGTGAGAGAGATTGAGATAGACAAAGATAGACAGAGAGAGACAGAGACAGAGTGAGATAGACTGAGAGAGACAGAGAGAGACACAGAGAGAGACAGAGAGAGACAGAGAGAGACAGAGATAGAGACCGAGAGAGAGACAGAGAGAGACAGAGAGAGACAGAGAGAGACAGAGTGATACAGAGAGAGAGACAGAAAGAGAGTCAGAGAGAGACAGAAAACAGACAAAGGGAGAGAAACAGAGAGAGACAGAAAGAGACAGAGAGAGAGATAGAGAGAGACAGAGAGAGACACAGAGAGAGACAGAGAGAGACAGAGGCAAAGAGAGAGACAGAGAGAGACAGAGACAGAGTGAGAGAGACTGAGAGACAGAGAGACAGAGAGAGACAGAGACAAAGTGAGAGAGACTGAGATAGACAGAGAGAGAGACAGAGAAAACAGAGACAAAGAGAGAGACATAGAGAGACAGAGACAGAGTGAGATAGACAGAGAGAGACAGAGAGATACAGAGAGAGACAGAGAGAGCCACAGAGAGAGACAGAGAGAGAGAGAGACAGAGAGAGACAGAGAGAGGCAGAGAGAGACAGAGAGAGACAGAGAGTGACAGAGAGAGAGACAGAGAGAGACAGAAAACAGACAAAGGGAGAGAGACAGAGAGAGTCAAAAAGAGACACTTAGAGAGATAGAGAGAGACAGAGAGAGACACAGAGAGAGACAGAGAGAGACAGAGACAAAGAGAGAGACAGAGAGAGACAGAGACCGAGTGAGCGAGACTGAGAGAGAGAGACAGAGAGAGAGACAGAGAGAGACAGAAAACAGACAAAGGGAGAGAGACAGAGAGAGTCAAAAAGAGACAGTTAGAGAGATAGAGAGAGACAGAGAGAGACACAGAGAGAGATAGAGAGGGACAGAGACAAAGAGAGAGACAGAGAGAGACAGAGACAGAGTGAGCGAGACTGATAGAGACAGAGAGAGAGACAGAGAGAGACAGAGACAGAGTGATAGAGACTGAGAGAGACAGAGAGACATAGACAAAGAAAGATACAGACAGAGACAGAGAGAGAGACTGAGAGAGACAGAGAGATACAGAGAGAGACAGAGAGAGACACAGAGAGAGAGACAGAGACAGACAGAGAGAGACAGAGATAGAGAGAGAGAGAAAGACAGGGAGAGACAGATAGATACAGAGAGAGACAGAGAGAGACACAAAGAGACACACAGAGAGACAGAAAGAGACAGAGAGAGAGATAGAGAGAGACAGAGATAGACACAGAGAGAGACAAAGAGATAGACAGAGACAAAGAGAGAGACAGAGAGAGAGAGACAAAGTGAGAGAGACAGAGAGAGACAGAGAGAGAGACAGAGAGAGATAGAGACAAAGTGAGAGAGACTGAGATAGACAGAGAGAGAGACAGAGAGAGACATAGACAAAGAGAGAGACAGACAGAGACAGAGACAGAGTGAGATAGACTGAGAGAGACAGAGAGAGAGACAGAGAGAGACAGAAAACAGACAAAGGGAGAGAGACAGAGAGAGTCAAAAAGAGACAGAGAGATAGAGAGAGACAGAGAGAGACACAGAGAGAGAAAGAGAGAGACAGAGACAAAGAGAGAGACAGAGAGAGACAGAGACAGAGTGAGAGAGACTGAGAGACAGAGAGACAGAGATAAAGTGAGAGAGACTGAGATAGACAGAGAGAGAGACAGAGAAAATAGAGACAAAGAGAGAGACAGAGAGAGACAGAGACAGAGTGAGATAGACAGAGAGAGACAGAGAGATACAGAGAGAGACAGAGAGAGACACACAGAGAGACAGAGAGAGACAGAGAGAGACAGAGAGAGACAGAGAGAGACAGAGAGAAACAGAGAGGGACAGAGATAGAGACAGAGAGAAAGACAGAGAGAGACAGATAGGTACAGAGAGAGACAAAGAGAGACACAGAGAGAGACAGAGAGAGACAGAAAGAGACAGTGAGAGAGATAGAGAGAGACAGAGAGAGACACAGAGAGAGACAAAGAAATATACACAGACAAAGAGAGAGACAGAGAGAGAGAGACAAAGTGAGAGAGACAGAGAAAGACAGAGAGAGAGAGAGACAGAGAGAGATAGAGACAAAGTGAGAGAGACTGAGATAGACAGAGAGAGAGACAGAGAGAGACAGAGACAAAGAGAGAGACAGACAGAGACAGAGACAGAGTGAGATAGACTGAGAGAGAGAGAGAGACACAGAGAGAGACTGAGAGAGACAGAGAGAGACAGAGATAGAGACAGAGAGAGACAGAGAGAGAGACAGAGAGAGACAGAGTGATACAGAGAGAGACAGAAAGAGAGACAGAGAGAGACAGGAAACAGACAAAGGGAGAGAAACAGAGAGAGAAAGAAAGAGACAGAGAGAGATATAGAGAGATAGAGAGAGACACAGAGAGAGAGACAGAGACAAAGAGAGAGACAGAGAGAGACAGAGAAAGAGTGAGAGATACTGAGAGACAGAGAGACAGAGACAAAGTGAGAGAGACTGAGATAGACAGAGAGAGAGACAGAGAAAACAGAGACAAAGAGAGAGACAGAGAGAGACAGAGACAGAGTGAGATAGACAGAGAGAGACAGAGAGATACAGAGAGAGACAGAGAGAGACACAGAGAGAGACAGAGAGAGACAGAGAGAGACAGAGAGAGACAGAGAGAGACAGAGAGAGAGACAGAGAGAGAGACAGAGAGAGACAGAAAACAGACAAAGGGAGAGAGACAGAGAGAGTCAAAAAGAGACAGTTAGAGAGATAGAGAGAGACAGAGAGAGACACAGAGAGAGACAGAGAGAGAAAGAGACAAAGAGAGAGACAGAGAGGGACAGAGACAGAGTGAGAGAGACTGAGAGACAGAGAGACAGAGACAAAGTGAGAGAGACTGAGATAGACAGAGAGAGACAGAGAAAATAGAGACAAAGAGAGAGACAGAGAGAGACAGAGACAGAGTGAGATAGACAGAAAGAGACAGAGAGATACAGAGAGAGACAGAGGGAGACACAGAGAGATACAGAGAGAGAGAGACAGAGAGAGACAGAGAGAGACAGAGAGAGAGAGAGACAGAGAGAGAGACAGAGAGAGACAGAAAACAGACAAAGGGAGAGAGACAGAGAGAGAGACAGAGAGACAGACAGAGACAGAGCGTTACAGAGAGAGACAGAGATAGAGACAGAGAGAGACAGAGAGAGACAAAGAGTGAGACACAGAGAGAGACAAAGAGCGAGTCAGAGAGACAGAGAGAGACAGAGAGAGACAGAGAAAGAGACAGAGCAAGAGACAGAGAGAGACAGAGAGAGAGAGAGGGAGAGAGTGAGACAGAGAGAGACAAAGATAGAGACAGAGAGAGACAGAGAGAGAGACAGAGAGAGAGAGTCAAACAGAGAGAGATAGAGACAGAAAGAGAGTCAAACAGAGAGACAGAGAGAGAGACAGAGAGAGAGACAAATGGAGAGACAGAGAGATACAGAGAGAGACAGAGAGAGACACAGAGAGAGACAGAGAGAGAGAGAGACAGAGAGAGACAGAGAGAGAGAGAGACAGAGAAAATAGAGACAAAGAGAGAGACAGAGAGAGACAGAGACAGAATGAGATAGACAGAGAGAGACAGAGAGATACAGAGAGAGACAGAGAGAGACACAGAGAGAGACAGAGAGAGAGAGACAGAGAGAGACAGAGAGAGACAGAGAGAGACAGAGAGAGAGAGACAGAGAGAGTCAAAAAGAGACAGTTAGAGAGATAGAGAGAGACAGAGAGAGACACAGAGAGAGATAGAGAGAGACAGAGACAAAGAGAGAGACAGAGAGAGACAGAGACAGAGTGAGCGAGACTGAGAGAGACACAGAGAGAGACAGAGACAGAGTGATAGAGACTGAGAGAGACAGAGAGACATAGACAAAGAAAGATACAGACAGAGACAGAGAGAGAGACTGAGAGAGACAGAGAGATACAGAGAGAGACAGAGAGAGACACAGAGAGAGAGACAGAGATAGAGACAGAGAGAAAGACAGAGAGAGACAGATAGATACAGAGAGAGACAGAGAGAGACACAAAGAGATACACAGAGAGACAGAAAGAGACAGAGAGAGATAGAGAGAGACAGAGAGAGACACAGAGAGAGACAAAGAGAAAGACAGAGACAAAGAGAGAGACAGAGAGAGACAAAGTGAGAGAGACAGAGAGAGACAGAGAGAGAGACAGAGAGAGATAGAGACAAAGTGAGAGAGACTGAGATAGACAGAGATAGAGACAGAGAGAGACATAGACAAAGAGAGAGACAGACAGAGAAAGAGACAGAGTGAGATAGACGGAGAGAGACAGAGAGAGACACAGAGAGAGACAGAGAGAGACAGAGAGAGACAGAAAGAGACAGAGAGAGACAGAGAGAGAGACAGAGAGAGACAGAGAGAGACAGAGTGATACAGAGAGAGAGACAGAAAGAGAGACAGAGAGAGACAGAAAACAGACAAAGGGAGAGAAACAGAGAGAGAGACAGAAAGAGACAGAGAGAGAGATAGAGATAGACAGAGAGAGACACAGAGAGAGACAGAGAGAGACAGAGACAAAGAGAGAGACAGAGAGAGACAGAGACAGAGTGAGAGAGACTGAGAGACAGAGAGACAGAGAGAGACAGAGACAAAGTGAGAGAGATTGAGATAGACAAAGATAGACAGAGAGAGACAGAGACAGAGTGAGATAGACTGAGAGAGACAGAGAGAGACACAGAGAGAGACAGAGAGAGACAGAGAGAGACAGAGATAGAGACCGAGAGAGAGACAGAGAGAGACAGAGAGAGACAGAGAGAGACAGAGTGATACAGAGAGAGAGACAGAAAGAGAGTCAGAGAGAGACAGAAAACAGACAAAGGGAGAGAAACAGAGAGAGACAGAAAGAGACAGAGAGAGAGATAGAGAGAGACAGAGAGAGACACAGAGAGAGACAGAGAGAGACAGAGGCAAAGAGAGAGACAGAGAGAGACAGAGACAGAGTGAGAGAGACTGAGAGACAGAGAGACAGAGAGAGACAGAGACAAAGTGAGAGAGACTGAGATAGACAGAGAGAGAGACAGAGAAAACAGAGACAAAGAGAGAGACATAGAGAGACAGAGACAGAGTGAGATAGACAGAGAGAGACAGAGAGATACAGAGAGAGACAGAGAGAGCCACAGAGAGAGACAGAGAGAGAGAGAGACAGAGAGAGACAGAGAGAGGCAGAGAGAGACAGAGAGAGACAGAGAGTGACAGAGAGAGAGACAGAGAGAGACAGAAAACAGACAAAGGGAGAGAGACAGAGAGAGTCAAAAAGAGACACTTAGAGAGATAGAGAGAGACAGAGAGAGACACAGAGAGAGACAGAGAGAGACAGAGACAAAGAGAGAGACAGAGAGAGACAGAGACCGAGTGAGCGAGACTGAGAGAGAGAGACAGAGAGAGAGACAGAGAGAGACAGAAAACAGACAAAGGGAGAGAGACAGAGAGAGTCAAAAAGAGACAGTTAGAGAGATAGAGAGAGACAGAGAGAGACACAGAGAGAGATAGAGAGGGACAGAGACAAAGAGAGAGACAGAGAGAGACAGAGACAGAGTGAGCGAGACTGATAGAGACAGAGAGAGAGACAGAGAGAGACAGAGACAGAGTGATAGAGACTGAGAGAGAGAGAGAGACATAGACAAAGAAAGATACAGACAGAGACAGAGAGAGAGACTGAGAGAGACAGAGAGATACAGAGAGAGACAGAGAGAGACACAGAGAGAGAGACAGAGACAGACAGAGAGAGACAGAGATAGAGAGAGAGAGAAAGACAGGGAGAGACAGATAGATACAGAGAGAGACAGAGAGAGACACAAAGAGACACACAGAGAGACAGAAAGAGACAGAGAGAGAGATAGAGAGAGACAGAGACAAAGAGAGAGACAGAGAGAGAGAGACAAAGTGAGAGAGACAGAGAGAGACAGAGAGAGAGACAGAGAGAGATAGAGACAAAGTGAGAGAGACTGAGATAGACAGAGAGAGAGACAGAGAGAGACATAGACAAAGAGAGAGACAGACAGAGACAGAGACAGAGTGAGATAGACTGAGAGAGACAGAGAGAGAGACAGAGAGAGACAGAAAACAGACAAAGGGAGAGAGACAGAGAGAGTCAAAAAGAGACAGAGAGATAGAGAGAGACAGAGAGAGACACAGAGAGAGAAAGAGAGAGACAGAGACAAAGAGAGAGACAGAGAGAGACAGAGACAGAGTGAGAGAGACTGAGAGACAGAGAGACAGAGACAAAGTGAGAGAGACTGAGATAGACAGAGAGAGAGACAGAGAAAATAGAGACAAAGAGAGAGACAGAGAGAGACAGAGACAGAGTGAGATAGACAGAGAGAGACAGAGAGATACAGAGAGAGACAGAGAGAGACACACAGAGAGACAGAGAGAGACAGAGAGAGACAGAGAGAGACAGAGAGAGACAGAGAGAAACAGAGAGGGACAGAGATAGAGACAGAGAGAAAGACAGAGAGAGACAGATAGGTACAGAGAGAGACAAAGAGAGACACAGAGAGAGACAGAGAGAGACAGAAAGAGACAGTGAGAGAGATAGAGAGAGACAGAGAGAGACACAGAGAGAGACAAAGAAATATACACAGACAAAGAGAGAGACAGAGAGAGAGAGACAAAGTGAGAGAGACAGAGAAAGACAGAGAGAGAGAGAGACAGAGAGAGATAGAGACAAAGTGAGAGAGACTGAGATAGACAGAGAGAGAGACAGAGAGAGACAGAGACAAAGAGAGAGACAGACAGAGACAGAGACAGAGTGAGATAGACTGAGAGAGAGAGAGAGACACAGAGAGAGACTGAGAGAGACAGAGAGAGACAGAGATAGAGACAGAGAGAGACAGAGAGAGAGACAGAGAGAGACAGAGTGATACAGAGAGAGACAGAAAGAGAGACAGAGAGAGACAGGAAACAGACAAAGGGAGAGAAACAGAGAGAGAAAGAAAGAGACAGAGAGAGATATAGAGAGATAGAGAGAGACACAGAGAGAGAGACAGAGACAAAGAGAGAGACAGAGAGAGACAGAGAAAGAGTGAGAGATACTGAGAGACAGAGAGACAGAGACAAAGTGAGAGAGACTGAGATAGACAGAGAGAGAGACAGAGAAAACAGAGACAAAGAGAGAGACAGAGAGAGACAGAGACAGAGTGAGATAGACAGAGAGAGACAGAGAGATACAGAGAGAGACAGAGAGAGACACAGAGAGAGACAGAGAGAGACAGAGAGAGACAGAGAGAGACAGAGAGAGACAGAGAGAGAGACAGAGAGAGAGACAGAGAGAGACAGAAAACAGACAAAGGGAGAGAGACAGAGAGAGTCAAAAAGAGACAGTTAGAGAGATAGAGAGAGACAGAGAGAGACACAGAGAGAGACAGAGAGAGAAAGAGACAAAGAGAGAGACAGAGAGGGACAGAGACAGAGTGAGAGAGACTGAGAGACAGAGAGACAGAGACAAAGTGAGAGAGACTGAGATAGACAGAGAGAGACAGAGAAAATAGAGACAAAGAGAGAGACAGAGAGAGACAGAGACAGAGTGAGATAGACAGAAAGAGACAGAGAGATACAGAGAGAGACAGAGGGAGACACAGAGAGATACAGAGAGAGAGAGACAGAGAGAGACAGAGAGAGACAGAGAGAGAGAGAGACAGAGAGAGAGACAGAGAGAGACAGAAAACAGACAAAGGGAGAGAGACAGAGAGAGAGACAGAGAGACAGACAGAGACAGAGCGTTACAGAGAGAGACAGAGATAGAGACAGAGAGAGACAGAGAGAGACAAAGAGTGAGACACAGAGAGAGACAAAGAGCGAGTCAGAGAGACAGAGAGAGACAGAGAGAGACAGAGAAAGAGACAGAGCAAGAGACAGAGAGAGACAGAGAGAGAGAGAGGGAGAGAGTGAGACAGAGAGAGACAAAGATAGAGACAGAGAGAGACAGAGAGAGAGACAGAGAGAGAGAGTCAAACAGAGAGAGATAGAGACAGAAAGAGAGTCAAACAGAGAGACAGAGAGAGAGACAGAGAGAGAGACAAATGGAGAGACAGAGAGATACAGAGAGAGACAGAGAGAGACACAGAGAGAGACAGAGAGAGAGAGAGACAGAGAGAGACAGAGAGAGAGAGAGACAGAGAAAATAGAGACAAAGAGAGAGACAGAGAGAGACAGAGACAGAATGAGATAGACAGAGAGAGACAGAGAGATACAGAGAGAGACAGAGAGAGACACAGAGAGAGACAGAGAGAGAGAGACAGAGAGAGACAGAGAGAGACAGAGAGAGACAGAGAGAGAGAGACAGAGAGAGTCTTAAAGAGACAGTTAGAGAGATAGAGAGAGACAGAGAGAGACACAGAGAGAGATAGAGAGAGACAGAGACAAAGAGAGAGACAGAGAGAGACAGAGACAGAGTGAGCGAGACTGAGAGAGACACAGAGAGAGACAGAGACAGAGTGATAGAGACTGAGAGAGACAGAGAGACATAGACAAAGAAAGATACAGACAGAGACAGAGAGAGAGACTGAGAGAGACAGAGAGATACAGAGAGAGACAGAGAGAGACACAGAGAGAGAGACAGAGATAGAGACAGAGAGAAAGACAGAGAGAGACAGATAGATACAGAGAGAGACAGAGAGAGACACAAAGAGATACACAGAGAGACAGAAAGAGACAGAGAGAGATAGAGAGAGACAGAGAGAGACACAGAGAGAGACAAAGAGAAAGACAGAGACAAAGAGAGAGACAGAGAGAGAGACAAAGTGAGAGAGACAGAGAGAGACAGAGAGAGAGACAGAGAGAGATAGAGACAAAGTGAGAGAGACTGAGATAGACAGAGATAGAGACAGAGAGAGACATAGACAAAGAGAGAGACAGACAGAGAAAGAGACAGAGTGAGATAGACGGAGAGAGACAGAGAGAGACACAGAGAGAGACAGAGAGAGACAGAGAGAGACAGAAAGAGACAGAGAGAGACAGAGAGAGAGACAGAGAGAGACAGAGAGAGACAGAGTGATACAGAGAGAGAGACAGAAAGAGAGACAGAGAGAGACAGAAAACAGACAAAGGGAGAGAAACAGAGAGAGAGACAGAAAGAGACAGAGAGAGAGATAGAGATAGACAGAGAGAGACACAGAGAGAGACAGAGAGAGACAGAGACAAAGAGAGAGACAGAGAGAGACAGAGACAGAGTGAGAGAGACTGAGAGACAGAGAGAGATAGAGACAAAGTGAGAGAGACTGAGATAGACAAAGATAGACAGAGAGAGACAGAGACAGAGTGAGATAGACTGAGAGAGACAGAGAGAGACACAGAGAGAGACAGAGAGAGACAGAGAGAGACAGAGATAGAGACCGAGAGAGAGACAGAGAGAGACAGAGAGAGACAGAGAGAGACAGAGTGATACAGAGAGAGAGACAGAAAGAGAGTCAGAGAGAGACAGAAAACAGACAAAGGGAGAGAAACAGAGAGAGACAGAAAGAGACAGAGAGAGAGATAGAGAGAGACAGAGAGAGACACAGAGAGAGACAGAGACAGAGTGAGAGAGACTGAGAGACAGAGAGACAGAGAGAGACAGAGACAAAGTGAGAGAGACTGAGATAGACAGAGAGACAGAGAAAACAGAGACAAAGAGAGAGACATAGAGAGACAGAGACAGAGTGAGATAGACAGAGAGAGACAGAGAGATACAGAGAGAGACAGAGAGAGACACAGAGAGAGACAGAGAGAGAGAGAGACAGAGAGAGACAGAGAGAGGCAGAGAGAGACAGAGAGAGACAGAGAGTGACAGAGAGAGAGACAGAGAGAGACAGAAAACAGACAAAGGGAGAGAGACAGAGAGAGTCAAAAAGAGACAGTTAGAGAGATAGAGAGAGACAGAGAGAGACACAGAGAGAGACAGAGAGAGAAAGAGACAAAGAGAGAGACAGAGAGAGACAGAGACCGAGTGAGCGAGACTGAGAGAGACAGAGAGAGAGACAGAGAGAGACAGAGACAGAGTGATAGAGACTGAGAGAGAAAGAGAGACATAGACAAAGAAAGATACAGACAGAGACAGAGAGAGAGACTGAGAGAGACAGAGAGATACAGAGAGAGACAGAGAGAGACACAGAGAGAGAGACAGAGACAGACAGAGAGAGACAGAGATAGAGACAGAGAGAAAGACAGAGAGAGACAGATAGATACAGAGAGAGACAGAGAGAGACACAAAGAGACACACAGAGAGACAGAAAGAGACAGAGAGAGAGATAGAGAGAGACAGAGAGAGACACAGAGAGAGACAAAGAGATAGACAGAGACAAAGAGAGAGACAGAGAGAGACAAAGTGAGAGAGACAGAGAGACAGAGAGAGAGACAGAGAGAGATAGAGAAAAGTGAGAGGGACTGAGATAGACACGGAGAGAGACAGAGAGAGACAGAGACAAAGAGAGAGACAGACAGAGACAGAGACAGAGTGAGATAGACTGAGAGAGACAGTGAGAGACACAGAGAGAGACAGAGAGAGACAGAGAGAGACAGAGAGAGAGACAGAGAGAGACAGAGAGAGACAGAGTGATACAGAGAGAGAGACAGAAAGAGAGACAGAGAGAGAGAGAAAACAGACAAAGGGAGAGAAACAGAGAGAGAGACAGAAAGAGACAGAGAGAGAGATAGAGATAGACAGAGAGAGACAGAGAGAGAGACAGAGAGAGACAGAGACAAAGAGAGAGAGACTGAGATAGACAAAGATAGACAGAGAGAGACAGAGACAAAGAGAGAGACAGAGAGAGACAGAGACAGAGTTAGATAGACTGAGAGAGACACAGAGAGAGACAGAGAGAGACAGAGAGAGACAGAGATAGAGACCGAGAGAGAGACAGAGAGAGACAGAGAGAGACAGAGAGAGACAGAGTGATACAGAGAGAGAGACAGAAAGAGAGTCAGAGAGAGACAGAAAACAGACAAAGGGAGAGAAACAGAGAGAGACAGAAAGAGACAGAGGAGAGATAGAGAGAGACAGAGAGAGACACAGAGAGAGACAGATAGAGACAGAGGCAAAGAGAGAGACAGAGAGAGACAGAGACAGAGTGAGAGAGACTGAGAGACAGAGAGACAGAGAGAGACAGAGACAAAGTGAGAGAGACTGAGATAGACAGAGATAGACAGAGAGAGACAGAGAGAGACCGAGATAGGGACAGAGAGAGACTGAGAGAGACAGA
Organism: Mus caroli; assembly: GCF_978045245.1. Lineage (NCBI taxonomy): Eukaryota > Metazoa > Chordata > Mammalia > Rodentia > Muridae > Mus > Mus caroli. Next base: position 19,114,039 of record NW_028227276.1, on the reverse strand, counting down.
GAGAGAGACAGAGACAAAGAGAGAGACAGAGAGAGACAGACCAGAGTGAGAGAGACTGAGAGAGACAGAGAGCATGACAGAGAGAGACAGAGACAAAGTGAGAGAGACTAAGATAGACAGAGAGAGAGACAGAGAGAGACACAGAGAGACAGAGACAAAGAGAGAGACAGAGAGAGACAGAGACAAACTGAGATAGACTGAGAGAGAAAGAGAGAGACACAGAGAGAGACAGAGAGAGACAGAAAGAGACAGAGAGAGATAGAGAGAGACAAAGAAAGACACAGAGAGAGACAGAGAGAGACAGAGACAAAGAGAGAGACAGAGAGAGACAGAGACAGAGTGAGAGAGACTGTGAGAGAGACAGAGAGAAACAGAGAATGATTGAGATAGACTGAGAGAGACAGAGAGAGAGACAGAGAGAGACAGAGATAGGGACAGAGAGAGACAGAGAGAGACAGAGATAGAGACAGAGACAGAGAGAGACTGAGAGAGACAGAAAGAGAGACAGAGACAAAGAGAGAGACAGAGATAGAGACAGAGAGAGACAGAGAGAGACACAGAGAGAGACAGAGAGAGACAGAGAGAGAGGCAGAGAGAGACAGAGAGAGAGACAGAGAGAGATAGAGAGAGACAGAGATAGACAGAGAGAGACAGAGAGAGACAGAGAGACATAGAGAGAGACACAGAGAGAGATAGCGTGAGACACAGAGAGATACAAAGAGAGAGACAGAGAGAGACAAAGAGAGAGTCAGATAGAGAAACAGAGAGAGAGACAGAGAGACAGGAAACAGACAAGGAGAGAAAGACAGAGAGAGACAGAAAGAGACAGAGAGAGAGATATAGAAAGACAGAGAAAGACACAGAGAGGGACAGAGAAAAGAGAGAGACAGAGAGAGACAGAGACATAGTGAGAGAGACTGAGAGAGACAGAGAGAGAGACAGAGACATAGTGATAGAGACTGAGAGAGACAGAGAGACATAGACAAAGAAAGATACAGAGAGAGACAGAGACAGAGAGAGAGACTGAGAGAGACAGAGAGATACAGAAGAGACAGAGAGAGACACAGAGAGAGACAGAGAGAGACAGAGAGAGACAGAGAGAGACAGAGAGAGACAGAGAGAGACAGATATAGAGACAGAAAGACAGAGAGAGACAGATAGATACAGAGAGAGACAGAGAGAGACACAGAGAGAGACAGAGAGAGACAGAGAGACAGAGTCAAAGTGAGAGAGACTGAGAGAGACAGAGAGAGGGACAGAGAGAGACAGAGTCAAAGTGAGAGAGACTGAGATAGACAGAGAGAGAGACAGAGAGAGACAGAGAGAGACAGAGACAAAGAGAGAGACAGAGAGAGACAGAGACAAATTGAGATAGACTGAGAGAGAAAGAGAGAGACACAGAGAGAGACAGAGAGAGACAGAAAGAGACAGAGAGAGATAGAGAGAGACAAAGAAAGACACAGAGAGAGACAGAGAGAGACAGAGACACAGAGAGAGACAGAGAGAGACAGAAAGAGACAGAGAGAGATAGAGAGAGAAAAGAAAGACACAGAGAGAGACAGAGAGAGACAGAGACAAAGAGAGAGACAGAGAGAGACAGAGACAGAGTGAGAGAGACTGTGAGAGAGACAGAGAGAAACAGAGAATGATTGAGAGAGACTGAGAGAGACAGAGAGAGAGACAGAGAGAGACAGATACAAAGAGATATACAGAGAGACACAGAGAGATATAGAGAGAGACAGAGAGAGACACAGAGAGAGACTGAGAGAGACAGAGAGAGACAGAGAGAAAGAGAGAGACAGAGATAGAGACAGAGAGAGACAGAGAGAGATACAGAGAGAGACAGAGAGAGACAGAGAGAGAGGCAGAGAGAGACAGAGAGAGAGACAGAGAGAGATAGAGAGAGACAGAGAGAGACAGAGAGAGACAGAGAGAGACAGAGAGAGATAGAGAGAGACACAGAGAGAGATAGCGTGAGACACAGAGAGATACAAAGAGAGAGACAGAGAGAGACAAAGAGAGAGTCAGATAGAGAAACAGAGAGAGAGACAGAGAGAGACAGGAAACAGACAAGGAGAGAAAGACAGAGAGAGACAGAAAGAGACAGAGAGAGAGATATAGAAAGACAGAGAAAGACACAGAGAGGGACAGAGAAAAGAGAGAGACAGAGAGAGACAGAGACATAGTGAGAGAGACTGAGAGAGACAGAGAGAGAGACAGAGACAGAGTGATAGAGACTGAGAGAGACAGAGAGACATAGACAAAGAAAGATACAGAGAGAGACAGAGACAGAGAGAGAGACTGAGAGAGACAGAGAGATACAGAAGAGACAGAGAGAGACACAGAGAGAGACAGAGAGAGACAGAGAGAGACAGAGAGAGACAGAGAGAGACAGATATAGAGACAGAAAGACAGAGAGAGACAGATAGATACAGAGAGAGACAGAGAAAGACACAGAGAGAGACAGAGAGAGACAGAGAGACAGAGTCAAAGTGAGAGAGACTGAGAGAGACAGAGAGAGGGACAGAGAGAGACAGAGTCAAAGTGAGAGAGACTGAGATAGACAGAGAGAGAGACAGAGAGAGACAGAGACAAAGAGAGAGACAGAGAGAGACAGAGACAAATTGAGATAGACTGAGAGAGAAAGAGAGAGACACAGAGAGAGACAGAGAGAGACAGAAAGAGACAGAGAGAGATAGAGAGAGACAAAGAAAGACACAGAGAGAGACAGAGAGAGACAGAGACACAGAGAGAGACAGAGAGAGACAGAAAGAGACAGAGAGAGATAGAGAGAGAAAAAGAAAGACACAGAGAGAGACAGAGAGAGACAGAGACAAAGAGAGAGACAGAGAGAGACAGAGACAGAGTGAGATAGACAGAGAGAGACAGAGAGATACAGAGAGAGACAGAGAGAGACACAGAGAGAGACAGAGAGAGAGACAGAGAGAGACAGAGAGAGACAGAGAGAGACAGAGAGAGAGAGAGACAGAGAGAGACAGAGAGAGACAGAAAACAGACAAAGGGAGAGAGACAGAGAGAGTCAAAAAGAGACAGTTAGAGAGATAGAGAGAGACAGAGAGAGACACAGAGAGAGATAGAGAGAGACAGAGACAAAGAGAGAGACAGAGAGAGACAGAGACAGAGTGAGCGAGACTGAGAGAGACACAGAGAGAGACAGAGACAGAGTGATAGAGACTGAGAGAGACAGAGAGACATAGACAAAGAAAGATACAGACAGAGACAGAGAGAGAGACTGAGAGAGACAGAGAGATACAGAGAGAGACAGAGAGAGACACAGTGAGAGAGACAGAGATAGAGACAGAGAGAAAGACAGAGAGAGACAGATAGATACAGAGAGAGACAGAGAGAGACACAAAGAGATACACAGAGAGACAGAAAGAGACAGAGAGAGAGATAGAGAGAGACAGAGAGAGACACAGAGAGAGACAAAGAGATAGACAGAGACAAAGAGAGAGACAGAGAGAGAGAGACAAAGTGAGAGAGACAGAGAGAGACAGAGAGAGAGACAGAGAGAGATAGAGACAAAGTGAGAGAGACTGAGATAGACAGAGATAGAGACAGAGAGAGACATAGACAAAGAGAGAGACAGACAGAGAAAGAGACAGAGTGAGATAGACTGAGAGAGACAGAGAGAGACACAGAGAGAGACAGAGAGAGACAGAGAGAGACAGAAAGAGACAGAGAGAGACAGAGAGAGAGACAGAGAGAGACAGAGAGAGACAGAGTGATACAGAGAGAGAGACAGAAAGAGAGACAGAGAGAGACAGAAAACAGACAAAGGGAGAGAAACAGAGAGAGAGACAGAGAGAGAGATAGAGATAGACAGAGAGAGACACAGAGAGAGACAGAGAGAGACAGAGACAAAGAGAGAGACAGAGAGAGACAGAGACAGAGTGAGAGAGACTGAGAGACAGAGAGACAGAGAGAGACAGAGACAAAGTGAGAGAGACTGAGATAGACAAAGATAGACAGAGAGAGACAGAGACAGAGTGAGATAGACTGAGAGAGACAGAGAGAGACACAGAGAGAGACAGAGAGAGACAGAGAGAGACAGAGATAGAGACCGAGAGAGAGACAGAGAGAGACAGAGAGAGACAGAGAGAGACAGAGTGATACAGAGAGAGAGACAGAAAGAGAGTCAGAGAGAGACAGAAAACAGACAAAGGGAGAGAAACAGAGAGAGACAGAAAGAGACAGAGAGAGAGATAGAGAGAGACAGAGAGAGACACAGAGAGAGACAGAGACAGAGTGAGAGAGACTGAGAGACAGAGAGACAGAGAGAGACAGAGACAAAGTGAGAGAGACTGAGATAGACAGAGAGACAGAGAAAACAGAGACAAAGAGAGAGACATAGAGAGACAGAGACAGAGTGAGATAGACAGAGAGAGACAGAGAGATACAGAGAGAGACAGAGAGAGACACAGAGAGAGACAGAGAGAGAGAGAGACAGAGAGAGACAGAGAGAGGCAGAGAGAGACAGAGAGAGACAGAGAGTGACAGAGAGAGAGACAGAGAGAGACAGAAAACAGACAAAGGGAGAGAGACAGAGAGAGTCAAAAAGAGACAGTTAGAGAGATAGAGAGAGACAGAGAGAGACACAGAGAGAGACAGAGAGAGAAAGAGACAAAGAGAGAGACAGAGAGAGACAGAGACCGAGTGAGCGAGACTGAGAGAGACAGAGAGAGAGACAGAGAGAGACAGAGACAGAGTGATAGAGACTGAGAGAGAAAGAGAGACATAGACAAAGAAAGATACAGACAGAGACAGAGAGAGAGACTGAGAGAGACAGAGAGATACAGAGAGAGACAGAGAGAGACACAGAGAGAGAGACAGAGACAGACAGAGAGAGACAGAGATAGAGACAGAGAGAAAGACAGAGAGAGACAGATAGATACAGAGAGAGACAGAGAGAGACACAAAGAGACACACAGAGAGACAGAAAGAGACAGAGAGAGAGATAGAGAGAGACAGAGAGAGACACAGAGAGAGACAAAGAGATAGACAGAGACAAAGAGAGAGACAGAGAGAGACAAAGTGAGAGAGACAGAGAGACAGAGAGAGAGACAGAGAGAGATAGAGAAAAGTGAGAGGGACTGAGATAGACACGGAGAGAGACAGAGAGAGACAGAGACAAAGAGAGAGACAGACAGAGACAGAGACAGAGTGAGATAGACTGAGAGAGACAGTGAGAGACACAGAGAGAGACAGAGAGAGACAGAGAGAGACAGAGAGAGAGACAGAGAGAGACAGAGAGAGACAGAGTGATACAGAGAGAGAGACAGAAAGAGAGACAGAGAGAGAGAGAAAACAGACAAAGGGAGAGAAACAGAGAGAGAGACAGAAAGAGACAGAGAGAGAGATAGAGATAGACAGAGAGAGACAGAGAGAGAGACAGAGAGAGACAGAGACAAAGAGAGAGAGACTGAGATAGACAAAGATAGACAGAGAGAGACAGAGACAAAGAGAGAGACAGAGAGAGACAGAGACAGAGTTAGATAGACTGAGAGAGACACAGAGAGAGACAGAGAGAGACAGAGAGAGACAGAGATAGAGACCGAGAGAGAGACAGAGAGAGACAGAGAGAGACAGAGAGAGACAGAGTGATACAGAGAGAGAGACAGAAAGAGAGTCAGAGAGAGACAGAAAACAGACAAAGGGAGAGAAACAGAGAGAGACAGAAAGAGACAGAGGAGAGATAGAGAGAGACAGAGAGAGACACAGAGAGAGACAGATAGAGACAGAGGCAAAGAGAGAGACAGAGAGAGACAGAGACAGAGTGAGAGAGACTGAGAGACAGAGAGACAGAGAGAGACAGAGACAAAGTGAGAGAGACTGAGATAGACAGAGATAGACAGAGAGAGACAGAGAGAGACCGAGATAGGGACAGAGAGAGACTGAGAGAGACAGAGAGAGAGACAGAGACAAAGAGAGAGACAGAGAGAGACAGACCAGAGTGAGAGAGACTGAGAGAGACAGAGAGCATGACAGAGAGAGACAGAGACAAAGTGAGAGAGACTAAGATAGACAGAGAGAGAGACAGAGAGAGACACAGAGAGACAGAGACAAAGAGAGAGACAGAGAGAGACAGAGACAAACTGAGATAGACTGAGAGAGAAAGAGAGAGACACAGAGAGAGACAGAGAGAGACAGAAAGAGACAGAGAGAGATAGAGAGAGACAAAGAAAGACACAGAGAGAGACAGAGAGAGACAGAGACAAAGAGAGAGACAGAGAGAGACAGAGACAGAGTGAGAGAGACTGTGAGAGAGACAGAGAGAAACAGAGAATGATTGAGATAGACTGAGAGAGACAGAGAGAGAGACTGAGAGAGACAGAAAGAGAGACAGAGACAAAGAGAGAGACAGAGATAGAGACAGAGAGAGACAGAGAGAGACACAGAGAGAGACAGAGAGAGACAGAGAGAGAGGCAGAGAGAGACAGAGAGAGAGACAGAGAGAGATAGAGAGAGACAGAGATAGACAGAGAGAGACAGAGAGAGACAGAGAGACATAGAGAGAGACACAGAGAGAGATAGCGTGAGACACAGAGAGATACAAAGAGAGAGACAGAGAGAGACAAAGAGAGAGTCAGATAGAGAAACAGAGAGAGAGACAGAGAGACAGGAAACAGACAAGGAGAGAAAGACAGAGAGAGACAGAAAGAGACAGAGAGAGAGATATAGAAAGACAGAGAAAGACACAGAGAGGGACAGAGAAAAGAGAGAGACAGAGAGAGACAGAGACATAGTGAGAGAGACTGAGAGAGACAGAGAGAGAGACAGAGACATAGTGATAGAGACTGAGAGAGACAGAGAGACATAGACAAAGAAAGATACAGAGAGTGACAGAGACAGAGAGAGAGACTGAGAGAGACAGAGAGATACAGAAGAGACAGAGAGAGACACAGAGAGAGACAGAGAGAGACAGAGAGAGACAGAGAGAGACAGAGAGAGACAGATATAGAGACAGAAAGACAGAGAGAGACAGATAGATACAGAGAGAGACAGAGAGAGACACAGAGAGAGACAGAGAGAGACAGAGAGACAGAGTCAAAGTGAGAGAGACTGAGAGAGACAGAGAGAGGGACAGAGAGAGACAGAGTCAAAGTGAGAGAGACTGAGATAGACAGAGAGAGAGACAGAGAGAGACAGAGAGAGACAGAGACAAAGAGAGAGACAGAGAGAGACAGAGACAAATTGAGATAGACTGAGAGAGAAAGAGAGAGACACAGAGAGAGACAGAGAGAGACAGAAAGAGACAGAGAGAGATAGAGAGAGACAAAGAAAGACACAGAGAGAGACAGAGAGAGACAGAGACACAGAGAGAGACAGAGAGAGACAGAAAGAGACAGAGAGAGATAGAGAGAGAAAAGAAAGACACAGAGAGAGACAGAGAGAGACAGAGACAAAGAGAGAGACAGAGAGAGACAGAGACAGAGTGAGAGAGACTGTGAGAGAGACAGAGAGAAACAGAGAATGATTGAGAGAGACTGAGAGAGACAGAGAGAGAGACAGAGAGAGACAGATACAAAGAGATATACAGAGAGACACAGAGAGATATAGAGAGAGACAGAGAGAGACACAGAGAGAGACTGAGAGAGACAGAGAGAGACAGAGAGAAAGAGAGAGACAGAGATAGAGACAGAGAGAGACAGAGAGAGATACAGAGAGAGACAGAGAGAGACAGAGAGAGAGGCAGAGAGAGACAGAGAGAGAGACAGAGAGAGATAGAGAGAGACAGAGAGAGACAGAGAGAGACAGAGAGAGACAGAGAGAGATAGAGAGAGACACAGAGAGAGATAGCGTGAGACACAGAGAGATACAAAGAGAGAGACAGAGAGAGACAAAGAGAGAGTCAGATAGAGAAACAGAGAGAGAGACAGAGAGAGACAGGAAACAGACAAGGAGAGAAAGACAGAGAGAGACAGAAAGAGACAGAGAGAGAGATATAGAAAGACAGAGAAAGACACAGAGAGGGACAGAGAAAAGAGAGAGACAGAGAGAGACAGAGACATAGTGAGAGAGACTGAGAGAGACAGAGAGAGAGACAGAGACAGAGTGATAGAGACTGAGAGAGACAGAGAGACATAGACAAAGAAAGATACAGAGAGAGACAGAGACAGAGAGAGAGACTGAGAGAGACAGAGAGATACAGAAGAGACAGAGAGAGACACAGAGAGAGACAGAGAGAGACAGAGAGAGACAGAGAGAGACAGAGAGAGACAGATATAGAGACAGAAAGACAGAGAGAGACAGATAGATACAGAGAGAGACAGAGAAAGACACAGAGAGAGACAGAGAGAGACAGAGAGACAGAGTCAAAGTGAGAGAGACTGAGAGAGACAGAGAGAGGGACAGAGAGAGACAGAGTCAAAGTGAGAGAGACTGAGATAGACAGAGAGAGAGACAGAGAGAGACAGAGACAAAGAGAGAGACAGAGAGAGACAGAGACAAATTGAGATAGACTGAGAGAGAAAGATAGAGACACAGAGAGAGACAGAGAGAGACAGAAAGAGACAGAGAGAGATAGAGAGAGACAAAGAAAGACACAGAGAGAGACAGAGAGAGACAGAGACACAGAGAGAGACAGAGAGAGACAGAAAGAGACAGAGAGAGATAGAGAGAGAAAAAGAAAGACACAGAGAGAGACAGAGAGAGACAGAGACAAAGAGAGAGACAGAGAGAGACAGAGACAGAGTGAGATAGACAGAGAGAGACAGAGAGATACAGAGAGAGACAGAGAGAGACACAGAGAGAGACAGAGAGAGAGACAGAGAGAGACAGAGAGAGACAGAGAGAGACAGAGAGAGACAGAGAGAGACAGAGAGAGACAGAAAACAGACAAAGGGAGAGAGACAGAGAGAGTCAAAAAGAGACAGTTAGAGAGATAGAGAGAGACAGAGAGAGACACAGAGAGAGATAGAGAGAGACAGAGACAAAGAGAGAGACAGAGAGAGACAGAGACAGAGTGAGCGAGACTGAGAGAGACACAGAGAGAGACAGAGACAGAGTGATAGAGACTGAGAGAGACAGAGAGACATAGACAAATAAAGATACAGACAGAGACAGAGAGAGAGACTGAGAGAGACAGAGAGATACAGAGAGAGACAGAGAGAGACACAGTGAGAGAGACAGAGATAGAGACAGAGAGAAAGACAGAGAGAGACAGATAGATACAGAGAGAGACAGAGAGAGACACAAAGAGATACACAGAGAGACAGAAAGAGACAGAGAGAGAGATAGAGAGAGACAGAGAGAGACACAGAGAGAGACAAAGAGATAGACAGAGACAAAGAGAGAGACAGAGAGAGAGAGACAAAGTGAGAGAGACAGAGAGAGACAGAGAGAGAGACAGAGAGAGATAGAGACAAAGTGAGAGAGACTGAGATAGACAGAGATAGAGACAGAGAGAGACATAGACAAAGAGAGAGACAGACAGAGAAAGAGACAGAGTGAGATAGACTGAGAGAGACAGAGAGAGACACAGAGAGAGACAGAGAGAGACAGAGAGAGACAGAAAGAGACAGAGAGAGACAGAGAGAGAGACAGAGAGAGACAGAGAGAGACAGAGTGATACAGAGAGAGACAGAAAGAGAGACAGAGAGAGACAGAAAACAGACAAAGGGAGAGAAACAGAGAGAGAGACAGAGAGAGAGATAGAGATAGACAGAGAGAGACACAGAGAGAGACAGAGAGAGACAGAGACAAAGAGAGAGACAGAGAGAGACAGAGACAGAGTGAGAGAGACTGAGAGACAGAGAGACAGAGAGAGACAGAGACAAAGTGAGAGAGACTGAGATAGACAAAGATAGACAGAGAGAGACAGAGACAGAGTGAGATAGACTGAGAGAGACAGAGAGAGACACAGAGAGAGACAGAGAGAGACAGAGAGAGACAGAGATAGAGACCGAGAGAGAGACAGAGAGAGACAGAGAGAGACAGAGAGAGACAGAGTGATACAGAGAGAGAGACAGAAAGAGAGTCAGAGAGAGACAGAAAACAGACAAAGGGAGAGAAACAGAGAGAGACAGAAAGAGACAGAGAGAGAGATAGAGAGAGACAGAGAGAGACACAGAGAGAGACAGAGAGAGACAGAGGCAAAGAGAGAGACAGAGAGAGACAGAGACAGAGTGAGAGAGACTGAGAGACAGAGAGACAGAGAGAGACAGAGACAAAGTGAGAGAGACTGAGATAGACAGAGAGAGAGACAGAGAAAACAGAGACAAAGAGAGAGACATAGAGAGACAGAGACAGAGTGAGATAGACAGAGAGAGACAGAGAGATACAGAGAGAGACAGAGAGAGCCACAGAGAGAGACAGAGAGAGAGAGAGACAGAGAGAGACAGAGAGAGGCAGAGAGAGACAGAGAGAGACAGAGAGTGACAGAGAGAGAGACAGAGAGAGACAGAAAACAGACAAAGGGAGAGAGACAGAGAGAGTCAAAAAGAGACACTTAGAGAGATAGAGAGAGACAGAGAGAGACACAGAGAGAGACAGAGAGAGACAGAGACAAAGAGAGAGACAGAGAGAGACAGAGACTGAGTGAGCGAGACTGAGAGAGACAGAGAGAGAGACAGAGAAGGACAGAGACAGAGTGATAGAGACTGAGAGAGACAGAGAGACATAGACAAAGAAAGATACAGACAGAGACAGAGAGAGAGACTGAGAGAGACAGAGAGATACAGAGAGAGACAGAGAGAGACACAGAGAGACAGAGACAGACAGAGAGAGACAGAGATAGAGACAGAGAGAAAGACAGAGAGAGACAGATAGATACAGAGAGAGACAGAGAGAGACACAAAGAGACACACAGAGAGACAGAAAGAGACAGAGAGAGAGATAGAGAGAGACAGAGAGAGACACAGAGAGAGACAAAGAGATAGACAGAGACAAAGAGAGAGACAGAGAGAGAGACAAAGTGAGAGAGACAGAGAGAGACAGAGAGAGAGACAGAGAGAGATAGAGAAAAGTGAGAGAGACTGAGATAGACACGGAGAGAGACAGAGAGAGACAGAGACAAAGAGAGAGACAGACAGAGACAGAGACAGAGTGAGATAGACTGAGAGAGACAGTGAGAGACACAGAGAGAGACAGAGAGAGACAGAGAGAGACAGAGAGAGAGACAGAGAGAGACAGAGAGAGACAGAGTGATACAGAGAGAGAGACAAAGAGAGACAGAGAGAGACAGAAAACAGACAAAGGGAGAGAAACAGAGAGAGAGACAGAAAGAGACAGAGAGAGATAGAGATAGACAGAGAGAGACAGAGAGAGAGACAGAGAGAGACAGAGACAAAGAGAGAGAGACTGAGATTGACAAAGATAGACAGAGAGAGACAGAGACAAAGAGAGAGACAGAGAGAGACAGAGACAGAGTGAGATAGACTGAGAGAGACACAGAGAGAGACAGAGAGAGACAGAGAGAGACAGAGATAGAGACCGAGAGAGAGACAGAGAGAGACAGAGACAGAGTGAGAGAGACTGTGAGAGAGACAGAGAGAAACAGAGAATGATTGAGAGAGACTGAGAGAGACAGAGAGAGAGACAGAGAGAGACAGATATAAAGAGATAGACAGAGAGACACAGAGAGATACAGAGAGAGACAGAGAGAGACACAGAGAGAGACTGAGAGAGACAGAGAGAGACAGAGAGAAAGAGAGAGACAGAGATAGAGACAGAGAGAGACAGAGAGAGATACAGAGAGAGACAGAGAGAGACAGAGAGAGAGGCAGAGAGAGACAGAGAGAGAGACAGAGAGAGATAGAGAGAGACAGAGAGAGACAGAGAGAGACAGAGAGAGATAGAGAGAGACACAGAGAGAGATAGCGTGAGACACAGAGAGATACAAAGAGAGAGACAGAGAGAGACAAAGAGAGAGTCAGATAGAGAAACAGAGAGAGAGACAGAGAGAGACAGGAAACAGACAAGGAGAGAAAGACAGAGAGAGACAGAAAGAGACAGAGAGAGAGATATAGAAAGACAGAGAAAGACACAGAGACAGAGTGATAGAGAGTGAGAGAGACAGAGAGACATAGACAAAGAAAGATACAGAGAGAGACAGAGACAGAGAGAGAGACTGAGAGAGACAGAGAGATACAGAAGAGACAGAGAGAGACACAGAGAGAGACAGAGAGAGACAGAGAGAGACAGAGAGAGACAGAGAGAGACAGATATAGAGACAGAAAGACAGAGAGAGACAGATAGATACAGAGAGAGACAGAGACACAGAGAGAGACAGAGAGAGACAGAGAGACAGAGTCAAAGTGAGAGAGACTGAGAGAGACAGAGAGAGGGACAGAGAGAGACAGAGTCAAAGTGAGAGAGACTGAGATAGACAGAGAGAGAGACAGAGAGAGACAGAGAGAGACAGAGACAAAGAGAGAGACAGAGAGAGACAGAGACAAATTGAGATAGACTGAGAGAGAAAGAGAGAGACACAGAGAGAGACAGAGAGAGACAGAAAGAGACAGAGAGAGATAGAGAGAGACAAAGAAAGACACAGAGAGAGACAGAGAGAGACAGAGACACAGAGAGAGACAGAGAGAGACAGAAAGAGACAGAGAGAGATAGAGAGAGAAAAAGAAAGACACAGAGAGAGACAGAGAGAGACAGAGACAAAGAGAGAGACAGAGAGAGACAGAGACAGAGTGAGATAGACAGAGAGAGACAGAGAGATACAGAGAGAGACAGAGAGAGACACAGAGAGAGACAGAGAGAGAGACAGAGAGAGACAGAGAGAGACAGAGAGAGACAGAGAGAGAGAGAGACAGAGAGAGACAGAGAGAGACAGAAAACAGACAAAGGGAGAGAGACAGAGAGAGTCAAAAAGAGACAGTTAGAGAGATAGAGAGAGACAGAGAGAGACACAGAGAGAGATAGAGAAAGACAGAGACAAAGAGAGAGACAGAGAGAGACAGAGACAGAGTGAGCGAGACTGAGAGAGACACAGAGAGAGACAGAGACAGAGTGATAGAGACTGAGAGAGACAGAGAGACATAGACAAATAAAGATACAGACAGAGACAGAGAGAGAGACTGAGAGAGACAGAGAGATACAGAGAGGGACAGAGAGAGACACAGAGAGAGAGACAGAGATAGAGACAGAGAGAAAGACAGAGAGAGACAGATAGATACAGAGAGAGACAGAGAGAGACACAAAGAGATACACAGAGAGACAGAAAGAGACAGAGAGAGAGATAGAGAGAGACAGAGAGAGACACAGAGAGAGACAAAGAGATAGACAGAGACAAAGAGAGAGACAGAGAGAGAGAGACAAAGTGAGAGAGACAGAGAGAGACAGAGAGAGAGACAGAGAGAGATAGAGACAAAGTGAGAGAGACTGAGATAGACAGAGATAGAGACAGAGAGAGACATAGACAAAGAGAGAGACAGACAGAGAAAGAGACAGAGTGAGATAGACTGAGAGAGACAGAGAGAGACACAGAGAGAGACAGAGAGAGACAGAGAGAGACAGAAAGAGACAGAGAGAGACAGAGAGAGAGACAGAGAGAGACAGAGAGAGACAGAGTGATACAGAGAGAGAGACAGAAAGAGAGACAGAGAGAGACAGAAAACAGACAAAGGGAGAGAAACAGAGAGAGAGACAGAAAGAGACAGAGAGAGAGATAGAGATAGACAGAGAGAGACACAGAGAGAGACAGAGAGAGACAGAGACAAAGAGAGAGACAGAGAGAGACAGAGACAGAGTGAGAGAGACTGAGAGACAGAGAGACAGAGAGAGACAGAGACAAAGTGAGAGAGACTGAGATAGACAAAAATAGACAGAGAGAGACAGAGACAGAGTGAGATAGACTGAGAGAGACAGAGAGAGACACAGAGAGAGACAGAGAGAGACAGAGAGAGACAGAGATAGAGACCGAGAGAGAGACAGAGAGAGACAGATAGAGACAGAGAGAGACAGAGTGATACAGAGAGAGAGACAGAAAGAGAGTCAGAGAGAGACAGAAAACAGACAAAGGGAGAGAAACAGAGAGAGACAGAAAGAGACAGAGAGAGATAGAGAGAGACAGAGAGAGACACAGAGAGAGACAGAGAGAGACAGAGGCAAAGAGAGAGACAGAGAGAGACAGAGACAGAGTGAGAGAGACTGAGAGACAGAGAGACAGAGAGAGACAGAGACAAAGTGAGAGAGACTGAGATAGACAGAGAGAGACAGAGAAAACAGAGACAAAGAGAGAGACATAGAGAGACAGAGACAGAGTGAGATAGACAGAGAGAGACAGAGAGATACAGAGAGAGACAGAGAGAGCCACAGAGAGAGACAGAGAGAGAGAGAGACAGAGAGAGACAGAGAGAGGCAGAGAGAGACAGAGAGATACAGAGAGTGACAGAGTGAGAGACAGAGAGAGACAGAAAACAGACAAAGGGAGAGAGACAGAGAGAGTCAAAAAGAGACACTTAGAGAGATAGAGAGAGACAGAGAGAGAAACAGAGAGAGACAGAGAGAGACAGAGACAAAGAGAGAGACAGAGAGAGACAGAGACCGAGTGAGCGAGACTGAGAGAGACAGAGAGAGAGACAGAGAGAGACAGAGACAGAGTGATAGAGACTGAGAGAGACAGAGAGACATAGACAAAGAAAGATACAGACAGAGACAGAGAGAGAGACTGAGAGAGACAGAGAGATACAGAGAGAGACAGAGAGAGACACAGAGAGACAGAGACAGACAGAGAGAGACAGAGATAGAGACAGAGAGAAAGACAGAGAGAGACAGATAGATACAGAGAGAGACAGAGAGAGACACAAAGAGACACACAGAGAGACAGAAAGAGACAGAGAGAGAGATAGAGAGAGACAGAGAGAGACACAGAGAGAGACAAAGAGATAGACAGAGACAAAGAGAGAGACAGAGAGAGAGACAAAGTGAGAGAGACAGAGAGAGACAGAGAGAGAGACAGAGAGAGATAGAGAAAAGTGAGAGAGACTGAGATAGACACGGAGAGAGACAGAGAGAGACAGAGACAAAGAGAGAGACAGACAGAGACAGAGACAGAGTGAGATAGACTGAGAGAGACAGTGAGAGACACAGAGAGAGACAGAGAGAGACAGAGAGAGACAGAGAGAGAGACAGAGAGAGACAGAGAGAGACAGAGTGATACAGAGAGAGAGACAGAAAGAGAGACAGAGAGAGAGAAAACAGACAAAGGGAGAGAAACAGAGAGAGAGACAGAAAGAGACAGAGAGAGAGATAGAGATAGACAGAGAGAGACAGAGAGAGAGACAGAGAGAGACAGAGACAAAGAGAGAGAGACTGAGATAGACAAAGATAGACAGAGAGAGACAGAGACAAAGAGAGAGACAGAGAGAGACAGAGACAGAGTGAGATAGACTGAGAGAGACACAGAGAGAGACAGAGAGAGACAGAGAGAGACAGAGATAGAGACCGAGAGAGAGACAGAGAGAGACAGAGAGAGACAGAGTGATACAGAGAGAGAGACAGAAAGAGAGTCAAAGAGAGACAGAAAACAGACAAAGGGAGAGAAACAGAGAGAGACACAGAGAGAGACAGAGAGAGACAGAGGCAAAGAGAGAGACAGAGAGAGACATAGACAGAGTGAGAGAGACTGAGAGACAGAGAGACAGAGAGAGACAGAGACAAAGTGAGAGAAACTGAGATAGACAGAGATAGACAGAGAGAGACATAGAGAGACCGAGATAGGGACAGAGAGAGACAGAGAGAGACAGAGATAGAGACAGAGACAGAGAGAGACTGAGAGAGACAGAGAGAGAGACAGAGACAAAGAGAGAGACAGAGAGAGACAGACCAGAGTGAGAGAGACTGAGAGAGACAGAGAGCATGACAGAGAGAGACAGAGACAAAGTGAGAGAGACTAAGATAGACAGAGAGAGAGACAGAGAGAGACACAGAGAAACAGAGACAAAGAGAGAGACAGAGAGAGACAGAGACAAACTGAGATAGACTGAGAGAGAAAGAGAGAGACACAGAGAGAGACAGAGAGAGACAGAAAGAGACAGAGAGAGATAGAGAGAGACAAAGAAAGACACAGAGAGAGACAGAGAGAGACAGAGACAAAGAGAGAGACAGAGAGAGACAGAGACAGAGTGAGAGAGACTGTGAGAGAGACAGAGAGAAACAGAGAATGATTGAGAGAGACTGAGAGAGACAGAGAGAGAGACAGAGAGAGACAGATACAAAGAGATAGACAGAGAGACACAGAGAGATACAGAGAGAGACAGAGAGAGACACAGAGAGAGACTGAGAGAGACAGAGAGAGACAGAGAGAAAGAGAGAGACAGAGATAGAGACAGAGAGAGACAGAGAGAGACACAGAGAGAGACAGAGAGAGACAGAGAGAGAGGCAGAGAGAGACAGAGAGAGAGACAGAGAGACATAGAGAGAGACAGAGAGAGACAGAGAGAGACAGAGAGAGACAGAGAGAGATAGAGAGAGACACAGAGAGAGATAGCGTGAGACACAGAGAGATACAAAGAGAGAGACAGAGAGAGACAAAGAGAGAGTCAGATAGAGAAACAGAGAGAGAGACAGAGAGAGACAGGAAACAGACAAGGAGAGAAAGACAGAGAGAGACAGAAAGAGACAGAGAGAGAGATATAGAAAGACAGAGAAAGACACAGAGAGGGACAGAGAAAAGAGAGAGACAGAGAGAGACAGAGACATAGTGAGAGAGACTGAGAGAGACAGAGAGAGAGACAGAGACAGAGTGATAGAGACTGAGAGAGACAGAGAGACATAGACAAAGAAAGATACAGAGAGAGACAGAGACAGAGAGAGAGACTGAGAGAGACAGAGAGATACAGAAGAGACAGAGAGAGACACAGAGAGAGACAGAGAGAGACAGAGAGAGACAGAGAGAGAGAGAGAGAGACAGATATAGAGACAGAAAGACAGAGAGAGACAGATAGATACAGAGAGAGACAGAGAGAGACACAGAGAGAGACAGAGAGAGACAGAGAGACAGAGTCAAAGTGAGAGAGACTGAGAGAGACAGAGAGAGGGACAGAGAGAGACAGAGTCAAAGTGAGAGAGACTGAGATAGACAGAGAGAGAGACAGAGAGAGACAGAGAGAGACAGAGACAAAGAGAGAGACAGAGAGAGACAGAGACAAATTGAGATAGACTGAGAGAGAAAGAGAGAGACACAGAGAGAGACAGAGAGAGACAGAAAGAGACAGAGAGAGATAGAGAGAGAAAAAGAAAGACACAGAGAGAGAGGGAGAGAGACAGAGACAAAGAGAGAGACAGAGAGAGACAGAGACAGAGTGAGAGAGACTGTGAGAGAGACAGAGAGAAACAGAGAATGATTGATAGAGACTGAGAGAGACAGAGAGAGAGACAGAGAGAGACAGATACAAAGAGATAGACAGAGAGACACAGAGAGATACAGAGAGAGACAGAGAGAGACACAGAGAGAGACTGAGAGAGACAGAGAGAGACAGAGAGAAAGAGAGAGACAGAGATAGAGACAGAGAGAGACAGAGAGAGACACAGAGAGAGACAGAGAGAGACAGAGAGAGAGGCAGAGAGAGACAGAGAGAGACACAGAGAGAGATAGCGTGAGACACAGAGAGATACAAAGAGAGAGACAGAGAGAGACAAAGAGAGAGTCAGATAGAGAAACAGAGAGAGAGACAGAGAGAGACAGGAAACAGACAAGGAGAGAAAGACAGAGAGAGACAGAAAGAGACAGAGAGAGAGATATAGAAAGACAGAGAAAGACACAGAGAGGGACAGAGAAAAGAGAGAGACAGAGAGAGACAGAGACATAGTGAGAGAGACTGAGAGAGACAGAGAGAGAGACAGAGAGAGACAGAGAGAGACAGAGAGAGACAGATATAGAGACAGAAAGACAGAGAGAGACAGAGAGAGACAGAAGAGACAGAGAGAGATAGAGAGAGACAAAGAAAGACACAGAGAGAGACAGAGA